>NC_139803.1:44790026-44842526 GCF_963457635.1 Microchirus variegatus
GAAGCTGAAAAGTCACAGAAACTGGTTTTAATCTCATGTAATTCATTCATCTTATTTTACATTTATAATCATGGATGACTTTTTTAAACAAACCACTAAATTCAAACCCGGCTAAGCCCCGCCCACTTCTAGTTTATTGTGTTTTTTAAACCTATTTGTGAGTAACAGACGGGTAAAGAAAGTAGATTTAAAGACAAACGATAAACTCACCCGACAATCTGATTGAAGTACTTCCTGTATCCTTCTAGAGTCTCATGCTGTCAGGAGGAAAACACAAGGAAGGAAGGAAGGAAGGAAGGAAGGAAGGAAGGAAGGAAGCAAGGAAGGAAGGAAGGAAGGAAGGAAGCAAGGAAGCAAGGAAGGAAGCAGCAGTGGAAAAAGAAGAAAAAATCAATTTGAAGGGACAGGGATTAAAACAGGAAGTTAAATTACAACAGGAAACATTTGTAACATGAAACTAATCTGAATTAATCTGACAGATTTAACTCATAATTAACATAGGTTAAGGTGTGTGTGTGTGTGTGTGTGTGCAGAGAAGGGGCGACAATCAGTGGAGTTAAGAGTGTGTTTCACACACACACACACACACACGCTTTAAACGGCGCGTTCCATTTGTCGCCGGAAGTCGGAATTTTCACGAAAACGTAACACTTCGTCTCACACGTTGAGATTGTGTTCGTGTTTTTTTCGCTCGTGAATCGCAGAGTTTCCGACGTCCGACGTAAATGGAACGCGTGGACGGTGAAAAGTGCTGAGTCGTACCATGTTAGAGTGAGGCTGCAGAACCAGACGAGCCTGTTTCCTCCTCTGCTTCCTGTAGTAGTTCTCAAACACGTCACGCAAACCCTACGAACACAAACTGCAGGTGAGAAGGCCGACGCCCACCAGAGCAGAGGCCGACGCCCACCAGAGCAGAGGCCGACGCCCACCACACGTGAACATTTCACCACCATTTATTTTATAATATTGGATTAAAAAGACAAAGAAACAACAATAGAGTTGAAAAATATATATTTTCCGATAAAAACATTGAATTTAAAGCTCTTCGACAATGATGTTACTGAAGCTCAGAAGAAGAAGAAGCAGCAGTGCATGATGGGAAAAGTCCAGGTAGAGAGAGACATGAACGACTGAGAAAAAAAAAGAGAGAGAAACTTATTTGATGATTAAAAACAGCTGACTGTTGTTCAGAGGGTTCACACACACACACACACACACACACACACACAGAGATAACGTGTGATAATCCACTCGCTCTGTCACAGATTAGAGATTATAATAAAAACACTTTCATTCTTCATTAGAGGCTGATTTCATTCACTATTTGAACTTTTATTATTATATAAAAGTTTCAGTGAATCAGAACAGAGAGTTTATTTCTGTTCCTCATCGACAGAAACCTCACGTCTGACTTTAAAAGACAGAAAAACAGGTTAAATATAAAATAATCTGAGTTAAACCTTCTGTGACCCTGTTTGTTTCTCCTCCATCATTAAACCTCCCTCCATCTTCTCACCCCCTTTTACCCTCTCTCTAACCTCCGTCTAAACTCCTGCTCCCTCCCTCCATCCTTCACTTTCTCCTTCCTGTCAAAGTTCATGCACTTCCTGTTCCCCCTACACACACACACACACACAGTGAACAGAAACAGGCCGACCCTCTGGCCATGTTGGCCTGGTCACAACCTCCACACACACACACACACACACACACACACACACACACACACACACACACACACACACACACACACACACACACACACACACACACACACACACACACACACACACACACACACACACACACACATAAGCACATGCGCACGCACACACACACACACCTAACCCAGTCAACACTTACAACCATGTCGCTTTCACTCCATATGAGAAGAGACACACACTCGTTTTTCTCTCTCACACACACACACTCTCACACACACACACAGACACACACACTCTCACTCTCACACACACACACACACACACACAGGTTGGAGTGAAACCAGACTGCAGCAGGATCCTGGTCTTGTTTTCGTTTAAACGCAGACTTCAGGACCTGCAGTTACGATGATATCGTACGACATTATCGTAACTCTACGTTAGTCGTGGTGAATTTCATGTGAATGACTTAAAAATCCCTTTAACTCGCCAACATACAGGCTTTGTTATTTATTTATAAATGGGGAGCTGCTGATTTTGAATTCCTTATTATTATTATGATAGGTAGGAAGGAAGGAAGGGAAAAGTAGGTAGGTATGTAGTGTAACTAGGTAAGATGGTAGGGTAGGTAAGGTGGTAGGGTAGGTAGGTAGGTAGGTAAGTAAGGTGGTAGGGTAGGTAGGTAGGTAGGTATGTGGGTAGGTAGTTAAAGTGGTAGGTAGTAAGGAGGGAGAAAATACAAAAACTCTACCAGAACGTTAAAAATATCACAATAAAATATAAAAAATAAAATAAAATGTTTAAGTTAAAGAATGTAAAAACAAAAGTGACATCATATTTAACTATGTTACAAACAAAACAACATTTGAAATAAAAGTTTTTTTATAGAGCCGAACATGAAACATCTCTGTCATGTGACTTCAGTCCGTGGTGGGAGGGGACACATGGGGAGAGGCGGGGTTTATACAGTGGGAGGAGCTTGTGACTGTAGTCAGGTGATGGGAGGAGCAGGAAGAGGAAATGAAAGTGAAGACACTGAACTCACCAGGACTGTGTAGATGTGAAGACAACGATAAACTGGAGAGAAATCCACCAGGTCCTGAGCTCCTGGAACCTGAAGAACACAAATATCATTAAGAGTTTTTAAGGGTCTCAGTGTCTCTGAAGGTCATATATATATATATATATACATATATATAAAATGGCTTTTATCTTCACTGGTACATGATGGTTTAATCACTTTTCCATGTACAGCTGTAGTTCGACTCAGTTTAGTATCAGTCACGTTGTTTCCCGTTACTTCAAAGTTTGTCCTGAACGTTTCGACGCGACACAAACTCGTGACTTGTAAAGCATCGGTATCATCGGTCAGTATCGGTACCGATAGTTTACGATACGATACTTTACGATACTGACTCCCATCCGTTGAGTCGAGTCGTGGAAAAAACGGAAGGAAGGAAGGGAAAGGTAGGTAGGTAGGTAGATAAGGTGGTAAGGTAGGTAGGTAGATAAGGTGGTAAGGTAGGTAGGTAGATAAGGTGGTAAGGTAGGTAGGTAGATAAGGTAGGTAAGGGTAGGTAAGTAAGGTAGGTAAGGGTAGGTAGGTAGGTAGGTAGGTAGGTAGGTAGGTAGGTAGGTAGGTAGGTAGGTAGGTAGGCAGGTAGGTAGGTAAGGGTAAGTAGGTAAGTAGGTAAGGTAGGTAAGGGTAGGTAAGTAAGGTAGGTAAGGGTAGGTAGGTAGGTAAGGGTAAGTAGGTAAGGGTAGGTAAGTAAGGTAGGTAAGGGTAGGTAGGTAGGTAGGTAGGTAAGTGTAAGTAGGTAAGGGTAGGTAAGGGTAGGTAAGTAGGTAAGTAAGGGTAGGTAGTTAGATAAGGTAGGTAAGGGTAAGTAAGTAAGGTAGGTAAGGGTAGGTAAGGGTAGGTAAGTAAGGTAGGTAAGGGTAGGTAGGTAGATAAGGTAGGTAGGTAAGGGTAGGTAAGGGTAGGTAAGTAAGGTAGGTAAGGGTAGGTAGGTAGGTAGGTAAGTAGGTAGGTAAGTAAGGTAGGTAAGGGTAGGTAGGTAAGTAAGGGTAGGTAGGTAGATAAGGTAGGTAAGGGTAAGTAAGTAAGGTAGGTAAGGGTAGGTAAGTAAGGTAGGTAAGGGTAGGAAGGTAAGGTAGGTAAGGGTAGGTAGGTAGGTAAGTAAGGGTAGGTAGGTAGATAAGGGTAAGTAAGTAAGGTAGGTAAGGGTAGGTAGGTAAGTAAGGTAGGTAAGGGTAGGTAGGTAGGTAAGGGTAAGTAGGTTAGGTAGGTAAGGTAGGTAAGTAGGTAGGTAGATAAGGTTAGGTAGGTAGGAAAGTAAGGGTTGGTAGGTAGATAAGGTAGGTAGGTAAGTAAGGTAGGTAAGGGTAGGTAAGTAAGGTTAGGTAGGTAGGCAGTAAGAGGAAAATTTCATTTTGTGTTTCATCGGAAATTAAAACACAACCTTTTGATGTGAATCGACTTCAGCCATAATCCTCACACTCTCTCTCACACACACACACACACACACACACACACACACACACCTAAAGTAAATAACCATGTGCCCTCTTGTTCTGTGGAAACTTTGCTTTCTGTAAAAATCATTGAAGGCAACACAATGCCAGCTTTGATGTTACACACACACACACACACACACACACACACACACAATGAGCAGGTATGATGATGGAGGGATGAAGGAGGAGAACAACAGAGAGGAGGATGTGCAGAGACACAGGGGAGACGAGTGTAAATGGAGGGAAGGGGAAGAAGGAGAAGGGGGCGGGGCCAGAGGGGCAGGATGGCGTGAGGAGACGCGGCGGTCCGGTGGTTGGCAGCGCCGCCGCGGCCTCGGGCGCCAACGCGGTCGTAACCCGGGCCGAGCGCGGGGTCAGGCCTTTGTTCAGAGCCAAGGTCTTCCTTTTGAAGAAGGTTGAGCTGGAGTTTACAGGACGTCAATAAGAGCTCAGCTCTGTTCTCTTTGTTTCTCCCTCGCTAACTTTGAACAACAAGGGAAAGGAACTGAGATCCCGCGAGGGACGACACCGAGAGTTCAATGTCAGTGTCCACTACAGTGTCCACCAGAGCGTCCACCAGAGCGTCCACCAGAGACCACCACAGTGTCAACCAGAGTCAACTGGACACAGTGTGGACGCGTGTGTGTGGACGGACACAGAAGACGTCCACATTTGTGCTTCACGTTCATTTAACCGTTTTTTCACGCTTATGTCGCAGCTGATTTACATTTTCTTCAGTGAGAAAAATGAATAAACTACATTATTTGCATCTATACATACACGTATGTTTGTATATATGTGTATGTATATGTACATATATATACACAAGTATGCGTATATACATAAGTGTATGTATATGTATATATACATACACATATATACACAAATACATATATATACACACATATATACATACATACACATATAAACATACATATGTAAACACATACACAAATTATATATTCACATACATATACACACACATATATATACATACATACACACGTACATATATATACACATACACATATATATATACATACACACATATATATACATACACACATATATACATACATACATACATACATATATACATACACACATATATATACATACATACATATATACATATATACATACATACATACATAGATGTAAAGTTTTTTTATATTTATTAAATCAATCTAATGTTAAAAATACTGTAAAAAAAAATATTGAATTGTGGTGAAAATTTTATCGAATTTTACAAAACTGCAAAAAAAAATTGTAAAATTACAAAATGGTCGGGAAAAAAATTGATGAATACTTAAAATAATAAATAAACTTTTTGATTTGTGTTTTTCACTTGAAACCAAATAAAGTTTTATTAAAAATGTGTGTGTGTGTGTGTGTGTGTGTGTGTGTCTCACTTCCTCCTCCTCTTCATCGTCCACGTCCAGAATCCCAGAGTCCTGTTCAGACACTGGACTTCCTCCGTGTCCATCGCTGTCCACTGCGGTCACGGTGGACGCCGCCGCCGCCGTATCTTTCCTGCCGCGTCGACCAATCAGAGGCCTGGACTGAGTGGACACAGAGCTGTCCAGAGATCTCTGCAGCTGAGCCTGAAACATCACCAATATAACAGCGTTATTCATCATATTATTAGGTTTATTTTTCTTCTACATCTTTTTTAAGGTGCAAAAATATGTATATAGATATATATATATATATATATATATGTGGATATATATATATATATATATACAGATAATTTAAAGACAAGAACCCAGATCTCAGTCTGATAAATCGATGATGAAATTACAATGAATTTAGTTATCGTTTAAGCGTGACTTGACTTTTCTCAGCTGTCGTGAGAAGACGTTCACGTCTTTGTTATTTTGAGTGGGAGAAGACTTTTTATTGTCAGGAGGTCAAAGGTCATTGTCAGGGCTGAGCGGCCACACCTGTGGAAATGAACGTTAAAAAGTCATTGAGCAGAAAACAGACGAACAGGAAGAGACAAAAACACCAACACAGACGGAGACGCAGATATTGATATTTGTTGTAATGGAAACCAAAGACAAACAGAAATAAGTGCAGCAGAGCAAAGACTCAGGGAAACGCAACGAACAATGAAAGACACGGCGTAATATCTCCTGCATCCTGTCTGTGGCGCTATTTGTGGAGAGAGGGAGTATCAGGGGAAAATGATGCACTTTTTCTCCTGATAAAAATAATCTACAGGAAGCTTGAGGAAAATAGATGAATGGAAGAAGGTGGTCTCCACAACAGAGGGAAAACAGAGGAAAACATAGAAAACAGAGGGAAAAGTCAAGTTATTTCACAGATTATACAGATTAGGGATAAAGGACTAAGATAATTGCGATATTGGTAAAAATTCTGCTTTCAACAATTCCACATATACGACACATGTTTTTACTGATGATTATTTTTTAGGTCAAAAACAACTATTTTAAACGATTCTATATCACGACGTCCTGGAACGACTGAAATGTTGCTGTCGCCCCCTTGTGGCACTCAGTTTTAACTTATTCACGATTACGATAGGAATGGAAATCTGGAAACTCATGTCACTCGTATAATTAACCAGAATAATTGCTTTTCAAAATATTATTAAATAAAATAATTCTTCTTTAAACAAAAGTTTCAAGCAATTTTTACGGATTTTTTATCATGACGACCTGGAGCGACTGGGAAAATGGTGGCGCCCCCGTGTGGTGCTGTGTAACAAAGTTCATGTGACCATGAAAGACATTTTTGTTTTTTTTCCACAAACAAACATTATGACTTTAGATCAGAGAAAATTCCTTCTTTGTGGAAGCGTGAGACAAAATCACGATAACATCGGAATAATGATTTACGTCTACATTTAACCGCGGCGGTGGATTCCCACGCTGCGTCACCTTTTTCTGTGGGAAAAAAAAACCTTGTTCTGTTTTGTTGGAAAAATCTCGTCTCTCCGTCCTCGTCCTCGTCCACACCCGGCGTCCCCGCCTTTAAAAAAATAACAAATAATAAGAAATAAAAAAAAAAACGTCCACTTCCTGTTTGAGCGCTCGGCGCCGGCACGTAAACCGACACTGGAGCGACTGAAGCTGTGGACGAGGACGTCAGCGAAGGCGTCATTTCAGCGTCTAATGAGAAAAACTGGTGTTGTCCAGAAAAATGGGGCGGGGCTTACCCGGAAGAAAATCTGGACGAACACAATGCCATCTTTGATCTGATGCCCACACACACACACACACACACACACTAATGAGTCACATCAAACAATAAGTACAAAGAAAATTAGCGGTAGAGGAAGTGAGCGAGCCGTCCGTCCGTCCGTCCGTCCGTCCTCGCTCTTTTGACGAAAAAAAACAATCTCTAAAAATATTCTCCACGAGACGCCCGGAGAATCAACGCAAAAAAACGCGACAAAGGCGCGGAAAAGTCGGAATGAAACGGTCGACGACCTCCGTTCTTCTCGGACGTCCGTTTTCTTTATTTTCTTCGTACGAATGAATGACGTGACGTCGAATAATCAACGCAAAAGCACGACAGAAAACTCGGAATCAAGCGGTCAACGACCTTTCTCGGACGTCCGTTTTCTTTATTTTCTTCGTACAAATTAGCATAACTGCACGTGATAAAGGCAGCAAAGCACGAAAGAGAAGCGAGAGCCGTCCGTCCGTCTTCGCTCTTTTGAAGAAAAAACAATCTCTAAAAAATATTATCCACGAGACGACGAAGAATCGACGCAAAAAACAAGACGAAGACGCGGAAAACTTGAAATCTAACCGTCGACGACCTCAGACGTCCATTTACTTTATTTTCTTCGTACGAATGAACACATCGAACGAAGTGACGTCGGATAATCAACGCAAAAGCACGACTTAGGTGCGGAAAAGTCGGAATCAAAGGGTCGACGACGCTCTTCTCTCCACCTCAGACGTCCGTTTTCTTTACTTTCTTCGTACAAATTAGCATAACTGCACGTGAGAAGGCAGCAAAGCACGAAAGACACAAAAGAGAAGCGTCTTTTCCGACAGAACGACGTCGACACCGACGTCAAACGAGTCCACTCGACGTGTCGCGATTCTTCAGCAGGTGTGTGTGTGTGTGTGTGTGTTCACACACACTTCCCTTTACAAACCCGAGTCTTTTGTCGTTTTCTACTCTGAGAATGAGAATGACGCACATTCACGTTCTTGAGCTTCAAGTGCGGGAATGTGCGTCATTCTGCTGCTTAAAAAAAAAAAGAAATACAGCAAGAAAGGGAGGGAGAGAGGGGGGGGGGGGTTAAGTCTACGTCACATGATCACGTCTTTATCTCACTGTGAAACTGAAGTTTATAAACCACTCACTCTCCCACACCAAACCCCATAGAGAAAACCAGTGATTTTAGCTCACAGGGACACAGGAGCTGCTGGTCCTCTGCTGCCTCGTGTGGTCACTTTGTGTCACTGAGTTAAGTCTAAAGTAAATATTTTAAAAGCTGAATTCATTAAAATCAGTCATTGTAAGTTAGTGATGGAGGCTTTGGTGTGTGAGAGTGAGTGACTTTGGTGTGTGAGAGTGAGGGACTTTGGTGTGGGAGAGTGAGTGACTTTGGTGTGGGAGAGTGAGTGACTTTGGTGTGGGAGAGTGAGTGACTTTGGTGTGGGAGAGTGAGTGACTTTGGTGTGAGAGAGTGAGTGACTTTGGTGTGGGAGAGTGAGTGGTTTACAAACTTCAGTTTACACAAGGAAAAGTCTATCACTCACTCTCCCACACCAAAGTCCATAGAGTAAACCAGTGATTTTAACATCACAGCACACAGGAGTTGTTTATCCACTGCTGCCTCCATCACTAACTTACAATGACTGATTTTAGTGAATTCAGCTTTTGAAATTCTTCATTATAATTTAATTCAGTGATGCAAAGTGACCACACGAGGCAGCAGAGGACCAGCAGCTCCTGTGTCCCTGTGAGCTAAAATCACTGGTTTTCTCTATGGACTTTAGTGTGGGAGAGTGAGTGAGTTTTTCACTGTGATGCTTCAATACAGTGTGTGTGTGTGTGTGTGTGTGTGTGTGTGTGTGTGTGTGTGTGTGTGTGTGTGTGTTCAGTAACTAGATACAGGTCATCAATCTTCCTCCACTTCACAGACGCAGCAATCTGTTTTCCATTAGTGTGTGTGTGTGGGTGTGTGTGTGTGTGTGTGTGTGTGTGTCTACTGAATACACACACACACACACACACAGCAGAAGCTCTGAACTTGTCTTTATACTCAGAGGAGAGAAAGAAGAGAGGAGGAAGGAAAGATGGACAGAGATGAGCAGCAGAAAGAAAGAAAGAAAGTCACCACAGAGTTTAGTAGCTGTAGATAAAGAGCGCCACCAGGTGTTGATACATGGTGAAAACATCCATCTTCACATTAATATTAACGTGATGATGTCACTAAATCATCGAGGTTTTATCAGATTACCATGACAACAAGACAACGACTCCTCCTCTTCAAGTGACTGGTTACTGTTTACACTGAGGTCTTAATGTGGGACAATGTCAACAAACCATGGACATTAAATCAGTCCTGTCGTCATGGAGACCATGTGATTTAAATCATTAAATATATGATGTTTATGACGACATGAAAACAAACAGTGACAGACGAGTGTAAACATGACAGAGGAGGAAGTCGTGAACAGGCCTCACAACATGAATGAGTGAGTGGGTGAGTGGTCACTGAGTCTACATCCACTCATGTGTCCATCATCGAGACCCACACACACACACACACACACACACACACACACACACACCCTCATCCTGCAATTCCACACAACAGCATTCCCAAAATAATGGAGGAGCACAAATAAACAAGAGGCCTCACTGTGAGCTGAGGATGAGGAACCACGACAGAACACACACACACACACTGTGTCCCCACACACACACACACACACACTGAACCAACTTCCTTAGCCTTGAAAAACAATGAGGTCAGTGATGAAAAGCTGCTTTTTCACACCGATGAGTGACTACACACACACACACACACACACACACACAGAAATAGGCTGCTTCTAAGTAAAACCGTGACAAAGACACGATGGAGGTCAAAGGTCAGAAGATCCACACGGACACTCTCATCACAGAGTGGGCGGCGAAGCTCCGCCCACCAACACACACTGCAGATATTTAATTCTCCAGATATTTTTTTTATTTCTGTATTTTTTTTAAATAAACATGGCGTCTGACGGCGCCATTTGAGTCAGTTTTTTTCATTTGTAAACACAAGAAAAGGATTTAAAAAAACAGTTTGAATCTCAAAGTCAGGAAAATTTATCTCACTTTGTTTTCGGGAACCAAAAAAAACTGTCCCGCGGCCCCTCTGAGGGTCTGGACCCAGAGTTTGCGAACCGTGTGTGTGTGTGTGTGTGTACCTGTCTGATGGCCGCCTCTCCGATCTTGTCCGAGTGTTTGCGGATGCTCTCCAGGAAATCTCTGAGCTGAGTCATAGCCGTGTCTCTGATCTGTGTCCTCAGAACCGGGATGTTCTCCGCCATGATGGAGCAGAACCGGTACTGACCGGCTCTGGGGAGACAGGTGAGCTCCAGCTGCTCCAGAGTCCTCAGGGCCGGGTAATACCTGAGTAATGACACCACATTATACATATTATTATTCACATTTAAGAAGCTGAAAAACGACAGAAACGTGAAAATATTCACATTTAAGAAGCTGAAAAATGACAGAAACGTGAAAATATTCACATTTAAGAAGCTGAAAAATGACAGAAACGTGAAAATATTCACATTTAAGAAGCTGAAAAATGACAGAAACGTGAAAATATTCACATTTAAGAAGCTGAAAAATGACAGAAACGTGAAAATATTCACATTTAAGAAGCTGAAAAATGACAGAAACGTGAAAATATTCACATTTAAGAAGCTGAAAAATGACAGAAACGTGAAAATATTCACATTTAAGAAGCTGAAATTTTATTATATTTTCACGACAGAAACGTGAAAATATTCACATTTAAGAAGCTGAAAAATGACAGAGACGTGAAAATATTCACATTTAAGAAGCTGAAAAATGACAGAGACGTGAAAATATTCACATTTAAGAAGCTGAAAAATGACAGAAACGTGAAAATATTCACATTTAAGAAGCTGAAAAATGACAGAAACGTGAAAATATTCACATTTAAGAAGCTGAAAAATGACAGAAACGTGAAAATATTCACATTTAAGAAGCTGAAAAATGACAGAAACGTGAAAATATTCACATTTAAGAAGCTGAAAAATGACAGAAACGTGAAAATATTCACATTTAAGAAGCTGAAAAATGACAGAAACGTGAAAATATTCACATTTAAGTAGCTGAAAAACGACAGAAACGTGAAAATATTCACATTTAAGAAGCTGAAAAATGAAAGAAATGTGAAAATATTCACATTTAAGAAGCTGAAAAACGACAGAAACGTGAAAATATTCACATTTAAGAAGCTGAAAAATGACAGAAACGTGAAAATATTCACATTTAAGAAGCTGAAAAATGACAGAAACGTGAAAATATTCACATTTAAGAAGCTGAAAAATGACAGAAACGTGAAAATATTCACATTTAAGAAGCTGAAAAATGACAGAAACGTGAAAATATTCACATTTAAGAAGCTGAAAAATGACAGAAACGTGAAAATATTCACATTTAAGAAGCTGAAAAACGACAGAAACGTGAAAATATTCACATTTAAGAAGCTGAAAAACGACAGAAACGTGAAAATATTCACATTTAAGAAGCTGAAAAACGACAGAAACGTGAAAATATTCACATTTAAGAAGCTGAAAAACGACAGAAACGTGAAAATATTCACATTTAAGAAGCTGAAAAACGACAGAAACGTGAAAATATTCACATTTAAGAAGCTGAAAAACGACAGAAACGTGAAAATATTCACATTTAAGAAGCTGAAAAAAGACAGAAACGTGAAAATATTCACATTTAAGAAGCTGAAAAATGAGAGAAACGTGAAAATATTCACATTTAAGAAGCTGAAAAATGACAGAAACATGAAAATATTCACATTTAAGAAGCTGAAAAATGACAGAAACGTGAAAATATTCACATTGAAGAAGCTGAAAAATGACAGAAACATGAAAAACTTCACATTTAAGAAGCTGAAAAATGACAGAAACGTGAAAATATTCACATTTAAGAAGCTGAAAAATGACAGAAACGAAAAAATATTCACATTTAAGAAGCTGAAAAACGACAGAAACGTGAAAATATTCACATTTAAGAAGCTGAAAAATGACAGAAACGTGAAAATATTCACATTTAAGAAGCTGAAAAATGACAGAAACGTGAAAATATTCACATTTAAGAAGCCGAAAAATGACAAGACGTGAAAATATTCACATTTAAGAAGCTGAAAAATGACAGAAACATGAAAATATTCACGTTTAAGAAGCTGAAAAATGACAGAAAAATGAAATTATTCACATTTAGAAGCTGAAAAATGACAGAAACGTGAAAATATTCACATTTTAGAAGCTGAAAAATGACAGAAATTGCTTTTAAAACTCTAAAACGAATTCATTGATTATCTATACTATTTCATTTAGTAACTTTAGCAACTTTACAAGTGACCAGAGTCCTGTGAGTGTGTGTGTGTGTGTGTGTGTGTGTGTGTGTGCGTGAGAGAGAGCAGGTCACACTGAGGACACACAGACATCGTCTCCTTTTACTTGATCTGTGGCTCCATCTAGTGGCCGACGGTGGTGAATCAAGGATGAAAGGTTTTAACTTTTTCAATAAAGTCACATGTTCTTCTTTATCATTATAGAAAAATGTCTGATTCTTTCATTGACTTCATTTTGTTGTGAAGTAATTTTTAAAAATGTATTATTATTATTATTATTATGAGATAAATTCATGTCTTTGCTTCAGTGTTTCTCTTAGAAAATCAAATCCGTGTGAGCAGAAAACATTTCACTCACTAAAATAATAATATAATAAATAATAAAAGTGTAACACAAGGAACATTAAATGAAGTTAAATCACTTAACACTAGGTTAAATCTTTATTTAACTCAAAGGAACTCTAAAATTGTACTTAAATCTAAATTTACCCTCAATCAGAACTTAATTCTAAAAGCAATTATAAACAGACAGAAATAGAAATGTGTCAATTTAATCAATTTATACAAAATACTTAACGTATTTAATATACTAAATATGACGATTATCAGTGCAACAGCCTTAAAAGTCATCACAGATAGTGAGTAATGACCTTCTGTCTGACCTTCTGTGTTGAATAAAAACAGAAGAGTGACAAACCTTTTGGCCTTCATCTGCTCCTGAAGTCTGCTGTACATCTCCAGAACTGAAGAAGACACAACACAACGATCAAGACTCAAAAACACACAAACACAACAACATGTCCTGGATGACGATGGTTTCTTTGTTACCTGGTAAACAGTGCGACAGCTTGTCGATGGTGGTGGCGATGTTCCTCTGCTGAACTCGACACTGATGCAGCTCCTCCATGGACGTGATGAGCTGCATCAGAAGAAGAAGAAGAAGAAGAAGAAGAAACCAGGTCAACAGCAAGTTCACGACGCGTCCACAGGAAGACGAGTGTGGAGATAGAAACAGTCTCACCTGTTTCCCATCGTCCTGGAGACGACGGTTAGTCTCTGTCACCTGACTCTGAAACACACATGAGGACATTTAAATAAAAACAAGGACTGAAGAACGAGAAGAACATGAAGATGAACGTGAAGAACGTGAACATGGTGAACATGAAGAACGTGAAGAACTTGAAGAACGTGAAGAACATGAACATAAAGAACATGAACATGAAGAACATGAAGAACGTGTAGAACGTGTAGAACATGAACATGAACATGAACATGAACATGAACATGAACATGAACATGAACATGAACATGAACATGAAGAACGTGATGAACATTAAGAACGGGAAGAACATGACCATGAAGAACATGAAAAACATGAACATGAAGAACATGAAGAACGTGAAGAACATGAACATGAACATGAAGAACGTGAAAATGAACATGAAGAACATGAAGACGTGAAGAACATTAACATGAAGAACGTGACGAACATGAAGAACATTAACATGAAGAACATGATGAACGTGACAAACGTGAAGAACATGAACATGAAGAACGTGAAGAATATTAAGAACATTAAGAACGGGAAGAACATGACCATGAAGAATGCGAAGAACATGAAGAACGTGAAGAACATGAAGAACGTGAAGAACATGAAGAACGTGAAGAACATGAAGAATGTGAAAATTAACATGAAGAACATGAACAACATGAACATGAAGAACATGAAGAACATGAAGAACATGAAGAACGTGACGAACGTGACGAACGTGAAGAACATGAACATGAAGAGCGTGAAAATGAACTTGAAGAACATGAACATGAAGAACGTGAAGAACATGAAGAACGTGACGAACGTGAAGAACATGAACATGAACATGAAGAGCGTGAAGAACATTAAGAACGTGAAGAATATGAACATGATGAACTTGAAAATGAACATGAAAAACGTGAAGAACATGAAGAACGTGAAGAACATCAGGTGAGTCCACAGTTCCTCCTCCTCCTCCTCCTCCTCCTCCTCCTCCTCACCTTCAGCTTCTGAGCTTCTCCTCTGACTTTGAGCAGCTCGGTGATTGAGTCCACGAAGCCCTGAAAATGGTGGTTACACATCTTCTCGATCTCGCGGTCGTGGTTCCGGATCCTGACGTCCAGCTTCTCCATGAAGAGGCCATGTTCCTGACCGTCGTACACCGAGCTGCAGGAGAACGAGGAGAACGAGGAGATCAGGTCTGAGGTCAGTCTTTGTTTTACTTACTCACTCCATTCAACTCACTTACACATTTTACAACATAGACATGCACAACACGCTGTTCTTTGCTTTTATTTTGAAATTTAGCTCAATGCCTGTGGAGATGGGTGTGAGTGCCACATATGTCCACCAGGGGGCATCACCGCACTACTCTTCAGCAGCATGTTTGTGTACTTGCACAGCTGAGAGTTTACACTTTATTACATTTGAGTTATTTGGCACACACAAACATTTAACACATACTTTTATACTTAATAATCAACAGTTTATACTTTAGATAATGATTTATTTGATACATTTTTAAGTTTCAAAAGTAGTAAAATTAAGTAAAAAAAGTCAAATTAATTTAACGTAGACGGACTCATGTCTCAGTTTTAAAGTGATGGAAAATAAAATGTGTGCGAAAGGTTTGACAAGGATTTTCCTGTTTTTCCAAAAGCAGCTCCAACACACACACACACACACACACACACACACACACACACACCTGAACCCCCACCCTCTTCTTCCTCCTGTTGACCAGGAAATGCCCGACTTGTACAATGGAGTGAAGATCTGGCTTTCTTTAGACACACTGTGGGTGGGTGTGTGTGTGTGTGTGTGTGTGTGTGTGTGTGTGTGTGTGTGTGTGCGTGTCCTTGACAAACACTTCACAGTCACATGACTGATATAAAGTTATTCTAGAATGTGGTTCGGTGGCTGACTGTAAATCTGTAAAATCACAGAGAAACTCACAAACAAAAACATCTTTTTTTTACGTGAAAAGTTATTCACGACATAGAGAAAGATCAAAGGTCAAAGGTCATGAACGTGGCCGGAGCATCTTTTAACGTAAGAGGAAACTTCCCAAACACATTGGCCGACAAAATGATCAAAAAAGACACAAATAATCGATTAAAGCGATTATTATTAAAAAAGTTGGCAACTAATTTAATAATCGATTAGTTGGGTCAAATCAAAAAACACAAACGCAAATCACGAAACACACACGCAAATCAAAAAACACAAACGCAAATCAAAAAACACAAACGCAAATGACGAAACACAAACGCAAAACAAAAAACACAAACGCAAATCACGGAACACACGCAAATCAAAAAACACAAACGCAAATCACGAAACACACGCAAATCAAAAAACAAACGCAAATCACGAAACTCAAAACAAAAAACACAAACGCAAATTACGAAACACAAACGCAAATCAAAAAACACAAAACAAAAAACACAAGCGAAAATCAGAAACACACACGCAAATCAAAAAACACAAAACAAAAAACACAAGCACAAAACAAAAAACACGAACACAAATCACGAAACACACGCAAATCAAAAAACACAAACGCAAATCACGGAACACACGCAAATCAAAAAACACAAACGCAAATCACGAAACACACGCAAATCAAAAAACAAACGCAAATCACGAAACTCAAAACAAAAAACACAAACGCAAATTACGAAACACAAACGCAAATCAAAAAACACAAAACAAAAAACACAAGCGAAAATCAGAAACACACACGCAAATCAAAAAACACAAAACAAAAAACACAAGCACAAAACAAAAAACACGAACACAAATCACGAAACACACGCAAATCAAAAAACACAAAACAAAAAACACAAGCGCAAATCACGAAACACACACGCAAATCAAAAAACAAAAAACGCAAATCATGAAATGCAAACGCCCCAACAAGATACACAAGCGCAAATGAAAAAACACAAACACAAATCACGAAACAAACGCAAAACAAGAAACACAAACTCAAAACAAGAAACACAAACGCAAAACAAGAAACACAAACGCAAGAAACACAAACGCAAAAAACACAAACGCAAATCAAGAAACACAAATCACAAAACACACGCAAATCACGAAACACACACGCAAAACAAAAAACACAAATCAAAAAACAAACACCAAAACATTAGCTCAAAACGGAACAGAAATGTGTCTTGTGTTTTTTGATTTGCGTTTGTGTTTTGTGTTTTGCACCTCAGGGCCACCGTACTATTGCCTTGACTTCAGTGAGGTAAGTGCACTCAGTCCCAGCCATAACAACACAATTAGATTAGATTCAATATTAGAAAATATGAATATCTGGATTATTATTTATCGTATTAAAGGATGAAGGACGATGATGACGCGTCACCACATCTAAATTAAATCTGTGTAAAGACAGAATGAGTCATGGTTGTGTTGAGTCCTGTTTTCTCACTGAGATCCTGAAACAGGAAGGAATGTTTCAGCTGGTCTGGACCTGTTCTCTCTCTGTTCTACTGTTACTGAACACTACAGTCACTAACCACTGTGTATATGTCATATTACTGCAGTTTAAACTCTATTTTACTGTATATTCACTGTAGTTATGTCATATTACTGCAGTTTAAACTCTATTTTACTGTATATTCACTGTAGTTATGTCATATTACTGCAGTTTAAACTCTATTTTACTGTATATTCACAGTTATTATGTCATATTACTGCAGTTTAAACTCTATTTTACTGTATATTCACTGTAGTTATGTCATATTACTGCAGTTTAAACTCTTTTTTACTGTATATTCACTGTAGTTATGTCATATTACTGCAGTTTAAACTCTATAATACTGTATATTCACTGTGTATATGTCATATTACTGCAGTTTAAACTCTATTTTACTGTATATTCACTGTAGTTATGTCATATTACTGCAGTTTAAACTCTATTTTACTGTATATTCACAGTTATGTCACATTTTACTGTATATTTACAGTTATTGTGTCACATTTTACTGCGTATTTACAGTTAGTGTCACATTTTATCATCCTTCATCACCTGACTGTGAACACACTCTTCAGCCTCCTGTGTTAAAAATAGCTGCTGCTCCAAACATAGACTGTGCTGATGTATTTTAAGTGTGTGAGGAGGAGACGAAACGTCACATCAGAACAAACACAGATAACTCTTTTACCGACACACACACACACACACACACACACACACACACACACACACACACACACACACACACACACACACACACACACACACACACACACACACACACACACACACACACACACACACACACAGCTGACTAATGTCCCATCAGAAACAGTGGGTGTCCTAGAAAACACACACTTTAAAACAGGTCAATTCTTCTCTGAAGTTCCCTGTTCATTCACTCACTGAGGCTTCACTCTCACTGAAAACAAGGAAAGACTCATTTTAACCGCTCACTCTCCCACACCAAAGTCCATAGAGAAAATCAGGGATTTTAGCTCACAGGGACACAGGAGCTGTTGGTCCTCTGCTGCCTCGTGTGGTCACTTTGTGTCACTGAGTTAAGTCTAAAGTAAATATTTTAAAAGCTGAATTCACTAAAATCAGTCATTGTAAGTTAGTGATGGAGGCAGCAGTGGA
The DNA here is from genome assembly GCF_963457635.1 of Microchirus variegatus. Taxonomy (NCBI): domain Eukaryota; kingdom Metazoa; phylum Chordata; class Actinopteri; order Pleuronectiformes; family Soleidae; genus Microchirus; species Microchirus variegatus. The sequence continues at coordinate 44,808,479 of NC_139803.1, forward strand.
TCAACAACTCCTGTGAACTCCTGTGTGCTGTGATGTTAAAATCACTGGTTTACTCTATGGACTTTGGTGTGGGAGAGTGAGTGACTTTGGTGTGAGTGACTTTGTGAGTGACTTTGGTGTGGGAGAGTGCGTGACTTTGGTCCCACACCAAAGTCACGCACTCTCCCACACCAAAGTCACTCACTCTCCCACACCAAAGTCACTCACTCTCTCACACCAAAGTCACTCACTCTCCCACACCAAAGTCACTCACTCACTCTCTCACACCAAAGTCACTCACTCTCCCACACCAAAGTCACTCACTCACTCTCTCACACCAAAGTCACTCACTCTCCCACACCAAAGTCACTCACTCTCCCAAGTCACTTACTCTCCCACACCAAAGTCACTCACACCAAAGTCACTCACTCTCACACACCAAAGTCACTCACTCTCCCACACCAAAGTCACTCACTCTCTCACACCAAAGTCACTCACTCTCCCACACCAAAGTCACTCACTCTCTCACACCAAAGTCACTCACTCTCCCACACCAAAGTCACTCACTCTCCCACACCAAAGTCACTCACTCACTCTCTCACACCAAAGTCACTCACTCTCCCACACCAAAGTCACTCACTCTCCCAAGTCACTTACTCTCCCACACCAAAGTCACTCACACCAAAGTCACTCACTCTCACACACCAAAGTCACTCACTCTCCCACACCAAAGTCACTCACTCTCCCACACCAAAGTCACTCACTCTCTCACACCAAAGTCACTCACTCTCCCACACCAAAGTCACTCACTCTCTCACACCAAAGTCACTCACTCTCCCACACCAAAGTCCATAGAGTAAACCAGTGATTTTAACATCACAGCACACAGGAGTTCACAGGAGTTGTTGATCCACTGCTGCCTCGTGTGGTCACTCTGTGTCACTGCTGCCTCCATCACTAACTTACAATGACTTCTTTAGTGAATTCAGCTTTTAAAATATTGACTTTAGACTTAACTCGTGACCACACGAGGCAGCAGAGGACCAGCAGCTCCTGTGTCCCTGTGAGCTAAAATCACTGGTTTTCTCAATGGACTTTGGTGTGGGAGAGTGAGTGGTTTACAAAGTGGATTTTCTGCTCCAATCACAGAGCAGTACAGACAGATAAAGTGTACAGTAACGCGTTACCGTTGAGCGACTGTAACGCCCGGATTTCAACACGGGGGAGAATCTTAATCTGATAAACGCTGCGTGTCTTCACATGAAGGCAGTGCTGTGGTTTTTTAACGTCAGCTGCATCATCAACAACAACAACAACAACAACAACAGAAGCTCCTCCCTCTCCTGCTCTGCAGCTGCAGCACCAACAGGAACAGACCGACCATTCATCCTTTAACAGACATTTCCCTCTAAATAATTAAACAACAACAACTCACGAGCATTAAAATGCACAACAAACACTGAGCAGAGCTTCTCTGTGGTGGGTTTATTACTTCAACACTCTGTGCTTTAATCACACATGAGAAATTAACATTAACAAACAACAAACACCAGCTAAAGTCAACCAGAGCAACAAAAACAATCCTGTCATATCCATTTATAATCAATTATGCTGTGTTTATCTACAGTGAAGAACATGTCAGTGTGTTTTAGAGCTGAACAGTTATCCCATTAATCCATTATCAGTCGATTATTAAACTGTTTTCATAAACTTGTTTTTATTAACATTTCAAACCAGTCTGTGTGATTTTTCAGGTTCTTAACAGATGAGGAGTTTCTTTGCTCCATAAAAACAAAGAAATCATTCAGAGTGAATCGTTTTGTGTTCGAGGACAAAAACAAAACAGAACGTCAGCGACTCCAAACTTTAATAAACGACATTTTTAAACCAAACGATTACTCGAGTCATCCTGAAAGTAACTGACAGATTAATCGTTAGACAGACAATAATGGCGAGGAAAATGTTTAATATTCTACCACATGAAAAGAAATAGAATTCAGTAGAACAGAGATTTAATTTCCTTGTTTGTAATTATACTTATAATAATATTTACGATCCATCACATTGCCAAACGTGGTTGAATATATTTAAGTTATGTAAATCTGACTAAAGTCCTGAGTAAAGGCAACAAGAAGATATAAAAAAAGTAAACAAAGCTTCGAACTCGAGCTTATATTTACTTTACAGTTCCTACACATTTCACAGTATTATGACGCAGTGCTGTACTGTGTTTATATGTTTTTAATATGTCAAATAAATCAAAACACACATGCAATATTATTCTCACTCAGGTGCACTAGTTAATTTAACTTTAAGGCGAGTAGTCCAACATAAATGTGGGATCAAAAACAGTATTTTCAATAGTTTTCAAATGGACATTTTTGTCCATAGGAACAAATGTGGGTTTTTTTTGTATGTTTTTAAATCTGGCTCTGAAAAAAACAACAATTCATCAAAATCAATGTTGCTGCAAATCATTGACCCATCTCAGGGCCTAATAACAACAACAACAACAATTATAATAATAAACAAATACTCTTGAAATTTAGTTTATTTGCTGTTTTGACACTACTGGAGTTGTGTAAACATAGTGGCATTTAAAGTGTTAAAATCCCCAAAATATAACTAATATTCTAATTATTTCTTTGCATTTTTTATTATTTTATTATTTTATTTTATTAACTTAACAACAATCCATATTTATTTATTTTGAAATGAGACCCTACAGTATTTCAGATACAGACCCCTACCAAACTGTTGAGACGTCCGTTCATAATAAACCACGTTTGCATAATTCTAGAGCTGCATCTAACGATTATTTTTGTAATCGATTAATCTGTCGATTATTTTCTCGATTAATCGATGAATTGATTGGTCCATAAAATGGCAGAAAATGTTAAAGAAAACATTGATCAGTGTTTGTCAAACCTGGAAATGAAAATGTTCCTGAATGTCTTGTTTTGTCCACAAACCAAAATGATTCAGTTTTAATGATTTCTTTATGTGGAGCAAAGACTGAGAAAATATTCACATTTAAGAAGCTGAAACAATCAGAAATCTTGTTTTAATCATGAAAAAAGCTTCAAACCGATTAATCGATTATCAAAATAGTTGACGATTTATTTAGTAATCGATTCATAATCGATTCATCGATTAATCATTTCAGCTCTACATAATTCATAAAGTACAACATTCAGAACAAGTCACATTAAGTGTTAGTGAGTTCAGTTTAATGCATTTTTCAATGAGATGTAGTGACTTAAAGTGTGCTCGACCAAATGGTTGAGAAGAACCTTAAAGGGTTAAAGTGCGGCTGTTTTTGTTATGGTGACATTTTCTGCTCCTGTGAACAAATGAGTCAGGACATTAAAGGAACTCTTAGAGATCAAAGGAAGCTCGTTGTATCGTGTGTGACATGAGATTAATCTCAATCCTAATCTTAATCACGTGTGTTTTATCGATGCTAATTGAGCCTCTGCGGTGTTTGTCATTCATTATTATTCAGGGTTTGTTCAGACTGCTGCACTTGACACTCCCTCCTCCTCTGCTACATTTAAACATCGTCGCTTAAACTCTACAGCGACACTTAAATGTTCCCGAAAATCGTTATTATTGACAAAATAAAACAGTAAACCACAAAAGCTAGCACGTGCTAATCACACACACACACACGTAAACAAACAAACAAACAAACAGCAGCAGCCGCTGACACCAGTGAGCAGAATGACAATCAGTTAGCTCCCTTAGCTTAGCCGAAGCCTGAGTTTGCTAAAACATAAATGAAGTTTGACGGGGGGAAAAGTTAAAAATAAGCCTAAAAAGAGCGTCGGCGGAACGCGACAGAGTTTAAAGTCACTCGCGTGGAGTGAAGTGTGTGAAACAGTCGCCGGCGACAGTGTTTGCTAAAGTTAGCCGACCGCTGTCCGATAATGGATGCACGAGCGTTAAAGTTTGGAGCAAGCTAACGCTAGCGCGGCTAGCAGCTGAGTGACGCCGAGAGTTCAGCTGCTTCTCCCCCCGGGGGAGGGAGCGGGGGAGCCGGGGAGCAGCGGCGGCGGCGGCAGCAGCCGGAGCAGCCAGGCTGTTGACGGAGGTTTTTGTGACGGGGTTAAACTCACCGCAGCGTCGGTCCGATACAGTTGGTGTCCGTGCTCTCTATCTCCCGGAGGATGCGCTCGTGTTCCGCGGCTGTCTCCATGCTCGACATCCTGCATGTTGTGCCGCTGTGGACGGAGCCGAGCCGAGCCGAGCCGAACGGAGCCGAGTCGAGCCGAGCTCCGTGAGTCACAGGGTGTGTTTGGTCAGATTACAGGGCGTCCCGAGTGAGCGGGATATAACTTGTTTGACAGGGGAGGAGTCGAGCACTGGATGGGAGGAGTGACCGGAAGTATTAACCTATGAACACCTGAGCAATGACTTTTATAAGTTTATATAAACCTTTATCACATTTACATCTATTGTATGTATTTATTTCATGATACATTTTTATATTTAATATTATTTTCATTTTCAAAAATGTCATTAAGTTACCGTGAAGACTGCGTTGACATATTTTGTGTGACTCAAAACGTCCTGTGTTATTTTCAAAATAAAACCACACGGAGCCCGATGGAAGGAGTGACTGGAAATGTTTTCATCATTTTATAAACACTTATTATCACATTTACACTAACTCGCCCAATAAATCTAAATATACACAATAATTTATATCAATATATACTCTATTTTAAGTTAAAAACAACTTTTTCCACCTTTTTATCAGCATCCTCTGAATTGAAAAAAAAATCTAATGTAATTAACTTTCTTTTGACATGTTTTGTGTGAATAAGGCACAACTTCCTGTGCTATTTCAAAATAAAATCATAAAATAAAAAAAAGTTCATTTTTTAGTTATTATTTATTAAATTACTGTGATATTATCCATTATTAGTCAAGTTTTTACAGTGACTACTTGTCATTATTTGAGAGTTTGTCCTGTGCAGGTATTATAAATAACATCAAACCTGAATAAAAATCATGGGCTTTTACTTTGAAGGTTAAGCACACTACATCCGGTGGCATGCTAGCGCAACGTAGCTGACTTGACGCTGCTGGTTCCAGTTTATCGAGAGGGAAAAGAAGCAAGAAATGTCACAAATGGAGGTAAACAAGTGAAAATACAATGATTTTAAAAATATATTTTATAAGATTATTAGTACGTTTGACTGAGAAAAGTGTCAGAGTGTTAGTTTGTAGTGACACGAAGGAGGACAGGTGTTGTTTTACAGATGTTAGCATTAGCTCGTGATGACAGATCAGAGTCCAGAGTCTGCGCTCATGAAACTTCACGTTCTAGTGACGTCATCGTCTGTGTTAACACCGCATTACAAGGTCTTATGACGTCACATCGTGATTCTTATACTAATTCTAATACCGTGTGTATTAAAGGGACAATTCAAGTTTTGTTAAAGTGTGTAAATGTGGACTCACTCTCACACACCAAAGTCACTCACTCTCCCACACCAAAGTCACTCACTCTCCTACACCAAAGTCACTCACTCTCACACACCAAAGTCACTCACTCTCCTACACCAAAGTCACTCACTCTCTCACACCAAAGTCACTCACTCTCACACACCAAAGTCACTCACTCTCACACACCAAAGTCACTCACTCTCCCACACCAAAGTCACTCACTCTCACACACCAAAGTCACTCACTCTCACACACCAAAGTCACTCACTCTCCTACACCAAAGTCACTCACTCTCACACACCAAAGTCACTCACTCTCTCACACCAAAGTCACTCACTCTCCCACACCAAAGTCACTCACTCTCCCACACCAAAGTCAATTTTAGTGAATTCAGCTTTTAAAATATTTCCTTTAGACTTAATTCAGTGACACAAAGTGACCACACGAGGCAGCAGAGGACCAGAAGCTCCTGTGTCCCTGTGAGCTAAAATCACTGGTTTTCTCTATGGGCTTTGGCGTGGGAGAGTGAGTGGTTTACAAACTTCAGTCTAACACTGAGATAAAGACGTGATCGTGTTCTTTAGATGATTTATCAGTGTCTCTCCACAACCACACGTCAAAAACCTGAATTTCAGACACATTTATTTGCGTCGTTTCAGCCTCAGAGGAAGCTGCTGAACTCGGTGGACGACTGCGTGGACGAGGCTCTCTGTGGTTTGGTACGGTCCAGCGGGGGTTTGTCTCTGCTGCAGGGTCACAGGGTCGTGGTCAGGTCCGACCTGGACGACCTGAGGGGGAAAGTGGCTCTGGTGTCTGGAGGAGGATCAGGACACGAGCCGGCACATGGAGGTGGATCCTTCACAGCTGACACAGAAATGACACTTCCTACTTCCTGCACTACCTTTTGACTGATAATCTGTAATCTAACTGACTTTAATCTCTCTCGTCTGCGTCTCCAGGTTATGTGGGAGCAGGAATGTTGTCGGCTGCAGTTGCAGGCGGAGTGTTTGCGTCTCCACCTCCTGCCAGCGTCCTCGCCGCCATCTTAGCCGTACACCGTGCAGGTAACAGGGAAGCTTTGGTATAGTCTGATTTGTTTTTCTCATATTGATGATGGTGCTTATATTATATATTAGCTTGTGTTAAAGGCTTTAGGGAATAAACAATAGAAATGTACAGTATTTATTACAACACATGTCCAGGGGCGCAGCTTGTGAACAGGCAAGGCAGGCAACTGCTCGGGGCCCCGAGCTGATAGGGGGCCCCCCAACACTTTAACCTGTGTGAAGTTATCCTTCTGCAAGTTGGAAAATGAAGAGGATTATTTACAGTGTAATGCATATCTTTTTTACTCAGTTTATATATGTTTTTTTCAGTTATTTACAGCATTTTATTGTTGTGGGTTTTTTACAGTGTAATGTATTTTTTTACTAAGTTTATATAGTTGTTTTTTTTAGCTATTCACAGTATTTTATTGTTCTATATATTTATATTGTTTTATAATGTGGGTTTTTTACAGTGTGATGTATTTTTTTTTACTAAGTTTATATAGTTTTTTTTTTTTAGCTATTCACAGTATTTTATTGTTCTATATATTTATATTGTTTTGTAATGTGGGTTTTTCACAGTGTAATGTATTTTTTTTTACTAAGTTTATATAGTTTTTTTTTTTTAGCTATTTACAGTATTTTATTGTTCTATATATTTATATTGTTTTATAATGTGGGTTTTTTACAGTGTGATGTATTTTTTTTACTAAGTTTATATAGTTTTTTTTTAGCTATTTACAGTATTTTATTGTTCTTTACATTTATATTATTTTATAATGTGGGTTTTTTTACAGTGTAATGTATTTTTTTTACTAAGTTTATATAGTTTTAAAAAGCTATTTACAGTATTTTATTGTTCTATATATTTATATTGTTTTATAGTGTGGGTTTTTTACAGTGTAATGTATTTTTTTACTAAGTTTATATAGTTTTTTTAAAGCTATTTACAGTATTTTATTCTTCTTTACATTTATATTTTCACATACTTTTTAATTACAAGGTTTTTCCACGTTATTTCATTCATTTCGGAAAAAAATAATATTTTGAACTATTTATAACATAATGGTGATGAACGCTGGTTTGAAGGAAGGGCCCCCTGGGAATGTTTGCCCAGGGCCCCTACAGACTCTAGAGTCGCCTCTGCATGTGTCTGTGTTTAAACTCTATTTCTTGGCTCCTCCCCCTACAGGAGCGTCCGGCGTCCTCCTCATCGTGAAGAACTACACGGGCGACCGGCTGAACTTCGGGCTGGCGGCAGAACAAGCTCGTAACCGCGGCGTCGCCGTGGACGCGGTGATCGTCGCCGAGGACTGTGCCTTTGAGCGGGCGGGTAAAGCCGGGAGGAGGGGCCTGTGTGGCGCCGTCCTCGTACACAAGGTGAACAAAGCGTGAAGAAGGAGGGTTTTACTGCAGCGTACACTTCACGTCACTTTGAATAAACACAGACAGAGCAGTAAATCATAACTTACACTTCCTCTGAACTTCCCTTCACTCACTTCCTGTCAGCTGGCAGGTGCCATGGCAGAAGACGGCTCCTCATTGGAGCAGATTGTTGCCACGGTGACGGAGGTCTTAAAAGGGATGGGTGAGTTTCACCTCCACCTCGCTGTCGTCGTTTTTCCACCAAGAAATAAAATCACCTTTTTGTCTCGGTGTTTGTCGTCCTGCAGGAACTCTGGGGGTTAGTCTGTCTCCGTGCAGCGTCCCAGGCTGTTTGCCTTCATTTCAGCTGCAGCCTGGAGACATGGAGCTGGGACTGGGTAAGAGACTAATGACTGAAGACAACAAGGTTTAAACTTCTCACTCACTCTGCCACACCAAAGTCACTCACTCTCCCACACCAAAGTCACTCACTCTCTTACACCAAAGTCACTCACTCTCTTACACCAAAGTCGCTCACTCTGCCACACCAAAGTCACTCACTCTCCCACACCAAAGTCACTCACTCTCTTACACCAAAGTCACTCACTCTCTCACACCAAAGTCACTCACTCTCCCACACCAAAGTCACTCACTCTCCCACACCAAAGTCACTCACTCTCTTACACCAAAGTCACTCACTCTCTCACACCAAAGTCACTCACTCTCCCACACCAAAGTCACTCACTCTCCCACACCAAAGTCACTCACTCTCTTACACCAAAGTCACTCACTCTCTTACACCAAAGTCACTCACTCTGCCACACCAAAGTCACTCACTCTCCCACACCAAAGTCACTCACTCTCTTACACCAAAGTCACTCACTCTCTCACACCAAAGTCACTCACTCTCCCACACCAAAGTCACTCACTCTCCCACACCAAAGTCACTCACTCTCTTACACCAAAGTCACTCACTCTCTCACACCAAAGTCACTCACTCTCCCACACCAAAGTCACTCACTCTCCCACACCAAAGTCACTCACTCTCTTACACCAAAGTCACTCACTCTCTCACACCAAAGTCACTCACTCTCCCACACCAAAGTCACTCACTCTCCCACACCAAAGTCACTCACTCTCTTACACCAAAGTCACTCACTCTCTCACACCAAAGTCACTCACTCTCCCACACCAAAGTCACTCACTCTCTCACACCAAAGTCACTCACTCTCTTACACCAAAGTCACTCACTCTCTTACACCAAAGTCACTCACTCTCTCACACCAAAGTCACTCACTCTCTTACACCAAAGTCACTCACTCTCTCACACCAAAGTCACTCACTCTCCCACACCAAAGTCACTCACTCTCCCACACCAAAGTCACTCACTCTCCCACACCAAAGTCACTCACTCTCTTACACCAAAGTCACTCACTCTCTCACACCAAAGTCACTCACTCTCCCACACCAAAGTCACTCACTCTCTCACACCAAAGTCACTCACTCTCTTACACCAAAGTCACTCACTCTCTTACACCAAAGTCACTCACTCTCTCACACCAAAGTCACTCACTCTCTTACACCAAAGTCACTCACTCTCTCACACCAAAGTCACTCACTCTCCCACACCAAAGTCACTCACTCTCTTACACCAAAGTCACTCACTCTCCCACACCAAAGTCACTCACTCTCTTACACCAAAGTCACTCACTCTCTCACACCAAAGTCACTCACTCTCCCACACCAAAGTCACTCACTCTCTCACACCAAAGTCACTCACTCTCTCACACCAAAGTCACTCACTGTCCCACACCAAAGTCACTCACTCTCTCATACCAAAGTCACTCACTCTCTCACACCAAAGTCACTCACTCTCCCACACCAAAGTCACTCACTCTCTCACACCAAAGTCACTCACTCTGCCACACCAAAGCCACTCACTGTTCCACACCAAAGTCACTCACTCTCTCACACCGAAGTCACTCACTCTCACACACCAAAGTCACTCACTCTCCCACACCAAAGTCACTCACTCTCCCACACCAAAGTCACTCACTTTGATTTTAGTGAATTCAGCTTTTAAAATATTTACTTTAGACTTAACTCAGTGACACAAAGTGACCACACGAGGCAGCAGAGGACCAGCAGCTCCTGTGTCCCTGTGAGCTAAAATCACTGGTTTTCTCTATGGACTTTGGTGTGGGAGAGTGAGTGGTTTACAAACTTCAGTTTCACAGTGAGATAAAGACGTGATCATGTGACGTAGACATCATAGACTTAAACTAACCAATTGAAACAGTCAGTGGATAAAGAGATAATAACGATGTCCTCACGTGTCCGTCTTGTTTTGCAGGGATTCACGGTGAACCTGGAGTCAAGAGGTCAAAGGTGAGTCGACCTCAGACCTGTGACTCCTTTAACACCTGATTAACAGTTGTTGTTGTTCATCACCTTCATCATCATCCTCATCATCATCAGGTGACGACCGCAGACCAGGTGGTGAGAACTATGATGGATCACATGACCAACCCTGACAGCCAATCACGTCTGCCGCTCAAACCAGGTCATCACACACACACACACACACACACACACACACACACATTATTACATCTACTGTGACTTTAAATGTGTTTATTTAGACTGTGTGTGTGTGTGTGTGTGTGTGTGTGTGTGTGTGTGTGTGTGTGTGTGTGTGTGTGTGTGTGTGTGTGTGTGTGTGTGTGTTGCAGGAGACCGTGTGGTTGTGTGTGTGAACAACCTCGGAGCTCTGTCATGTTTGGAGATGGCTGTTGTTACTCGAGCTGCCGTCATCTGTCTGGGTAACTATGACAAACTGTGTGTGTGTCTGTGTGTGTGTGTCTGTGTGTGTGTGTGTCTGTGTCTGTGTCTGTGTCTGTGTCTGTGTCTGTGTCTGTGTCTGTGTCTGTGTCTGTGTGTGTCTGTGTCTGTGTGTGTGTGTGATCCAGGTTTCTGTTTGATGCCTGAGAGAAAAAAAATCAAACCTGAACCTTAAAAAACCTGTATGAATTTAACATATCCAGCCGTGAAGTGCATCACACTGACTGTGAGGTCCAGCAGAGGGCGCTGTGACTGCAGCATGGCCTTAGAGCCACTTCCTGTGCGACCACGTAGTATTCACGTAACGTGTGTTCAGACTCGTTTTAAAAGTGTGACTGTGGAGTACAGAAAGTGCCAAAATTAAATGATTAAATGCGTCACTAATTCATTAAATGTGTTATTAAATGTGTCATGAATTTATTAAAATACCAATTCATTTTATGTAAAAAAAAAAAAAAAAAAAGTATAATTATTTCACTATTTAATAAAAGGCGCCATATGTAAGAATGTGGCCAAAAACGGTTACTACATTCAAATTCAAAACACCGAGGTCTGTTTGGTTTCGTTTTCTGACGTAACTGGCAACCCGTGGTTGCTCGGTCGCTGAGACTCTACTGACTGCAATGATTGGTAGACGGCGGTAGGTGGCGCCACATGCCAAATCATGGTCCTGCGTTGCAGTGCATCATTAATTTATTTTATCAAACTCGCCCATCGTCATTTACGGCACTTACGGAGATTTTAACTAAAATAACGTTAAGTTACATTTTTCAGTTTTTCTCATAAAATACCTTAATTATTATAATTAATTATACAATTCATCAGATCCCTTCAAAATAAGAGCCACTGACTTTGGCTCGAGCTACTTCCTGTGTGAAACAGTTTCACCGTAACACATTAGCTTATTCTCACTATTCTTACGTTTCATTGTCGCAGTCGTTCACGCGTTAGCGGTAACAGGAAGTAGCCGCGCTCTCGCGCGCGGGCAGATTAAAGTCGGGGTTTCCTGTAACGGCCGGTTTCCGTGGTTACAGAGAGCCGCGGGGTGACGGTTGCCAGGGTGATGTGCGGGTCGTTCATGACGTCACTGGAGATGGCGGGAATGTCGCTGAGCGTGATGATCGCTAACGACCGCACGCTAACGCTGTTTGGTGAGAACACGCACGCACACACACACACGTATTCATGCTTCCTTCACCAATTCCTTTATCCCACACAGATGCTAAGACTAGCGCCCCCGCCTGGCCAAACCTCAGCGGTGCATGCGTGAGTGGACGCAGCACCGTGGTCGGAGCCGCTGCGGCGGCAGGGACGCGACCGCAGGAGGACAACGAGGCGCACTCCGAGGGTTTGTGTTCACCGCCATCTTCAAACGTCGCAAACTCACACCAACACTAGGGGGCGCCGCTGGTCAAGTGTGTATAATCGTACCTGATTGTGTGTGTGTGTGTGTCGTGCAGGTCCACTGAGTCCCGTGATGCGTGACGCGTTAGAGCGCGTTTGTTCCACGCTGTTGCAGAAACAGGAGGAACTCAACTCCCTGGATCGTGCTGCCGGGGACGGAGATTGTGGGAACACTCACGCTCAGGCGGCCAGAGGTGCAACTCCGAGAGGATGTTAAACTCTGTAAAATAACACAAAAACACACACAAGGTCAATGTTTGTTAGTTTGTTTGTTTGTTTGTTTGTTATTGTTTTTTCAGCCGTTCAGGAGTGGCTCCAGGGTCATGTGATCCCCGGTTGCCCCGGGAAACTGCTGTCTGTCCTGGCTGGACTGGTCCAGGAGAAGATGGGCGGATCTTCAGGAGCAGTAGGTCTTCACACACACACACACATACAGAGATGAATGCAATACTCACATGACCTGTAGGGGGCAGCACATGAACAGGGCTCTCCAACTCAAATGGGCTAAAAGTATTACGAGGTGGGCGGGATTTTCACAGAAATTATATTTGTGTCAATAGTTCATAGAATTTCAGAATAAGAGTTTATTTTGAAATTGAACAATATACAGTTCACAAAAAACAATTATGTTAAATTTATTTTTGCGATAATTGTTAATTGATAATTGGGATGAAAAATCTGCTTGAAAAAGTAAAAAAAAATTTAAAAAATTAAACAAACTGAAATAATTGAATGGTACGTTTTGGGCCGGAATAAAGCGTTTTCTTGTTTTTGTTGTTTTTACATCACAGTTCAGTTGAGACGCGTATTTTTAAGTCAACATTTAGGGAAAAACAATAATCTGTAACAAATATCTGCTCATTAGCGTCAAACTTTGATGAGTCACAGGAAATAAATCCCATAAATTCAGCCTCGATCAAATTCTTTTTTATTGACGTCACGCTAACGCCGTACGTACTACTTCTGTGCTGCGCCCTCTGGTGGAGAACTTGAAACACTACACTCACCATGTGGCTGAATTGACCTGCTGTTTCTTTTCTCAGCTGTACAGTTTGTTCCTGACTGCAGCTGCAGGTCATGTGACGGAGGGGCGGAGCAACGCTGCGGCCTGGGCCGCCGCAATGCATGCTGGGACGCAGGCCATGAGGAGGTCTTTCTTTTATTTGTCAAGATAGTATTGAAATTCTTTGCGGTTTTATTTGGTTTATATGAGTTTAATTCATCATTTAAATATAGAAAATAGTTGTTAATAATCCTGAAATAATAATGATAAAAATAATAATAATAAAAATGATTGAATTGATGAATTCAAATGTCCTCCAGGTACGGTGGAGCTGATCCTGGAGACAGAACGATGGTCAGACACTTCAATCATTTCATTAAAAACAAACTCTTTTATTTTGAAAAGTGGTTTCAGGATGAAACTGTGTGATTGATCCTTTGATGTCTTTTCAGTTGGACGCTCTGTGTCCTGCTGTGGACGAGCTGATGAAGCTGACCACAGCTCCGCCTGGTGGAGAGATGCTGGTACTGCAGGCTGCAGTGCAGGTACGCGACACTTTTTTAGAACTTATGATGTCATTTCACTTCATGTATTTTTCTCACCTTTGTTTTGTTTGTTTTGTTTGTGTTTTTCCCCCCAGAAAGCAGCCTCGGGGGCGGAGTCAACCCGTGACCTCACAGCGAGGGCGGGGCGAGCCAGTTACATCGCCGCCGAGCGGCTCACGCTGCCCGACCCCGGCGCCGTGGCTGTCGCCGCCATCTTCAGAGCGGTGATGGATTCTCTGGAGGTTCAGGAGAAACACAACGTCCAATCAGAGTTCAGCGCTCATTAAAACACGGTGTGGTTCTTTAAGCTAAAGTAAGACATTCCAACAGAGAAGTGTAAACTAATGAAATAAAAATATACAACAACGACATGACTGCAGTTCTTACTTTTTAACACTAGGGGGAGAAAATAAACACATTTCATTTCATTTCTTTATACTTTTGCAGTATTTTTTGGTCACAGGTTGAACCAGAACCAGAACCTGAAACAGAACCTGAACCTGAACCTAGACAGAACCTGAACATGAAACTGAACCAAAACCAGAACCAGAACCAGAATCTGAACCTGAACCTGAACCTGAACCAGAACCAGAACCAGAACCAGAACCTGAACCTGAACCTGAACCAGAACCAGAACTCGAAACCCGAACCGTACATAACCAGAACCAGAACAGAACCCAAACCTGAACCTCAACCTAAACCTGAAGATTAAGCAGAACCAGAACCTGAACAGAACAAGAACCAGAACTTAACAGAACCTTAACAGAACCTGAACCAGAACCAGAACCAGAACCAGAACCAGAACCAGAACCAGAACCAGTCATGGTCCAGGTTTTCCCTGAGAAGCTGAAGAATCTCCGTCTGAAACTTAATAACAAATAAACAGTAAATACTCAATTTTTCATGGAAACTAAATAAATAAACACAATAAAAAAACATAATATAATATTATACATTTCTAAAATATAATCAATACCTGCAGTGGGTGTGTCGACTCTGCAGTGGGCGTGTCACCGCTGCGGTGGGCGTGTCGACGCAGCGGTGGGCGTGTCCCGCCGGTGGCAGGTGTTAATTGTGCTCAGGTTGTTTGTGTCGGACAGGAAGTTGATGGTCACGTGGTCAGAGTTAGGATGAAGGTTCGCGGCGAACATCAATGAAAAGACCACAAACATGAGGTCAGCGCGCGCCACTCTCCTCCTCCTCCTCTGCTCCTTCACCTCCATCCTGCTCTCCTCTTCATCCTCCTCTTCTTCTTCATCCTCTTCCTCTTCTTCACCAAACGCCCGGCGCAGCTCCAGGCACGGGGACGCGCGCGCGCACGCGCACCGCTCGGACCAGAACGTGCAGTTCATGCTGAGTCTGTACCGGAGCGCGGCGGAACCGGACGGAAGACCCAAACAGCACCGGAAGTTCGGCTCCAACACGGTTCGACTGCTCAGACCCACCACGTCCTCATTACGTCATCTACCTGCTGCTGATACGTCATCAGGTGAGACGCGCGCACACGCGCACACACACACACACACACATTCATTGATTTCACAACAAAAGCACAAATAAACTTTTCAGTCGTCGCTGATCAATAATCAGTGATTTAATGATTGTTAAGTTGTTTTTGATGAAATCACTGAATAATCATTGATCAGTGATTGATAAATCTTCATTAACTTCACTTGATTTGTTTAAATTAATTCAGGTTTAGAGTCAGTTTCATGGTTTAAGCTCAGGTTTAGAGTTAGTTTCAGTAGTTTAGGTCAAGTTTAGAGATAGTTTCAGTGGTTTAGCTCAGGTTTAGAGTTAGTTTAGGTGGTTTAGCTCAGGTTTAGAGTTAGTTTCAGTAGTTTAGGTCAAGTTTAGAGATCGTTTCAGTGGTTTAGGTCAGGTTTAGAGTTAGTTTAAGTGGTTTAGGTCAGGTTTAGAGTTAGTTTCAGTGGTTTAGCTCAGGTTTAGAGTTAGTTTAAGTGGTTTAGGTCAGGTTTAGAGTTAGTTTAAGTGGTTTAGGTCAGGTTTAGAGTTAGTTTCAGTGGTTTAGCTCAGGTTTAGAGTTAGTTTCAGTAGTTTAGGTCAAGTTTAGAGATCGTTTCAGTGGTTTAGGTCAGGTTTAGAGTTAGTTTAAGTGGTTTAGGTCAGGTTTAGAGTTAGTTTAAGTGGTTTAGGTCAGGTTTAGAGTTAGTTTAAGTGGTTTAGGTCAGGTTTAGAGTTAGTTTCAGTGGTTTAGCTCAGGTTTAGAGTTAGTTTAAGTGGTTTAGGTCAGGTTTAGAGTTAGTTTCAGTGGTTTAGCTCAGGTTTAGAGTTAGTTTCAGTGGTTTAGGTCAGGTTTAGAGTTAGTTTCAAATTCATATTAAATGGATGGATGATTCATGTGTTCATGGGTATAAAACAGCCTGAGGATCAGATTATTCATCAGATTATAACCTGATGCTCACACGTGAGCCACAGGGGGGCGCTGCAGCTGAACAGAGTCTGTGTTTGTCGTGGTTTCAGATCATCTCTACATCTTCACTGTTCTCTACAACCTGGACACACTTCCTTCAGAACAGCTGATCAGAGCGTCCTTCATCCACCTGCGCTCTCCCTCCTCCTCCTCCTCCTCAGGTCCTCCTCCATCACCTTCATCACCTCCAGGTCCAGGTCCAGGTCCAGGTCCAGGTCCAGGTCCAGGTCCTGGTCCTCGCTGCAGGGCTCAGATCACGTCTCTGGGAGCAGAGAGTCTGGTGACGCTGGAGCCCGAGGACCAGTGGACGGAGACGGACATCACGGCTCACGTGAGCGGACACGTCCTCCAGAGCGAGGACGCTCACATGACGCTCACCGCTCAGTACTGGTGCTCGCAGAACGGCTCCTCCTGGTGGCCGTGGCGGGACAGCGCTGCAGGACGGCGGCGGGGAGAAGCTCACGTGGACGTCCCGTCTCTGCTGCTGTACGTGGAAGAGAAGAGGGCGGGGCAGGAGTGGATGGAGGAGCTGTTGGGAGCCGAGGGTTCCGACGCCATGAGCAGAATCAGACGCTGGAACCCGCCGCTCCGCCGTCCCCCCCGCGGCGGCCGCCGCCGCCGTCGCCGCCGCTCCAAAGACTCGTCAGAGCTGAGCGACCCCTCGCTGGACGTCCTGAAAAACGCTCCCACCTCCTCGTCCTCCTTCTCCACCTCCTCCTCCTCCGCCTCGCTGGCGTCCAGCGTCCCCGCCTACAAGCGTAAAACCAGCGCGGCGGCGGCGGCGGCGAAGAGTCGCTGTAAGCTGCACTCGTTCCGCCTGTCGTTCGACGAGCTGGGCTGGGGTCACTACTTCATCGCGCCGCCCGTCTACAACCCTCGCTTCTGTCAGGGCGACTGTCCGCGCGTCCTGCACTACGGTTACCACGCCCCCAACCACGCCATCATCCAGACCGCCATCAGCGACCTGGGCCTGGGCGCCGTGCCGCCGCTGTCCTGCGTGCCGTACCGCTACATGCCCATGAGCGTGCTGGTGGTCCACAAGAAGAAGGTGGAGTACAAGGAGCTGGAGGACATGGTGGCCGAGTCCTGCACCTGCCGCTGAGGGGGGGGGGGGCGGGGCTTAGACTGAAGGGGGCGGGGCTCGTCCCTGTTAACGCACTTTAAAAACACGAACTGATTTAACGTCAAAACTGTTGTGAAGTTTTTCCCTCAAATTACACACTTTTTCACCAAAGTTAAACAGGATTTTTTTTTTGTTTTTTTTTTAAGATTCAGTAAAATCACAAACAAACATTTTAAAGAAAACAACAAAATCATCCGAATGTTATTTTTTTGTCGATTTATTCGTCCATTTTTTTAAAAAAAAATAAGAAAAAAACAAAATCTGGTCAAAAAAAAACTAACTCCACCAAACTCATGAATATTCGTGGATGAAATGAGTCGACTTTTATGAAAGTTTGTCGACTGTTGATGTTTCTGTAAAAACAGCAAAGATGACGTTTGTAAATATTTATATGAAGACGAGGAAGAGGAGGAGTTTTTATTAAGAGATGAAATTAATAATAAAATAAATGCATGTTTTCAAAAGTCTACGATGTTTCTGTTTTCTGTTCATGTTTATCACTGTGACCTTTGACCTGGGTTTAAGTCAGGTTTAGGGTTAGTTTCAGTGGTTTGGAGTTAGTTTAATTGGTTTAGGTCAGATTTAGAGTTAGTATTGTGGGTTTAGGTTAGGTTTAGTTTCAGGGTTTAGATCAGATCTCGAGTTAGTTTCAGGGGTTTAGGTCAATTTTAGTTTGTGTTTAGGGTTAGCTTCAGGGATTTAGGTCAGGTTTAGGGTTAGTTTCCGGGGTTTAGCTCAGGTTCAGAGTTAGCTTCAGGGGTTTAGCTCAGGTTCAGAGTTAGCTTCAGGGGTTTAGCTCAGGTTCAGAGTTAGCTTCAGGGTTTAGCTCAGGTTCAGAGTTAGCTTCAGGGGTTTAGCGCAGGTTCAGAGTTAGCTTCAGGGGTTTAGCTCAGGTTCAGAGTTAGCTTCAGGGATTTAGCTCAGGTTCAGAGTTAGCTTCAGGGGTTTAGCTCAGGTTCAGAGTTAGCTTCAGGGTTTAGCTCAGGTTCAGAGTTAGCTTCAGGGGTTTAGTGCAGGTTCAGAGTTAGCTTCAGGGGTTTAGCTCAGGTTCAGAGATAGCTTCAGGGTTTAGCTCAGGTTCAGAGTTAGCTTCAGGGTTTAGCTCAGGTTCAGAGTTAGCTTCAGGGTTTAGCTCAGGTTCAGAGTTAGCTTCAGGGTTTAGCTCAGGTTCAGAGTTAGCTTCAGGGTCAGCTGTGTTCACAGACACATGAGGTCACATCAGCAGACATTAAAGTTGCAGCCAAATCAAACTGAAGAGAACAGTAAACAAAACTAAGTCTAAGGTTAACGGTCAGTGAACGCACCACCATCATTATACTGAGAACATGAACACATCGATAAACACAAGCTGAAACAGAAACTAAACATGATGTAACATCTTAACATCTTCAGTTTGTCTTTATGATAAAGTTATTTTCTCATGTTTGTGCTTATTTTTCAAGTCTTTGTCAACATCAGTGTTTACAGTCAAGTTCTCGTGTTTATTATCTTTAAATCATTTCCTTCAAACAGATTTCTTGTCTTCTGTGATGATGAAAGGTTATCGAGGACATTTGGATCAATAACGACTCAATAAATCGACCTCAGCTTCACCTTGGTCACAGGGGGCGTGTCCTCTTCATCACTTCCTGTTTGAGATTCAGCTCTAACTTTACATCAGAACGTTTGAATGAGAGAATCAAAGAGTTCCTGTGATTTCAGAGAAAAGAGAAACAAATGAACTGTCACCGCTTCACTATCAGAGGAAAACTGGCTCAGAATCAAGGTCTGAGTTTATTCTGTGAAATGTTCAGAGTCCAGACCAGGACCATGGTCAGGTCAGACCAGGTCAGACCAGGTCAGACCAGGTCAGACCAGGTCAGACCAGGTCAGACCAGGTCAGACCAGGTCATGTGAGACACTTCAATAAGAAACTAACAATAACAAATAATCTGTATGTAAGAAAAATACAGTATCATCAGCAAAGATCTGTCCTTTAATCCCTCACATACACCAGGGGGAGGAGCCTAACAAGACACAGGTGAATCATTTCAGGGCGGAGCTAATGATGGACAGAGCGGGAAAACTGAAGAAATGTTGTTTTCTTCTGTTTCTTGTGGAATGTGATGAGTCATGAATCATGAATCATGATGCAGACGATTCCTGTCAATCAGCTGTTTCCTCTGGAGACGCCATGACTCAGTGTTAGTGTGTGTGTGTGTGTGTGTGTGTGTGTGTGTGTGTGTGTGTGTGTCTTCACCTTTGACCCATTAACCCAGTTCTGAAAGTCAACCTGTGATGACTCACGTGTATAATCTGGAAGTGACCTTTTGACCTTTCAGTCAAGATTAGGATTAGGACTGACACTGACCTCTCACACACACACACACACACACACACACACACACACACTCTCTCCCTCTCTCTCTCTCTCTCTCTCTCGAAGTCCCTCCCTCCCTCTCTCTCTCTCTCTCTCTCCCCCTCTCTCTCTCTCCCTCTCTCTCCCTCTCTCTCCCTCTCCCTCTCTCTCCCTCTCTCTCTCTCTCTCTCTCTCATATAAAGCAGAGCTCTCTCGTCCCTCCTCGTCCACAGAACAGTTTGCTGAGTCAGCTTTGACTTCAGTCGTCCAGGAGAGGAGCTGTCTTCTGTGGGACCTGGAGGACCTTCATCATCTTCATCACCATCATCATCATCATCATCATCATCATCATCAGAAGAAGACACATTAGTCCATGATGTTCAGTCCTAAAGCAGCAGTGACTCTGTGTGTCCTGCTCTTCATCATGACTCAGCAGGTGAGTGACAGGTCAACACTGAGGTCAGAGGTCAACACTGAGGTCAAAGGTCACCTGAAAACAGGAAGAAAAGACTTTCAAAGTTAAAGTTTCAACATTTAAAACAAGATTTCACAACACGGAAAGTTTACAGATCAATAGAGACTTTTATTGATCGACCTGGAAAATGATTGTGTGTGTGTGTGTGTGTGTGTCTATGTGTGTGTGTGTGTGTGTCTCTATGTGTGTCTCTATGTGTGTCTCTATGTGTGTGTGTGTGTCTCTATGTGTGTCTCTATGTGTGTGTGTGTGTCTGTGTGTGTGTGTCTATGTGTGTGTGTCTCTATGTGTGTCTCTATGTGTGTGTGTGTGTGTGTCTCCATGTGTGTGTGTCTTTGTGTGTGTGTGTGTCTCTATGTGTGTCTGTGTGTGTGTGTCTCTATGTGTGTCTCTATGTGTGTGTGTGTCTATGTGTGTGTGTGTCTCTATGTGTGTGTGTCTATGTGTGTGTGTGTGTGTCTCTGTGTGTCTCAATGTGTGTGTGTGTGTCTCTGTCTCTATGTCACAGGTGTGTGCAGCTCCGTCCTCTCAGCTCAGCTCCAGCTCTGTCCTCAGTGAGGACGTGAGGACAGAGGACGTGAGGACACTGAGGACAGAGGACAGAGGACATGTGAAGAGAGTTGCTCGGATGACTCCTCTGTGGAGAA
Organism: Microchirus variegatus; assembly: GCF_963457635.1. NCBI lineage: Eukaryota > Metazoa > Chordata > Actinopteri > Pleuronectiformes > Soleidae > Microchirus > Microchirus variegatus. The sequence goes on from NC_139803.1 coordinate 44,829,133, forward strand.
TCATGAACAGCAAACCGTTTGGAGCTTACTGTCAAAACAACTACGAGTGTTCTACAGGAGTGTGCAGGTGAATATATCATACACATACACACACATTCTTATACTTGCTGCATACTGAGGACCGGGTAAAAGTGCTGACAAAGCGAGGACCAGCATTTCCACTTTATAAATCAACACAATTACGAATATCTACTTCATAACTTACATCTATAAAGAACTACTGGGTGCAGTACCATAACATGTCAGCAGGTGGAGCCCCAGAGCAAAAAATGGGTTTTTGTACCAAATTGAGGATCTGTGTTAAAAACAGAGTAAAGTATGTTTACAACCTGAGGAAGTGATTTAAATGAAAACAAAGTGAGGACCGGACAAAATGTCCTCACTTTGTTGGTTAAAAACCTCTCACTGGTCCTCAGTATGCTGCAAGTACAAGAACACACACACACACTCAGAGACACACACAAACACTAACATGTGTGTGTGTATGCGTGTGTTTGTGTGTCCAGAGGAGGTCACTGTTCCAGCGCTCGTTCTTCTTCTGCGTCCGAAATCGTCAACGACTGAACCACGATGAACGAGTGAAGATGAACAGGAAGTGGACGAAAGTAGAAAAAAAAAATCTTAATGGGATTATAATAATCTGACGTTTCAGCTGTAGCGCCCCCTGCCTGACCTCCTCATGCCGTTCCTACACAGTGCTGCCCCCTCCTGGTGTCTGTGGACATGTGGACACGACCCCATTTTATACACGAAGTAGCTTAGCTGTGATGCTAACATTAGACTCTGTTTTTCAGGGTAAGATTATTTTTTTCCGCCGACAGACGACGAGAACTCGTTGTTTTTATTGCGAGGGATTCAAAATCCCGGCGTTCTAATCTCAACAATGACACAAAGTGACCCTGAACCTTTTTCCACTAAAGATACGAAAAAGTCTGACGTCTGCGAGAGATTAGCCTCAAGGTTTTATCATCGCTAACAAACACAAGGTTTTGTCATCGCTAACAAACACAAGGTTTTATTATCACAAACAAACACTTTATTATCAGCTTCTCTGTTAGATTTTAAATCCTCTTCTTATAATAAAAGCTGAACAATCACATTAAATATGAACTAAAGTCTTTACTCTGGATCACTTTGACGTTTCTGTGTTAATAAGAAAAGAGAAGAAGAATCTCTGAAGAAAGAACCACAAATTATTTCTTTGACGTTTTATTTAGTATTTTTAAATATTGTGTTTTGTAACTGATGTTTGAGGACAAATTGCACTTTTTAAAGCCAAATTATCTTTGTACTGTGTCCTAGTGTCCACTGGATGTCCTGTTAGAGGACAGAGCTGCAGGAAGTGGAATAAAAGCATTTCAAAGTAAAAACTGTGATTTGTGGTTTTTATAATTTCTGCACAAATTCATTTAACAATTTATTAGTTTTCAAGTGGTCCATAAATGAAAAGACAAAACATATACATGTAGTATATGTGTATATATATACACACATATCACATATATATATATACATACATATATATATATATACATATATATGTATATATATATACATATATATATACATACATATACATATATATATACATACATATATATATGTATGTATATATACATACATATATATATACATACATATATATATATATACATATATATGTATATATATATACATATATATATACATACATATACATATATATATACATACATATATACATACATATACATATATATATACATACATATATATATACATATACATATATATATACATACATATATATATGTATGTATATATACATACATATATATATACATACATGTATATACATATATATATATGTATGTATATATATACATATATATATATACATACATATATATATACATACATATATATATACACATACATATATACATACACATACATATATACATACATATATATATATATAAAACTCACTTTAGAGCTCGTCTGTGTGGCGCCCTCTGCTGCATGTTTCCACCTGTTCACAGAACATGATATGAATAGTTTATTAATAAAAACAATACAGTTTGTTTGACACAAATATAAACATAAGTGAATAATAAACAGATTCTTTGAATGTAAACAAACAAATCTTGTTATTGATATTTTAAAATTCATCTTCATCATCAACAGACGAGTGAAAAAAGGGAAATAATCCAGATTAAAATGAAAGAAAGTGAATTTAAAAGTGAAATAAAAAACTCACAAACATCAGCAGATTTTCTCTCTTTTATTACACATAACAGTAGAGTGACAACATCAACACACACACACACACACACACAGTAGTTACAAAGGTCAAAGGTCATTCATTCATTCATAAACTCATTAACGACTCGTTCTTCTAAGAAAATAAAAGAATCCTAAAAATCAAAGTGTGATACTAAATCTTTAATCTGTGATAATCTGATGTTTTTATTTAACATTAATCCTGAAGTTTAACACACACACAAACAAACAAACACACACACACACACACACACATAGTGTTAAGTTAAGGCTTTTTAATAAATAACTGTAAATGTTTATTAATCTGCAGCTGCTTTATTTTGAAATCGATTCGTTGTTGACGTAAAGTGCGTTTGTGTTTACGTTGTTAAAGCTCGACGATCATTAGCATAACGCTCAGAACCACCTGACCGCTCCACTTCCTGTAGTTTAGTGACGCGTTGTCATGGAGACGAGGTTAGAATGACTTACGTCTACAAATGAACTGAAAAACATTCTTTAAATCAGGTTCGGTTTAGGATTTCACTTTTTTTTTAATGTTAGCTTAGCTTAGCTTAGCGTTGCTTAGCACAGAAGCCGCGTATGTGTATGTGGATCATTTCTATGTTTTGACAAGAGGCTGCAGCTCTGCTGCTCGATGTAAAAGAACAGCTTTAGCGAGTTACAGAGTTAAAAAGTTAACGAGTTACAGAGTTAACGAGTTTCCTGCCTCTCACTGAACGGCACAGGAGCCGCTGGGCAGCAGGTCCTGAACGTAAACGGCCACAGCCTTGGTCAGGTAAGTCATGCTCCCATAGCGGCCACTGGGGGCGCTGTCGTAGAGCAGCCGACAGACGCCGGTGGACGGGTCTTTGTCCAGGATGTGCTCCTCTGCTCCCAGGTCCATCTGGAGAAGAATAAAGAATGAAGAGCGCGTTTGTTCTGACCTGAGGGGGCGGAGCCTCACGGTTCCTCACCTGGTCTTTGAAGAACATGTCGTTGGCCAGATGAACGATCTTCTCCACGTGGACGATGGAGCCGATGCTCTGGACGTCCACGTCTGCTAACATGGTGAGCACCAGGATGGCCTCCACCAGCAGCTGCCGATACTCAGGCTGAGGGACGCGGTTCAACACCGTCTCCACGTGGACCGAGAACTTAATCTCACCTGGAGTCATCTGGAAGACGCAAAACTGGGTTCTAATTCTTCTGAGATTAACTTTAGGAAGTTTGTGTGGACAGAAGAATAATGAGGATTAATATCTGTAATCTATAATCTGTAATCTATAATCTGTCATCTATAATCTGTCATATACAACCCTATAACCTATAACCCTATAATCTGTACCCTATAATCTGTAATCTATAACCCTATAATCTGCAATCTATAATCTGCAATCTATAATCTGTAATCTATAATCCGTCATATACAACCCTATCATCTATAACCCTATAATCTGTACCCTATAATCTGTAATCTATAACCCTATAATCTGCAATCTATAATCTGTCATCTATAATCTGTAATCTACAATCTGCCATCTACAGCCATATAATCTATAACCCTATAATCTGTCATCTACAACCCTATAATCTGTAATCTATAATCTGTAATCTATAATCCTATAATCTGTCAAATCATGAAAACAAATTCATTGATTTAAACTTGAAGAGAAAATAAATGACAAACTAATAAAAGTGGAGTGTTGATAAACTGTAGGTGGCGCTGTCACCTCTCTGGTGGTGGAGGAAGGAAGAACGAAGCCTTCGATGGAGAGACCGTGACACTGCGCGCACGCACACACACACACACAGAGGTTTGATGATGAACATAAAACTCTAATCTAATCTAATCTCTAATCTCTAATGATGATGATGATGACGATGATGATGAAGATCACTCACCTTCTGAAGAATCTTCCAGACTTTCTGATAAAATCCCACAGGAACTCTGTTCAGAGCTCCATCTAATCTACGTCTGCGTAACCACTGACCTCTGATGACCTTTGACGCACTGGGGAGGTCAGGGACGTCCAGAGACTCTATGGACGGGAGACGGTACCTCTGCAGGAGGAGGAGAGGAGGAGGAGGAGGAGAGAGGAGGAGGAGGAGGAGAGAGGAGGAGAGAGGAGGAGCTGACACTGGGTTTGACAGTGGAGGAACAGCGCCCCCTTCCTGTGGACCAGCTCTGCTGCTGTGACTCAATGATGATGATGATGAAGAAGAAACACATATTTACCCCAGAGTCGATGTTGTCAATGTCCAGAGATTGAGACGTTAATCCCTGAGACGAAGAAGAAGAAAAGAGAAAAGAGGGAGAAAAATACACAAATATAACGTTTGTTTAGTTAGTGAATTAAAACAAGACAAATCCACTTCATGCTGGAATCAAACAGGTCACCAGATTAGATCAGATTATCAGATTAAGCATCATAAGAGTTTGTGAAGTATTATTGAAGTTGTGTTTTATTGTTCTCTGCTCTTTGTTTAGTTTCTCACTGCGGTTTACCAGAGAAATGAGCTATTCTTAATCTGCATAATCTTAATCTGAATAATCTGTATAATCTTCATATGCATAAGATTTATATATATTTATACTTTATAATCTTTCTCTACATAATCTTAATCGGTATAATCTTAATATGCATACTGTTAATCTGCATAAGATTTAATCTGTATAATCTTAATCTGTATAATCTTCATCTGCATAAGATTTATATATATTTATACTTTATAATCTTTCTCTACATAATCTTAATCGGTATAATCTTAATATGCATACTGTTAATCTGCATAAAATTTAATCTGTATAATCTTAATCTGTATAATCTTAATCTGCATAATCTTCATCTTCACATCAGGAGTGAAGTGAACATGAATGAAACAGTTGAATATAAATAAGTGTAAAATGACAAAGAATTATTAGATTATTTCCACCACAGTAAATAAAGATGATTCATCTTCATCATCATCTTCATCAGTGAGTGAACGTGTGAATGTCACTGATTATTATTCATGATTTTATCAGGTTCATTCGTTCATAATCTCTGATCTCAGGATTCATGTGAATTAAAGACATATGTGTTCACCTGCTGAGGGGGCGGAGCCTGATCCAACTGAAACACACACACACACACTCATCTAGACTCTGACAGCTGTGGGCGGGGTTAGTAATATTATGGACTGTACCATCTTCATGTCACTCTTCAGTTTGCTCAGTCCCACTCTCTCACTCTTGGTGGCGCCGACGTTTCCCAGGTGATGGATGGAGATGGAAGGACCTGTGTCCATGTCCCTCACTGAGGACAGAGGAGAGAGGAGAGAGGAGAGAGGAGAGAGGACAGAGGAGAGAGGACAGAGGAGAGAGGAGAGAGGAGAGAGGACAGAGGAGAGAGGAGAGAGGAGAGAGGAGAGAGGACAGAGGAGAGAGGAGAGAGGAGAGAGGACAGAGGAGAGAGGACAGAGGAGAGAGGAGAGAGGAGAGAGGACAGAGGAGAGAGGAGAGAGGAGAGAGGAGAGAGGACAGAGGAGAGAGGAGAGAGGAGAGAGGACAGAGGAGAGAGGACAGAGGAGAGAGGAGACGAGAGAGGAGAGAGGACAGAGGAGAGAGGAGACGAGAGAGGAGAGAGGACAGAGGAGAGAGGAGAGAAGAGAGAGGACAGAGGAGAGAGGACAGAGGAGAGAGGAGAGAGGAGACGAGAGAGGACAGAGGAGAGAGGAGAGAGGAGACGAGAGAGGAGAGAGGACAGAGGAGAGAGGACAGAGGAGAGAGGAGAGAGGAGACGAGAGAGGAGAGGACAGAGGAGAGAGGAGAGAGGAGAGAGGAGAGAGGAGACGAGAGAGGAGAGAGGAGACGAGAGAGGAGAGAGGAGAGAGGAGAGAGGAGACGAGAGAGGAGAGAGGACAGAGGAGAGAGGAGAGAGGAGACGAGAGAGGAGAGAGGACAGAGGAGAGAGGAGACGAGAGAGGAGAGAGGACAGAGGAGAGAGGAGAGAAGAGAGAGGACAGAGGAGAGAGGAGAGAGGAGACGAGAGAGGAGAGAGGAGAGAGGAGAGAGGAGAGAGGAGAGAGGAGACGAGAGAGGAGAGAGGAGACGAGAGAGGAGAGAGGACAGAGGAGAGAGGAGACGAGAGAGGAGAGAGGACAGAGGAGAGAGGAGAGAGGAGACGAGAGAGGAGAGAGGAGAGAGGAGAGAGGACAGAGGAGAGAGGAGAGAAGAGAGAGGACAGAGGAGAGAGGACAGAGGAGAGAGGAGAGAGGAGACGAGAGAGGAGAGAGGACAGAGGAGAGAGGACAGAGGAGAGAGGAGACGAGAGAGGAGAGGACAGAGGAGAGAGGAGAGAGGAGAGAGGAGACGAGAAAGGAGAGAGGAGACACGGGAGGAGAGAGGAGAGAGGAGAGAAGAGAGGACAGAGGAGAGAAGAGAGAAGAGAGAGGACAGAGGAGAGAGGAGACGAGAGAGGAGAGAGGAGAGGAGAGAGGAGAGAGGACAGAGGAGAGAGGACAGAGGAGAGAGGAGAGAAGAGAGAGGACAGAGGAGAGAGGAGAGAAGAGAGAGGACAGAGGAGAGAGGAGACGAGAGAGGAGAGGAGAGAGGACAGAGGAGAGAGGAGAGAAGAGAGAGGACAGAGAGAGGAGAGAAGAGAGGACAGAGGAGAGAGGACAGAGGAGAGAGGAGAGAAGAGAGAGGACAGAGGAGAGAGGAGACGAGAGAGGAGAGAGGAGAGGAGAGAGGACAGAGGAGAGAGGACAGAGGAGAGAGGAGAGAAGACAGAGGAGAGAGGAGAGAAGAGAGAGGACAGAGGAGAGAGGAGACGAGAGAGGAGAGAGGAGAGGAGAGAGGAGAGGACAGAGGAGAGAGGAGAGAGGACAGAGGAGAGAGGAGACGAGAAAGGAGAGAGGAGACGAGAGAGGAGAGAGGAGACGAGAGAGGAGAGAGGACAGAGGAGAGAGGACAGAGGAGAGAAGAGAGAGGAGAGAGGACAGAGGAGAGAGGAGACGAGAGAGGAGAGAGGAGACGAGAGAGGAGAGAGGACGGGGAGAGGAGAGAGGAGAGAGGAGAGAGGAGAGAGGAGACGAGAGAGGAGAGAGGAGACGAGAGAGGAGAGAGGACAGAGGAGAGAGGAGAGAGGAGACGAGAGAGGAGAGAGGAGAGAGGAGACGAGAGAGGAGAGAGGACGGGGAGAGGAGAGAGGAGAGAGGAGAGAGGAGACGAGAGAGGAGAGAGGACGGGGAGAGGAGAGAGGAGAGAGGACAGAGGAGAGAGGAGACGAGAGAGGAGAGAGGAGACGAGAGAGGAGAGAGGACAGAGGAGAGAGGAGAGAGGAGACGAGAGAGGAGAGAGGAGAGAGGAGACGAGAGAGGAGAGAGGACGGGGAGAGGAGAGAGGAGAGAGGAGAGAGGAGACGAGAAAGGAGAGAGGAGAGTTTACATTAAAACAGATGAACACAAACATGTCTCCATGACGATGATGATGAAGATGATGATGATGATGATGATGAAGATGATGAAGACTCACTGCTGCGCTGAACTCCAAACTCTTTCCCACTGAGGATGTGATGAAGGAGATTCTTTAGTTCTGAAGGACTGAGACTCATCAGAGAGTCTGTGGCCTCCTCACCTACACACACACACACACACACACACACACAGAGAGAGACACACACACACACACACACACACACACACACACACACACAGAGAGAGACACACACACACACACACACGTAAGCTCAGTGATGGAGCAGCAGCTCATGAACATCACTCATGTTCTCTGTGGTCTTTGGTGTGGGAGAGTGAGTGAGTGTGAGTGTGTGTGTGTGTGTGTGTGTGTGTGTGTGTGTGTATCACCTGAACAGTCCAGACTCTGACTCAGTTCTGTTGCCATCACCTGGATAATGAGGCCGATGCGGAGTCTGAACATCTCACTGAAGAGAGAGGGTTGAGTCCTGATGCTCATGGCAAGATACACCATGATCTCCTGAGGAGAGGAGGAGGTGAAGGAGGAGGAGGTGAGGAGAGGAGTAATGAGAGGAGAGGAGGAGAGGAGAGGAGGAGGTGAAGGAGGTGAAGGAGGAGAGGAGGCTCAGACCTGAGTGAGGATGGCTACACTGATGTTGTTGTCACTGGCCTCATCGATCAGGGCAGCGAGTCGATCAGGAGAAACAGGAGCTGTGATGGTTTTCTCTCTGGGTTCAGGAGGAAGACCAACGGTCAGGTGTTTCTGATGAGCCAGCAAATCAGAGCAGGCCTACACAGAGGGGGAGGAGTCAGACTCACTGTGTGTGCGTGTGTGTGTGTCACTGTGTGTGTGTGTGTGTGTGTGTGTGTGTGTGTGTTACCGAGTCCAGCTCCTCCACCTTCTTCCTCAGCAGACCTGAGATCATCCTGATCAGTCCCCACAGCTTCAGTTCTCCAACCTTCTCATAGAGATCAGTGAGCAGAGAGCGAACTGTGGAGCCTTGACCGTGGACATGAGTGTCCCAGTCCATCCCTCTGAGGACAGACAGGGACAGACAGAGACACACAATTAAACACAACATCAAGACGTCAACACAGAAACCACTGCTCACTTTATACAACTGTCTTTATTCATTCTGAATGTCTCTGTCTGTCTCTGTGTGTGTCTCTAGGTCTCTGAACGTCTCTGAGTGCCAAGTGTCCTCTAGTGTCCCTGTGTCTCTCAGAGTGTCTCACTTGTCCATAAAGAGGATGTAGAGGATGTGTACACCTGGTCCTGCAGACTTTGACTGTGCCTCTAAGTGTCTCTGTGTCCCTCAGAGTCTCACTTATCTTTAAGTGTCCCCCAGTGTCTCTGTGTGTCCCTCAGTGTCCCTGTGTGTCCTTCAGAGTGTCTCACTTGTCCTTAAACAGGATGTAGAGGATGTCCCAGCTCCTGCAGACTCTGACTGCGTCTCTGTGTGTCTCTCAGAGTGTCTCACTTGTCTTTAAGTGTCCCTCAGTGTCTCTGTGTGTCCCCCGGAGTGTCTCACTTGTCTTCAAGTGTCTCTGTGTGTCCCTAAGTGTCTCTGTGTGTCCCTCAGAGTGTCTCACTTGTCCTTAAACAGGATGTAGAGGATGTCCGCCTGGTCCTGCAGACTCTGACTTTCTCTCAGCAGTTGAACCAGAGCCTTGTGGTCGATGTCTCCACTGGAGTCTCGAGGGATTCTGCTGTGAGCTGAGACACCAGGAGCCTGGAGGACAGAGACCATGATGAAGAGGAGGAGGATGAAGAAGAGGATGATGAAGAAGAGGAGGATGATGGTGAAGATGATGAAGAACACACCTGAGTCTGCTGAGCTTCAGCAGATTGAGGCAGGTTGAGGTTGAGCGGAGGCTGAGCGGAGCGGAACAGTTTGTTTGCCAGGTACATGTTGACATCTAAACAACAACAACAACAACAGAGACAACACGTCACACATCATCTTCATCCTGCAGATGAGGAAGATGATGAAGATGATGATGAGGAGGTGTCCTCTCACTGTGGACGTCCAGGTTCTCAGCCTTGTTCTTCAGAGCCAGTAACTCCTTGGTTTTGGTGGCTGCAGCCTTGAATCTGCTCAGTCCTGCAGGAGACGACTGCTGCTGCTGAGGAGCGTGACCTTTGACCTTCTTAGGAGCAGCGTGAGCTAACAGCTGATCCAGGTACTGAGCCAGGTCGTCTGCCTCTGGAGGCGGAGACAAAGGAGGAGGAGGCGGAGCAACACACACACACAGAGTGACAAAAATCAGTTAGAGTTTAGAGATTTAAGACGACTGCAAATGTTTCAGAACGTCTTCATTTCCTATTTTTTTCTTTTCCTATAATCCCAGGTCCTGGTTCATGAGCGCCCCCTGCTGTTCATGTGGACGCACGCACACTTTCTGTTCTGTTGACGTTTGTGAATAAAGTATTCCATCGTTATCTCTGCTGTTAGTTTAGTTTTTCACAGCAGTTTAACAGAGAGATTAGCATCTCTTAATCTGCATTATTATCTTAATCTTCATAATCTTAATCTGCATAATCTTTATTTGCATTTCTTGATCTTCATAATCTTCATAATCTTAATTTGCATAATCTTAATTTGCATAATCTTAATCTTCATAATCTGCATAACTTTGATCTTCATAATCTTAATCTGCATAATATTTATCTTTAGAATCCTAATCTGCAGAACAAAACATCACAAAAATCTCAGTGAGCAGCTTTAACATGCGTGTAGATTAAATGAAGACAAGCAGATTACTAGTTAGCATGAGTTAGCATGAGTTAGCATGAGTGAACAAGCAAAAACAAGTGTTTTTCAACATAATTGTGATTTGATCAAACTACAGAAATAAATGATTATAAATTTAAATATTTCTCACTATCTCAAGATATGAGCTTAGATTTAAAATCCATCATAAAACACTTGACACACATTTCCTGATTCCATTTAAATCAAATGTAACTTTATTTGATTTGTACCTTTTATAACCTGATCTCAAGTGAGTTGTGAAGAACTTTAACTTTATTGTTGTTTTATTACATTTTATTGTCGTTTTATTAACTTTATTGTTGTTAAATTACATTTTATTTTTGTTATATTAACTTTATTGTCGTTTTATTAACTTTATTGTTGTTATATTAACTTTATTGTCGTTATATTACATTTTATTGTTGTTATATTAACTTTATTGTCGTTTTATATATTAACTTTATTGTTGTTTTATTTGTGCAGCTTTTCCTTCATCAAACATGAAGAGAAGCTGATGTTGAAAAACCACAGAGTGTTAGAGTGTTACACAGACTTCATCAGCGTCTGTTCATGTGTGTGTGTATGGGATTATATAGATGATTATTATAACAATATAATCTCATACAGCAGTAATGGTCAGACCATCAGTGGACACAAAGACATTTCCACAGCTGGTGTCACCATTTTCTTTTCTTACCATCGTCATAACGTAACTCATGCACCTTTCCATCGTCGCTACCTTCATCACCATCATCATCATCATCATCACACGCGTGGCTGCGGACGCTCATGCTGCCACGACTCTTACCGTCCAGGAAACTCAGGTGAGCGAAACAGGAAGTGGTGAAGAACTCGGACATTTTCCCCGTCTGGATCCTGGAGTTAGGAATAAATACTGTGTCAGAAAAGACTGGATATAATCTCACCTTAATCTCATCTAATCTGTGTATTTAAATAAAAGCTGACCGCGCTCCTCCGTAGTAACCGTCCTGAAGCTTCTTCAGTGTGGCCAAGACGGCAGGATCCAGGTCTGAGTGGTCTTCATCTAACACACACACACACACAGACACACAGACACACAGACACACAGACACACAGACACACAGACACACACACACACACACACACACAGACACACACACACACGAGTGAAATCATGAAGCAACATCACCTTCTGTGTGTGTGTTAATGAGGTAAATGTGTGTGTGTTAATGAGATAAATGTGTGTGTATATTAATGTGGTAAGTGTGTGTGTTAATGAGGTAAATGTGTGTGTATATTAATGAGGTAAGTGTGTGTGTGTGTTAATGAGGTAAATGTGTGTATGTGTGTTAATGAGGCAAATGTGTGTGTGTGTGTGTATTAATGAGGCAAACGTTTGCGTGTGTTAATGAGGTAAATGTGTGTGTGTATTAATGAGGTAAATGTGTGTGTGTGTGTGTGTGTGTGTTTGTGTGTATTAATGAGTTAAGTGTGTGTATTAAGGAGCTAATTGTGTGTGTGTGTGTGTGTTAATGAGGTAAATGTTTGCGTGTGTTAATGAGGTAAATGTGTGTGTGTGTGTTAATGAGGTAAACGTGTGTGTGTATTAATGAGGTAAGTGTGTGTATTAAGGAGATAAGTGTGTGTGTGTGTTAATGAGGTAAACGTTTGCGTGTGTTAATGAGGTAAATGTGTGTGTATTAATGAGGTAAACATTAAACATGTGTATTAATGAGGTAAATGTGTGTGTGTATTAATGAGGTAAATGTGTGTATTAAGGAGCTAAGTGTGTGTGTGTTAATGAGGTAAACGTGTGTGTGTGTTAAGGAGGTAAACATGTGTGTGTGTATTAATGAGGTAAATGTGTGTGTGGATTAATGAGGTAAACGTGTGTGTGCGTATTAATGAGGTAAGCATGTGTGTATTAATGAGGTAAATGTGTGTATTAATGAGGTAAATGTGTGTATTAATGAGGTAAATGTGTGTATTAATGAGGTAAACGCGTGTATTAATGAGGTAAACATGTGTGTATTAATGAGGTAAATGTGTGTATTAATGAGGTAAACATGTGTTTATTAATGAGGTAAACGTGTGTGTGTGTATTAATGAGGTAAACATGTGTGTATTAATGAGGTAAATGTGGGTATTAATGAGGTAAATGTGTGTATTAATGAGGTAAACATGTGTTTATTAATGAGGTAAACGTGTGTGTGTGTATTAATGAGGTAAACATGTGTGTATTAATGAGGTAAACGTGTGTGTGTGTGCGTATTAATGAGTTAAACATGTGTGTATTAATGAGGTAAACATGTCTCACTCAGCATGGTCTGTGAGACAGGAAAGGTCACAGTAGGTCGTCCCGTCATCCTCCACCTAGAGGCCAGATATGAGATCTCTGTCCTCAACATCTCCACGATCATCTTGTTGTCCAGAGCCAAGTAAAACTGCTGATGGTCGATGAACTGAAGACACACAGAGACACATGAGACAGAGACATGAGACACATGAGACACATGAGACACACACAGACACACACAGACACAGAGACTCGAGGACAAACCATGGTCCTCACAAACAGACACATGTGTCCTCTGCTCTGACCTGAGGTGTGAAGGAGAACACAGAGTTCCTGATGCTGTAGAACTTGGATGTTCCCAGGACTCCGATCCTCCTGTAAGGTCGACCCGTCAGACCCAGTCTGGGGTTTCGTCCTGAGACGAAGAGTAAAGTAAATAATCAATAAGTCTTTAACACGGTCGAGTCTTGAGTGGACGTCTCGTACCCAGTCTGGCGTAGATGTGGCTCAGGACTCTGGACGGCTGGACGTGGATGGGATAGATGTCGGCCACCGTCTCCACCTCGATGCCGTTCTTCAGCAGCAGATCTTTAATCTCCTCGGTCTCTGCCAGGATTGAAACTGCAGGAGGAAACAAAACAAAACAGAAGAAGAGATTT
>NC_139803.1:44847526-44887526 GCF_963457635.1 Microchirus variegatus
ATATATATTCAAAGTAAACACTGAGTGGAACAAGGAACATGTATTTGACATAAACAGATGCACAGATACACAGTAACCATGGTAACAGGGAAGAGTTCACTAAATGAATCATCAACTATTTAAATAATCCATTAAACGATTTAAGTGTTTGTTTCATTAACTATTTAATTCAAACCAGTGTCTTTTTCAGTTTTTCAGCGTCTTAAATGTGAATATTCTCTGCTTTCTTTTCTCCATAAAAAGGTTCAACAGAGAGGAAGCAGTGAGCACAGACAGGAAGTGATGTAAGGTGTGTGTGGTTGTGTGTGTGTGTGTGACAAAACTCTTTGTGGTGTAAATAAAAGACCAGAGGAGACAAAACCAACCAGGACCACTGGTCGTCATGGAGACCAAGTTCATTCACCAAGTATAAAAAACATGTGGGTAAACAAGTTAAGGTTAGAGTTAGGCGTTAACTAGTTGTGGTTCAGGGCAATTACATTTTTTTCCCATCTTTAAAAAGTTAAGTCTTTGACTGAAGTCAATGCAGAGTTTAATCTGGTGTTCGATGGGAATTCTTACACAGTTTACAGTGAGTAAAGTTACGTTAAAAGCGTACCTAATAAAGTTACATTAAGAGCGTACCTGGTATTTGAGGATGGTCTGGTGAATTCTTACACAGTTTACAGTGAGTAAAGTTACGTTAAAAGCGTACCTAGTGTTTGAGAATGGTCTAGTGAATTCTTACATAGTTTACAGTGAGTAAAGTTACGTTATTTGCGTACCTAGTGTTTGAGAATGGTCTGGTGGTCCATTCTAGACAGTTTAACGAACAGTTTAAAGTGAGTAAAGTTACGTTATTTGCGTACCTGGTGTTTGAGTATGGTCTGGACAATTCTTACATAGTTTACAGTGAGTAAAGTTACGTTGAAAGCGTACCTAGTGTTTGAGAATGGTCTAGTGAATTCTTACACAGTTTACAGTGAGTAAAGTTACGTTATTTGCGTACCTAGTGTTTGAGAATGGTCTGGTGGTCCAGTCTAGACAGTTTTACGAACAGTTTAAAGTGAGTAAAGTTACGTTATTTGCGTACCTAGTGTTTGAGAATGGTCTGGTGGTCAATTCTAGACAGTTTAACGAACAGTTTAAAGTGAGTAAAGTTACGTTATTTGCGTACCTGGTGTTTTAGTATGGCCTGGACAATTCTTATATAGTTTACAGTGAGTAAATTTACGTTAAAAGCGTACCTAGTAAAGTTACGTTAAGAGCGTACCTGGTATTTGAGGATGGTCTGGTGAATTCTTACACAGTTTACAGTGAGTAAAGTTACGTTATTTGCGTACCTGGTGTTTGAGTATGGTCTGGACAATTCTAACATAGTTAACAGTGAGTAAAGTTAAGTTAAAAGCGTACCTAGTATTTGAGAATGGTCTAGTGAATTCTTACACAGTTCACAGTGAGTAAAGTTACGTTATTTGCGTACCTAGTGTTTGAGAATGGTCTGGTGGTCCATTCTAGACAGTTTAACGAACAGTTTAAAGTGAGTAAAGTTACGTTATTTGCGTACCTAGTGTTTGAGAATGGTCTGGTGGTCCATTCTAGACAGTTTAACGAACAGTTTAAAGTGAGTAAAGTTACGTTATTTGCGTACCTGGTGTTTGAGTATGGTCTGGACAATTCTTACATAGTTTACAGTGAGTAAAGTTACGTTGAAAGCGTACCTAGTGTTTGAGAATGGTCTAGTGAATTCTTACACAGTTTACAGTGAGTAAAGTTACGTTATTTGCGTACCTAGTGTTTGAGAATGGTCTAGTGAATTCTTACATAGTTTACAGTGAGTAAAGTTACGTAATTTGCGTACCTAGTGTTTGAGAATGGTCTGGTGGTCAATTCTAGACAGTTTAACGAACAGTTTAAAGTGAGTAAAGTTACGTTACTTGCGTACCTGGTGTTTTAGTATGGCCTGGACAATTCTTATATAGTTTACAGTGAGTAAATTTACGTTAAAAGCGTACCTAGTAAAGTTACGTTAAGAGCGTACCTGGTATTTGAGGATGGTCTGGTGAATTCTTACACAGTTTACAGTGAGTAAAGTTACGTTATTTGCGTACCTGGTGTTTGAGTATGGTCTGGACAATTCTAACATAGTTAACAGTGAGTAAAGTTAAGTTAAAAGCGTACCTAGTGTTTGAGAATGGTCTAGTGAATTCTTACACAGTTTACAGTGAGTAAAGTTACGTTATTTGCGTACCTAGTGTTTGAGAATGGTCTAGTGAATTCTTACATAGTTTACAGTGAGTAAAGTTACGTTATTTGCGTACCTAGTGTTTGAGAATGGTCTGGTGGTCAATTCTAGACAGTTTAACGAACAGTTTAAAGTGAGTAAAGTTACGTTATTTGCGTACCTGGTGTTTGAGGATGGTCTGGTTAACCATCCGGACATAGTTGTCCAGTTTAACGCCAGAGTTGCTGCGACTTCTCATGACTGAGCCGAACTGAACTGAACTGAACTGAACTGAACTGAACTGAACTGAACTGACAGGTGAATGATTCCACTTCACTACAACGACGAACACGCGTTAAATCCCCCGCAGTGACGTCAGCAAAACCATGTCTTCGCCGTTCAGGTGAAAATAAAGGGGATTATTGAGATTATTTCTAGATCAGAGGAGGAAAACTCCGCCGTGACGCTGACATTTAAAAATCTGCAGCAGCTGAGGAAACCTGAAGCTGCTGTCAAGCTACACCGGAAATGCAGCCGGAAACGAGGCGTCCAACCGCCAAAATTAAAGCTTGTTCCTCTTCTTTTTTCCTTCTCCTCGTTTTATTTTTGTGTGATTTGAATATTCATACAGTCGAATAACATCTGGGTAAAAAAACATACAGTTTTTTCGTTGATTTTTAAAATATATATATTGAGACAAAGCAGGTTTTAGTTAGTATTAACTTCGCTCATTAGCATTTATTTTCAAACGTACTAACTATCGACGTATTAACGAACCTTTGTCTTATCGTAACTCTCTTTTCATAAAGTTACTGATAAATGTGACGAACACGTGAATCAGTTCAAGATAAACAGGTTGAAATGGACTACAAAAAAATCCCCAGAATGCTTTTCGCTCCGCGTTCCGTTCCTGAAAATCATCCGCCGACCGGAACTAACTGCGTCGATGTTGTGCGGTTATTAAAGCAGCTTGTCGTCTTATATGAACTGAAATCAGAGAAACACCTGCTTAAAAACAAATACAACCATACTTCAGTACGTACATGTGTAGCGTGAACATTTTGTGGTGTTTTTTCGACGCGGGGACAACACATTTACTGTGTCCGGGTCTGGGGTTTGGGGAATGTTTACGATGTAACACCCGAGTGGAAAACCGGGCGCCGCTCGCTTCCGTCTTCTTCACCGTGAGATTCAAATCAAACCTTCGTTTTTTGATCGAATATCGAAGGTTGTTTTTAAACGTCAATGAGTCGCAGTGGAGACAGCGATGAGGACAGCGGCGGGAAAAAGACGGTCACGTATGTTTTTAGCTCGGACTTCATTCACACATGCGACTCTTTGTCCAAAGTACCGAACAGGGTGAGTTTTATGTTTTCCTCTGGTTAAACTGTGCTTTGTACTTTGTTCGTGTTTAAATCACGGTTATAGTTTGTTTTCCTCGTTTCCAGGCGAGTATGGTTCACTCACTGATAGAAGCTTATGGTCTGCTGGAGCACATGAGGTGAGCTGCTGCTGCTACTGTTGTTGTTGTTGTTGTTGTTGTTGTTATTTACGGTTTTCACTCATAAATGTGACGAAAACGAAATACAATCTTCACCATATGATTCCCGAATTCACTGTGTCACGTGTTTATGCTCAGATGTGGAATAATACTGTCATATTATCAGTATAATACAGGTTTGTTGAAGTTTGTAAACCACTCACTCTCCCACACCAAAGTCACTCACTCTCCCACACCAAAGTCCATAGAGTAAACCAGTGATTTTAACATCACAGCACACAGGAGTTCACAGTAGTTGTTGATCCACTGCTGCCTCCATCACTAACTTACAATGACTGATTTTAGTGAATTCAGCTTTTAAAATATTTACTTTAGACTTAACTCGGTGACACAAAGTGACCACACGAGGCAGCAGAGGACCAGCAGCTCCTGTGTCCCTGTGAGCTAAAATCACTGGTTTTCTCTATGGACTTTGGTTTTGTTAGTTTTTGTTAGAATAGAAGTTAAAGATAAAGACATAGACATTGTGGACTTATTCTTCTTCCTCTTCTTCTTCTTCTTCTTCAGTGTGGTGAAGCCTCGCGTGGCCTCCATCGAGGAGATGGCCAGGTTCCACACAGACTCTTACCTGGAACATCTTCATAAAATCAGCCAGGACGGAGACAACGACGACCCTCAGTCGGTCGACTATGGTTTAGGTGAGAGATCCGAGTGTCGTTGGTGCCTCGCAGCAAGAGGGTCGCAGGTTTGAATCCCGTCTCATTAAAGTCCTGTGTGGTTTTCATGTTCTCCGTGTGTGTGTGTGCTCTAAATATACGTGCTACAGATGATGAATGAATGCAGAGTTTATTCTCTCTTTTATTCACGTAATCAATCTAATCTGAAACTCACTGCACTCACTTAAACTTAAAGTTAATAAAGTTTTGACTTTTAAGTGTCTATTAACGATAATAACTCAAATTTGGCTGATGCTGATTATTCAAAAAGGATAAATGAATCCTGGGATGGATTCAGAACTCATGCAGTGTTAGTTAGATGCCAGCAGGGGGCAGTGTCACGCTGCTTTAGTATTTTCCACATTTGTTTCTGCTTTTGTTGCAGAATATTTCCTAAAGTTTTAACTCTGAGGTTTGGCGTCGTCCACTCTTCTCTAACCTTGTCCTTTTCTTTTGTTTTAAACGTATAACTTTAAGATAATCCTCGATCTATTCTCTGAGTCTCTTCCCTCTTTTCTTTTCATCCTGTCTTCTTCCTCTCACACTTCTCTGTCCTTCTGTTTCCTGATTCTGTCTCTGGTTTCTTCTCCCAGCTTCTCTTAAATTGACCAAGTGTCCGTCAACCATTCTCCAGGTTACGACTGTCCCGTGGTGGAGGGGATATACGACTACGCGGCGTCGGTGGGCGGAGCCACGCTGACCGCCGCTCAGTGTCTGGTGGACCAAACGTGTGACGTGGCCATTAACTGGGCAGGAGGCTGGCATCACGCTAAGAAGTGAGACAAACATGAGGTTATTTCACGCTTGGTTCCGTCACATGACCTGTGATGGGCCCGTGGGTCAAAGGTCAGACTGTCATGGCTGCTCTTCTTCTTCTTCAGGGACCAGGCGTCAGGTTTCTGTTACGTGAACGACGCCGTGTTAGGAATCCTCAAACTGAGGGAGAGATATGAGCGAGTGCTGTATGTGGACGTGGACCTGCATCATGGAGACGGTAATGAGAAGGAAAACACAAGCTCCTCCTCCTCCTCCATCATCATCATCATCATCATCACAGAGGAAGTTTAATAACATTTAAAATGTGTGTGTGTGTGTGTGTGTGTGTGTGTGCAGGAGTAGAAGACGCCTTCAGCTTCACGTCTAAAGTCATGACTGTGTCGCTGCACAAATTCTCTCCAGGATTCTTCCCAGGTCAGAGGTTAAAGAGAGAGTTCACCTTATTATACTGATCAATCACTGAGTGATCTAATGTTCTGAAAGATAAGTGTGTGTGTGTGTGTGTGTTTGTGTGTGTGTTTGTGTGTGTGTGTGTGTGTGTGTGTGTGTTTGTAGGAACAGGCGACCTCTGCGATACAGGACTGGGTAAAGGACGAGGATACGCTGTCAACGTCCCCCTGGAGGACGGAATCAAGGATGACGGATACTACCAGATCTTTACCAGGTACACACACACACACACAGAGACACGCACTCAGAGACACGCACTCAGAGACACACACAGACATGCAGAGAGAGACACACACACACACACCCAGAGACACACACGTACAGAGACACAAACACACACAGAGAAAGACACACACAGAGACACACACACACACATACAGAGACACACACACACAGACACACAGATTGACACACATACACAGAGACACGCACACAGAGAGACACACAGAGACACACACACAGAGAAAGACACGCACAGAGACACACACATACACAGAGAATGACACACACAGAGACACACACACATACAGAGACACACACACAGAGACATACAGATTGACACGCACACAGAGAGAGACACACACAGAGAGACACACACAGACACGCACACAGAAACACACACACAGAGACACGCACACAGAGAGACACACACACAGAGACACGCACACACAGAGACACACACACAGAGACACGCACACACAGAGACACACACACAGAGACACGCACACAGAGAGACACACACACAGAGACACGCACACACAGAGACACACACAGAGACACGCACAGAGACACGCACACAGAGAGACACACACACAGACACATACAAAGAGAGAGACACTTCCACAGAGAGACACACACACAGAGAGACATGCACACAGAGAGACACACACACATAGAGACACAAACACAGAGAGACACGCACACAGAGAGACACACACACATAGAGACACAAACACAGAGAGACACGCACACAGAGAGACACACACACATAGAGACACAAACACAGACACATACAAAGAGAGAGAGACACGCACACAGAGAGACACACACACACACACAGAGACACAAAAACAGACACACACTCTCTCCTCTGTGGCTCCTCCCCCTGCCTCCTGATTGGTCCTCCCGTGTGTCAGTGTGATGCAGGAAGTGCGTGCTCAGTTTAACCCTGAGGCCGTGGTCATGCAGCTGGGTGCTGACACCATGGCAGGTGACCCCATGTGCTCCTTCAACATGACCCCTGTGGGCGTGGCCAAGTGTCTGCAGCACGTCCTGCAGTGGGCGCTGCCCACCCTGCTGCTGGGAGGAGGTACTGCACGTCCTAACGCTAACCCCTGTGACTTCATGTGTGTGTGTTAAAGGTTAGACTCTGTGTCAGCATCAGTGACCTCTGCTGGTGAGAACGCAGAATGCAACAAAGAGTTCTTATTTTTAAACCATTTGGCATTAAATCGAGTCATAGTTACAGGTCGTAATGATATCGATGGATCGTTTATGAAAGTCAGTGTGCAACACACACATACACACACACACACACACACACCCACACACACACACACACACACACACACACACACACACACACACACACACACACACAGGGCTCTGTTCCAGACCCTCGTCCAGATGATAGCGACTAATTATGCGACACAATGAAGCCATTTTACTGCACTACAATCCCACCTCTCTTCCTTTCTCTGTGTCCCACATACTTTCTTTGCGTTACATCCTCCTCTTCATCACTCCACTCCGTCCTCTTCATCTTCATCTTTCCCTCGTCTTCTAAAACTAAACTAAAGTTTGTGACCACGTTTGAATCGATCCTGGATTAATGTGAGAAACATTTGCTTTGGTCCAAACTTTTCCCCATCATTAACCCTCTTCACTAAAGACTCTACGTCAGTTTGTAAACCACTCACTCTCCCACACCAAAGTCACTCACTCTCCCACACCAAAGTCACTCACTCTCCCACACTAAAGTCACTCACTCTCCCACACCAAAGTCAACAAATGACATTTTTGTCAAATTTTGGACCAAAAGTTTTGGGTAATTTTTTTTTCAGATTTTGGACGACATAGTATCGTATAACGTTTTTGTCAAATTTTGGACCAAAATTTTTTGTCAATTTTTTTTTCAAATTTTGGACAACATAGTATCGTATGACGTTTTTGTCAAATTTTGGACCAAAAATTGTGGGTCAAAATTTTATACGACAGTATAATGACTTTTTTTAAAATCAAATTTTGGACCAAAAATTTTTTGTCAAAGATTTCTGTCAAATTTTGGACCAAAAGTTTTGGGTAATTTTTTTTTTCAGATTTTGGACGACATAGTATCGTATGACGTTTTTGTCAAATTTTGGACCAAAAATTGTGGGTCAAAATTTTATACGACAGTATAATGACTTTTTTTAAAATCAAATTTTGGACCAAAAATTTTTTGTCAAAGATTTCTGTCAAATTTTGGACCAAAAGTTTTGGGTAATTTTTTTTTTCAGATTTTGGACGACATAGTATCGTATGACGTTTTTGTCAAATTTTGGACCAAAAATTGTGGGTCAAAATTTTATACGACAGTATAATGACTTTTTTTAAAATCAAATTTTGGACCAAAAATTTTTTGTCAAAGATTTCTGTCAAATTTTGGACCAAAAGTTTTGGGTAATTTTTTTTTTTTCAGATTTTGGACGACATAGTATCGTATAACGTTTTTGTCAAATTTTGGACCAACATTTTTTGTCAATTTTTTTTTCAAATTTTGGACGACATAGTATCGTATGATGTTTTTGTCAAATTTTGGACCAAAAATTGTGGGTCAAAATTTTTAACGACAGTATAATGACTTTTTTTAAAATCAAATTTTGGACCAAAAATTTTTTTTCAAAGATTTCTGTCAAATTTTGGACCAAAAGTTTTGGGTAATTTTTTTTTTCAGATTTTGGACGACATAGTATAATGACGCTTTTGGCAAATTTTGGACCAAAAATGTTGGGTCAATTTTTTTTTTCAAATTCTGGACAACATAGTATCGTATGACGTTTTTGTCAAATTTTGGACCAAAAATTCTTTGTCAAAGATTTTTTTCAAATTTTGGACCAAAAATTCTTTGTCAAAGATTTTTTTCAAATTTTGGACGACACAGTATCGTACCATATACCAAAAATAATAATAAAAAAAATTATAATAAAAAAAGTTTTCCAGCCCTTTTTGCTCTGGGGCTCTACCTGCAGACATTTTATGGTACTGCAACCAGTAGTTCTTTATAGATGTCATTCATGAAGTAGACATTTGTAATTGTGTTGATTTATAAAGTGGAAATGCTGGTCCTCACTTTGTCAGCAACCCAGTCCTCAGTATGCAGCAAGTACAAGAATGTGTGTGTGTGTGTGTGTGTGTTTACACGTGTGCAGTAACATCACTTCACGTGTCTGTCATCAGGAGGTTATAACCTGGCGAACACGGCTCGCTGCTGGACGTATCTGACGGCGTCTGTCCTGGGAAAGACGCTGTCGTCTGAGATACCAGACCATGAGGTAACACACACACACACACACACACACACACACACACACACTGTGTGTCGTGACATTCACACTTTCCCACACAAGCACAAACCTGCTCATTCATTGCATGCACACACACACACACACACACACACACACACACACACACACACACACACACACACACACACACACACACACACACACACACACACCGGCCCTGTGTGCACCTTCTGCTGAGTCACTGCCGCTAATCAAAGATGGCCGCCTGGCGTTTGTCTGCAGGTGAGACAGACTGTGTGTGTGTGTGTGTGTGTGTGTGTGACCATGATGAAGGTCCCTCTTGTTTCTCCTCTGCTCCTAAATGACCTTTGACCTCATTAAAGAGCACTCACTGAAAACAAAACAGTGATCAGAGAGTGAGCAGCTGCCACACACACACACACACAACCACAAACATTCTAATGATAATGACTAAAGATCAATTGTGAAGGTCATTTTGCATCACACAACTGTGTGTGTGTGTGTGTGTGTGTGTGTGTGTCCGTTGTGCTCGATAAGAGGGGCATTTATCCATGATGACCAAGCAAAAGCTGAAGTTCCAGCAACACAGGAACAAAAACTACCTTTGTGTGTCTGTGTGTGTCTGTGTGTGTGTGTGTGTGTGTGTGTGAATACACACATTCATCAGTTGATGTCGTGCTCTGTGTTGTATCAGATGTTTTTGAGTCTCAGTCTCATGATAAATAACTTTTAACTTCCTTTTATTGAAGTGGAGGAAACAACGTTTCAAAGTCAGGAAGTTACACGTGAAGAAGTGCCTTTCACAATAAGAGAGAAACGACGACGCAATAATTATAACAATAATAATAATGATGATAATAATCATTCTGACAGATTAACCGTTCCAAAGTGATTTCTGCTCAAATGTAGTTTGAAATCATTTGATTTATTTGTGTGAATTCTTCCCCGATGATCACAGATAACACACAATGGTTCTGAATCCATCCCAGTTGTTATAAAAACACAGGGTCAAAGGTCACCGGCCCTCACAGATAACTTATATTGTGGGTTTGAACGTCTATTGTGTGATAATGTTGGAGACGGTTTGTGTTTGGTTCATAATATAAGAATAATATTCTAACAACCATCAGTCGTTTCACCTTTATTTATAATAACTGTAACATTCTCATGATAAAGAGAAGCCTTTTGTGTGTGTGTGTGTGTGTGTGAGTGTGTGCGTGCGTGTGTGTGTGTGTGTGTGTACCTCAGAGAGTCCACACAGGAAGGGAGGACGTCTCTTGTCCCGTGTCCCAGATTGGCAGCGGGGAAGTGTCCCGCCTCTTGACTTCCTCTCTTCCTGTCTGCAGCCACTTCCTGTCCCGCCCCTCGCTGCCGTCAGAGAAGTGTCGGCTCCCAGAGACACACACACACACACACACACACACACACACTGCGTGAGAGATGATGTTTGTGTGTAAATAAATCTTCTTCTTCATCACTGTTGTTTTTTAAATGTCAAACTGATCCAGAACTTTGCTGCGTTCTTTCAGAACAACGTCTGGAGAAGATAAAGTTGTGTTTGTGTTCACACGTTCATGTTCTCCTGAACGTTGTGTTTGTGCTCAGTGTTCACGCGTTCAGCATCTAAACGAACTGTGTGTGTGGTAGTTTTTCACAGAATATGGACCAGACTATTCTCTGGAGATCAGTCCAAGCTGTAGACCAGACCGCAACCACTCCAGACACCTGGACCAGGTCCTGAGCACCATCAGAGGTCTGTGTGTGTGTGTGTGTGTGTTGGTGTGTGGATGAGTGTGTGTGTGTTGGTGTGTGGATGAGTGTGTGTGTGTGTGTGTGTGGATGAGTGTGTGTGTGTGTGTGGATGAGTGTGCATGTGTGTGGACGTGCGTGTGTCTTTACTTTCATTTCAGTTTTTGTTGAAGAAGAAGAGTGACGTTTATGTCTGGTTCTGATGTTTGGATGTGTGTGTGGACGTGCGTTGATGTGTGTGTGGATGTTTGTGGATTTGTGCACGTGGACGTGAGTGGACGTGTGTGTGGATGAGTGTGTGTGTGTGTGGACGTGTTAGCCACAGAGCAGAGGAAACCAGTGTGTCCTTCAGTCGCTCTCAGAAAAACCAAAGGAAAGGAACCAGTTATTCTTTAAAGAGCTGGACAGACCATAATAATCAGACAGATATCAGTGACAGATGAATGAGTGTGTTTGTTTGTTCATGTGAAATCATCACAAACACACTGATGTTGTTAGTGATGAGAGGGTGAGAGGGAGGTGAAGGGATGAAGTGCATCTCTTCTTATTCTCCTCCCACCAAAAACACTCACTCTCCCACACCAAAGTCACTCACTCTCACACACCAAAGTCACTCACTCTCACACACCAAAGTCACTCACTCTCACACACCAAAGTCACTCACTCTCCCACACCAAAGTCACTCACTCTCCCACACCAAAGTCACTCACTCTCACACACCAAAGTCACTCACTCTCCCACACCAAAGTCACTCACTCTCCCACACCAAAGTCACTCACTCTCCCACACCAAAGTCACTCATTCTTCCACACCAAAGTCACTCACTCTCCCACACCAAAGTCACTCATTCTTCCACACCAAAGTCACTCACTCTCCCACACCAAAGTCACTCATTCTTCCACACCAAAGTCACTCACTCTCCCACACCAAAGTCACTCATTCTTCCACACCAAAGTCACTCACTCTCCCACACCAAAGTCACTCATTCTTCCACACCAAAGTCACTCACTCTCCCACACCAAAGTCACTCACTTCCACACCAAAGTCACTCACTCTCCCACACCAAAGTCACTCATTCTTCCACACCAAAGTCACTCACTCTCCCACACCAAAGTCACTCACTTCCACACCACTCTCCATCACTAACTTACAATGACTGATTTTACTGAATTCAGCTTTAAAAAACCTTCTTTCATGACACAAAGTGACCACACGAGGCAGCAGAGGACCAGCAGCTCCTGTGTCCCTGTGAGCTAAAATCACTGGTTTTCTCTATGGACTTTGGGTTGGGAGAGTGAGTGGTTTACAAAACTCTTTACAGTGAAGATAAAGACGTGAAGCTGACGTAGATTTTATTAACTTCATCTGTGTGTGTGTGTGTGTGTGTGTGTGTGTGTTACATGTGTTTGTCCTCACACTCATTTCTGTCTCTTTGTCTTATTTACAGGGAATTTAAAGAATGTGGTTTAGGAGCCGACGGCCTCATTCTACACACACACACACACACACACACTCTGATGCTCGGCGTGTTTAATGAAGACAATATGGAGAGAAGCCCTGAGGCACAGAGAGAACGATGGAGGGATGAAGGAGGAGGAGAAAAGAACATTATCCGTGTGTTTCCAGAGGAAAACACTTTCATGTGTTCACTTTCTTTCATGTGTTCACTTTCATGTGTCGTTTTGTTCAGAAGCTACAGTTTGTGTGAAGCTTTGTTAAAGTTCACTCTCTGTTTGTTTTGTTTGTTGAAGTATTATGGGATGTTTTTTGTTGTGTCTTCTTGTCACTTTTACATTTTAAAGTTAAAAGAAAGAAACACTTTCATGTTCACTGTGATTGTAAATCCATGAGGAAACATGAGAACACACACACACACACACACACACATGAACACACACACACACAGGTGTAGCTTTGCTAAAAAGAGTTAAAAAAGAAAACTTTGTTTTTTTCACTCTTTGAATGTTAATAATTTACATGTTTTCACGTCTCGATACTTTCTTTTTTTTATGTTGCATGTTTTTTTAAAGTTGTAATATTAAAGGACAAATCCACCTTTTCTTGTCTTTAACTGCTGCTCAATGACAAAGTTATACAAGTTTCAAATAATAAACCGTTTTAAAACAGAAAAACATTTCAAAATAATATGATGTGCTTTTACTTTGAAGGGGGAAATAACTTTTTCATTAAAAAAAATAAATAAACAATCATTGATTTTAAACAGTAACCCAGTTCAGGTCAAAGGTCAACAAATGTGACAGAATCGCACTTTAATAATAATAACAGCGAGAGAAAAGAACTCCACATCCTCTGTGAA
Organism: Microchirus variegatus; assembly: GCF_963457635.1. NCBI lineage: Eukaryota > Metazoa > Chordata > Actinopteri > Pleuronectiformes > Soleidae > Microchirus > Microchirus variegatus. The sequence continues at coordinate 44,860,767 of NC_139803.1, forward strand.
TCCACTTCCTGGTTTTTAAGAGGCAGCCAATCAGGACTCTCTCTCTCTCTCTCTCTCTCACACACACACACACACAGAGTCAGTGAACAGAGAGCGCTCTTCTGTTTGTTGTCAGTAACGAGAAGAGGGAGACAGACAGAGGGACAGACAGTGAGACAGAGGGACAGACAGTTAACGTTAGTTTGTCCATCTTAAATCTCCAGCTCGTGTTTTTGTCTCTGAGTCTCTGGACTTTGTCTCTGCAGGTGAGTCCATCACACACACACACACACACACACACACACACACACACACACACACACTTCAACACACACACACACACACACAGTTACATGTTACAAAGTTAAAAGTCATTCAATGCTGGTTTTTTGCAGCTTCTTTAAAAAAAATTTTTTTAGTTGATTATAAATGTGATTTCTGTGTGTGTGTTTAAGTGTGTGTGTGTGTTTGAGTGTGTGTGTGTGTGTTTAAGTGTGTGTGTGTGTGTGTATGTGTGTATGTGTTTAAGTGTGTGTGTGTGTGGTTTAAAGCAGACACCATGTGCAGCCTGGACCTGACAGTAATCAGTCAATGAATAATGAACACACACACACACACACACACAGACAGCTGTTTGGTATGTGTGTGTGTTTTTGACACAAATGTGATACAATTCAATGTTATTATATCTTTGATTTTTATGTTGTTCATGGTGTCATATGTGATGTTGACATGAATCATAAACATCACACTGATGAGAGTTCACAAACTTTGACTGTGTGTGTGTGTGTGTGTGTGTGTGTGTGTGTGCGTGTGGACATGTTGGACAGACATCGTCGTCTTCAAACATTTGTTTGAAACTGAAGAGTCCGCTCATGTGGACGATGATGATTTGAAGTGAGGACATTTTGTCCGGTCCTCACTTTGTTTTCATTTAAATCACTTCCTTAGGTCGTAAACATGTTATACTCTGTTTTTAACACAGATCATCAATTTGGTACAAAAACCCTGCTCCACCTGCAGACATGTTATGGTACTGCACCCTGTAGTTCTTTATAGATGTCATTCATGAAGTAGATATTTGTAATTGTGTTGATTTATAAAGTGGAAATGCTGGTCCTCAGTATGCAGCAAGTACAAGAATGTGTGTGTGTGTGTGTGTGTGTGCTGCATATTGAGTGATTAACTTAGTCAAAGGAAAACCACATGATGTGTGTGTGTGTGTGTGTGTGTGTGTGTGTGTTTGAAGTGTAGGTAATATAAACCAGCTCAGTGACTTTAACATGAGCCTCAAGAAGACGCGCACACACACACACACACACACACACACACACACACACACACACACACACACACACACACACACACACACACACACACACACACACACACACACACACACACTTGCTCTCATGTTTTATACAACACACACTTTCTCCCTCTCTCTCTCTCTCTCTCTCACACACACACACACACACTGTTTATTCTTCTTCTTCTTATATATGTATGTATACACATATACACATATATACATACATATATGTGTATATATATATACATACATATATATGCAAGTATATACACACATACATATATATGCATACATATATATATGTATGCATATATATGTGTATATATACACATATACATACATATACAGTATATTCATCATCATATTCATGTTCTTCTGCAGGTTGTGGGCGTGTTCTCCCGGTGATGACCTCACAGCTCCTCTGTGGCCACGCCCCCTCCGGCTGAGATGAAGGACCTCTCCTCCTCCTCTTCCTCTCCTCTCTCCTCCCTGCTCCTCTTCCCTTCCTCCAAATCCTCCGGCGTTCCGTTCTCTCCGTCCGCAGGCCCCGCCCCCTCGCCGGGCTCCTCCCTGACGTCGGTGGCTCCGCCCTCCAGACCTCACCTGATGGCGAGCATGCAGCTGCAGAAGCTCAACTCTCACTACCAGAGTTCTGCTGCTGCTGGAGCTCAGCGAGGAGCCGGGACAGGAAGTCAGCTCCTGGTTCCTGCTCAGATCCAGATCCAGAACCAGAACTCCGTCATGGACCTGGACCTGGTGGACGAGGACGTCCTCATGTCTCTGGTGGTGGAGCTGGGTCTGGACCGAGCCAATCAGCAGCTGCCGGAGCTGTGGCTCGGTCACAACGAGTTTGACTTCATGTCAGACGTCCCGGTCGGGTGTTGACGTTTGAGACGCACCAGGGATTAGACAGAGATTACAGATTAATCTGGCTCTGGATCGTCAGTGTGGACACAGGTCAAACGAATGGGATTAAAACTGTTTCCTGTTTGTTTAAGGCAGAGAAATCAGGGACAGGAAGTCTCTGTCTGTCCTCGTCTCACTGAAAGCAGAAGGTTTGAAGACGAGGACGCAGCTGCAGGACAGAGACTCTGTGAATGAGGACATTAGAGTGTTGTCTCATGAGAAAGACACTTGTGTCCCTCACAAAGACTCAGGAGACACTGATCCATCAGGACACTTGGACCAGGAGAGCTTCTGTTATCAGTCCTGCTTTTCTGAAGAGCAAGAGACCAGGACTAGACCTGAGACCTGAGACAAGAGACCAGAACTAGACCCAAGAACAGGACTAGACCTATGACCAGGATGAGACCTGAGACCTGAGAACTGAGACCAGAACTGGACCTGAGACCCGAGACCGGAGACCCGAACTAGATCTGAGACCTGAGACCAGAACTAGACCTGAGACCCGAGACCAGACCTGAGGCCTGAGACCAGAGACCAGAGACCAGAGACCAGAGACCAGAACTAGATCTGAAATCTGAGACCTGAGACCAGAACTGGACCTGAGACCTGAGACCAGACCTGAGGCCTGAGACCAGAACTAGATCTGAGACCTGAGACCTGAGACCAGAACTAGACCTGAGAACTAGACTAGACCTGAGACCTGACACCAGGACTAGACCCGAGACCAGACCTGAGGCCTGATACCAGGACTAGACCTGAGACCTGATACCTGATACCTGATACCTGAGACCTGAGACCTGAGACCAGAACTAGACCTGAGACCAGAGACCAGAGACCAGAGACCAGAGACCAGAGACCAGAGACCAGAGACCAGAGACCAGAGACCAGAGACAAGAGACCAGAACTAGACCTGAGACCAGAGACCAGGACTAGACCTGAGACCTGAGACCTTAGACCAGGACTAGACCTGAGATCTTAGACCAGAACTAGACCTGAGACCTGAGACCGGGACTAGACCTGAGACCTTAGACCTTAGACCAGGACTAGACCAGGACTAGACCTGAGACCAGAGTGTTTCCAGGTGTCAGAGTGATGAGAGTCACCTACAGCAGGTGTTGACTCTCATGGAAACATCACTTCAGTCACACAGGAAACAATGTAACAGACGTTCATTCATTCATTCATTCATTCATTCATTCACATGGTTTTTCCTGTTCAGTCACATTAATGTTGACGTTACAACCGTTTGTTCAACTTATCAGAGCTCACTGTATGGTGCTGATAACACACACACACACACACACACACACACACACACACACACACACACACACACACACACACACACACACACACACACGCACTCACACACACACACACCCCCCCCCCCCACACACACACCATAACAACGTTAACGGTTTTCTTTCTGTGTTGTCTGCGTCACATGATCACGTCTTTATTTTCACTGTTAAACTGACGTTTTTTAAAGCACTCACTCACTCACCCACACACACACACACACACACACACACACACACACACACACACACACTCACTCTCCCACACCAAAGTCCACAAAACTGTGACGTCATTATTTTTTTTGAACTCAAAATCGTTTTTTCTTCACTTTTAAAACAGTAACTGTTCCAAAAAGCAACAGAATTCACCTTTAACTGAACTTTCATCAACCATCTTAGCTTAGCTGTTAGCTTAGCTGAGTCAGTGAAAACATGAGGACGTTGTTGTTTCGAATGCTTTTGTCTCATCACACTGTGGACAAATGTCCCCGCAGATGGACAGACGTGGACATGACGTCTTTAAAAGTCTTTAGATGTCTTTAAATGTCTTTAAATGTCTGTAAATGTCCTGCTCTCAGGGTTTCTGTGTCTTCACTCACTCATTTATTCCTTATTTTACATCATATTTTCCTCCAAAGCTGGAGAATAAAACTGTTTTCTTTCCTTCTCTGATAAAACGAAGATTATTCAAAGCTCGCTGTACATTTATATGAATATGTAAATGAGATCATATTGAATATAAAAGCTTGTATTTTTGTTACGACGCGAAAAATAAAGAAAGTGAAAAGTGAGTTGATGTTTGTTATTTGTTATTTAGATTGTGTATAAACACTAGAGATAATTGGTTTTAAAATATAGCAATGGACTCACACGTGTGTACATTTTCACACTGGTTTGTGTGTGTAATGGCTCCACCTGCTGGCACGTGATGGTAAGTGCTGATAATGTGGAATTCTTTGCTTCTTCTCATTTTGGATGTATCACATTTTATTGACATGTTCTCAAATAAGAGCATTGTTATTATTATTATTACAACAACAACCACAACAATTATTACAAATATTATTATTATTTAATCCAATCATCAGTGTTTGGATTACAAAAGTGTGTGTCGAATGCTGCCACCTGGTGTTGATATGTATGCAACACAGACCATAATATTCTAATATCTTGGTGCAGGTGTTTGAACGTTTTCTCTGTGTTTCCATAGAAACATTATCTTTAGATGTATGGATATAAAACAAAGTGACCAGAAACAATGATTGTAAATTATAAATTTTAAATGATTGTGTTTTTAATGATTATTTTAGGTATTTTTCTCTGTGAGCGCAGAGTCTCATTTTAATGTTTGTAGGAAGTGAAATAAATGGAATGTTTTGTGAAATAGTAAAAGTATGAATAATTACTTAAATAGTACAGAGAATGTATAAAAATGACGGTAAGTAAAGGTCATATATTGAACATTAACTTCCATAATCACGTAGTAAACTTTCATAATTATGTCGTTGTTGTTTTTTTCTCGTCACAAAATGCAGAAAAAGGTTTATAAACCACTTTTGTTTTACGCTTCGACTTTAAGGCCTCGTGTCCTTCCGGCTCTGCCGTAGTTGTCCATATCATTGTCTACCGGAAGCCGTCGAGTCCTTTTCCCCGCAGACTCCAACATGGTGAGCTGTTTCTCCTCGCGATTTCCTCTGAAATCATCGTCAAACATCGCTTTTCTCTGCACTTTCTTCGCTCACATTTCTGTCCTGTTCAGTAAAACAACGTCTTATTAAACGGCGGGAGTTTATATTGTGACCAAAAACACAAACTGACGATTTTTATCGATGATTCAAAATGACCCGACGCTGCTGTTAGCAACCTCGGTTTGCTAGCTCGAGTGTGGCTAACCGCGTTAGCGCGCTATTTTTAATATTTCATTATGTAGGCGGTTTCATTTCCATCAAACGCAAACGTGTACGAGATTTTTACGCGTTAAAACTGCAGTTTTATGCAGTTAACGACGAATTCGTGTCGTTTTAATATTAATGTGAGAAGAGGCTTATCTTCGCGGCCTCAGCCGGTGTTAGCCTAACGTGATGCTAACAGCGGTGAATGAACGCTTCACGCCGGGTCTTTGCTTTACGGTTCCCCGGGTCTCTGCCGTGCTGTTCCCCGGGTCTTTGCTCTACGGTTTCCCGGGTCTCTGCTCTACTGTCCCCCCGGGTCTTTGCTGTGTTGTTGACCGTGTTTGTGTCTCTTCTTCCAGGCCAGAGGACCGAAGAAGCACCTGAAGCGCGTCGCGGCGCCAAAGCACTGGATGCTGGACAAGCTCACCGGAGTGTTCGTGAGTAAAACATTAAATCACCTTTTTGTATCAAGGCTGAAACTGTGACTGAAGTCTGTGTTAACAGTCAAATGTTTAGTAAAGACACAGTATAACAATGATATCGGTGTGTTATGTGGGTATGTTAGTGTCCCCATCTGTCAATGCTTCATTCACTGTTCTCAGACTGTTTTGTGTTATGATATAAATACAATATTCATTTATTAAATGTCAGGTAATTTAATTGTGTTGTGGAAATCGGTTCTAACTTTATGGAAATGATGTGACTTGTCATGTATTCATCTGCCTGATCATGTGTTTGTTTGCTTTGAAAGATGTTTTTAAAATTCTGTGGCTCATAAGTTCACGTTGAACAGAATAACTGCGTCTATTCCACTTGTTTAAGTTTCTGTGACAGCAGTGATTCATGTGAAGTTGGAATATTATTGACAAACTTACATCTTATTTCATGGGTCTTAATCTATAACGTGATAGTTACGGCGTGTTTCCAGGTGGAACGGTTCACTTCGGCATGGTTTTTTTCCGTTTTCATTTGGATTAAGTACCACAATAATTGGTCCCAACTATTCAATTTATTTCAAGTAATGGTACAGTCCAGGTGGTGTGAGACCACCACAGTTTGCTGGTTTAGGGACAGAAAAGCGTCCGCAGGCTTTTCTCATTCAAAGACGTTGAGACGAATGGCCACAAATCAAGCAGAAAAAACTGAGCTTGTCCGTTGTGTGGTCATTATTGTCGTGCTCGCCCGTCTACCACGTCTCTGTGGAAACGCCAGCCTGATCCAGGACTTAACCGTTTAAACTGTACCGTGTTGGAGAAACCGTGTCGCAGTAATGCACGTCTTGTGCCGTAGAACTACACATTAGCTGTGATGCTAGGGCTCTGAGGGGGCTCTAGCATCTATGGTCATTGGTTTGTAATATTTTGTTTTTTTGTGACACAAGAGACAAATGAGTGGACGTCTCTTCTTCCTGAGAACAGGGTATCTGCGGGGTCTTAAAAAGTCTTAAATCCAATGTCTTAAATTCTCCTAAAATCTTATAAAAGGTCTTAAATACAGTTTTGAAAGGTCTTAAAAATCTATTAATCTATAGGTCTATTGTTTTATTTAAAAACATGCATAAACCAGTTTCGCATTCTGTTTTTGAGGATGCGATAACATGACTACAACACGGAACTAAAGTGGGCCACCTGTGCTGCCCGTTGAGAATTTATCGAGCACCACTAGCTAGTGTGCTGTGCGCAGCTTAGCGGGGAAAACTTAATTAAAGCCCACAGCTAAGCCAAATTGCAAGTTCAAAGATTTGTGGCTCCAATTTTCCTTGTCTTTTGTACCTTTTTGCCAGTATGGATTTGAAATGGGTCTTAAATTGTGTTCATTGTTGTCTTAAAAAGGTCTTAAAGTCTTAAATTTGACTTGGAGAAAACCAGTCAATAGTCATTTAGCTGTAAACAATATAAACTTTTGTACTTGTGTTGACTTTTATAAACTGTCCCCTCGTCCTCCAGGCTCCTCGTCCTTCCACCGGTCCCCACAAGCTGAGGGAGTGCCTGCCCCTCATCATCTTCCTGAGGAACCGTCTGAAGTACGCTCTGACAGGAGACGAGGTGAAGAAGATCTGCATGCAGAGGTTCATCAAGATCGACGGCAAGGTCCGCACCGATATCACCTACCCTGCTGGATTCATGGGTGAGTCCGCCACCTGTTTTTGTGTTTCATGTGTTCATAAATGTTGAGTGAAGAGCAGCACGGTGATGTTTCTGCTGAGGAGGAGGAGGCAGAAGGAGCAGTGATGAATCTTTCTACTTTGATCGGTTAAACCTGACATGACAGATTGTCTAAGAAGTTCTGAGCTCCAGCTTCACTGAAACACTCGGTTGCATTTGATTAGTTAAGTTTCTGTAAATAAGCTTTAGTCATGATCAAATATGACCGTTTTTCATTGTTTAATAATGTGAATTGGATCAGTGTTTATATGTAGATCCTTCACTGTTTGACCTCAGTCCTCACACACACACACACACTCTCTCCAGGTTTTCTCACTTTTCTCCCCACCTTCATCTCACCCTCACATGGAGGCGTCTGTTTTAATTAACATCTTCACAGCGTGATGATGATCCTGTTTATACAGACATTACAGGACTAAACTTGGCTTATCTGTGTAATATTGTATATTAATGTTCTTTCAGTCTCGGTTAATGATCTATGAGCCTTTAACTCTGTTGATAGTTATGAATCTGCAGTGTTAAAGGTTTGTTAAAGGCTCAGAGTTAGTTTCATTTAAACTCATATTTAAAGTGTTTGTGTTCATATCTGTCGACGCTCTGACGCTGAAACTGTCCAACTGTGTTTGATTCAGATGTGATCAGCATCGAGAAGACCGGAGAGTATTTCCGTCTGATTTATGATGTGAAAGGACGTTTCACCGTCCACCGCATCACTGCCGAGGAGGCCAAGGTAACGTTTATGAACATGAGCAGCAGTGATTGTGTTGGAGATGTCGTTAAAGCACACGTTTACTGGATAATGTTGTTCTGAAATACTGAGGAAATAAGTTAGAAATCCTGGATTAGATTAAATCCACTAAATGACCCAAAGTCTGAGATTGTTTTACTGGAGATTTTTGCTGTTTTCATCATCAAGTTGTTCCATGAAATGTCAGAAAATAGTGATCAGTCTTTGTTGAACGTGGAGATGATGACGTCCTCAAACGTCTTTGTTTTTGTCCACGAATACAAAATGAAATATTTGTTTTAATTAAGCAAAGAAAGCAGAAAATATTCCCATTTAAGAAGCTGAAAAATCACAGAAACTGCTTTTAAATATTGATAAAACTACTACCAATTGTGATTATAAAGCTAATTTTGTTAATTGACGAACAGTTTCTGAAGTATTTGGACCTTTTTAAAGCTCGCTGACACGTGATGTCATCAGCTGTCACTCCTGGGTCACATGACGTCTCAACAGACGCTAAACAAACTATTTTCACTGTCTTAATTTCCTTATTTTGTCAAGTTTGCACCTTTTTCCTCTCCTGATGTAAAAGTGCACTGATCTGAAATGGAGCTGCTAAGTTTGTCACCATGGTAACATGACAGAACCCTCTAGTGGCCACGAAGACTTCAGCACCTCACGAATGACTGAAAAACAAAAGTTTATTTAGGTGAAACGTAGCTGAAGTCTGAGTTGTTTCCTTGTCGTTATTGTTGTTGACGTGTTTGTGTGATTCTCTGCTCGTCTTCCTCAGTATAAACTGTGTAAGGTGAAGAAGCTCCTCGTCGGCACCAAAGGAATCCCTGCCCTCGTGACTCATGACGCTCGCACCATCCGTTACCCCGACCCCCTCATCAAGGTCAACGACACCGTCCGCATCGACCTGGAGACCGGAAAAATCACAGAGTTCATCAAGTTTGACACCAGTCAGTGGAAACACGTGGATCCTGATCTTAAAGAGCTTTAAAGTCACCGAGATGAAGTTAATCTGACGGTGCTTTTGTCTGTCGTGATAATCAGGTAATCTGTGCATGGTCACCGGAGGCGCTAACTTGGGTCGTATCGGCGTGATCACCAACAGAGAGCGTCACCCCGGCTCCTTCGACGTGGTCCACGTCAAGGACAGCACAGGAAACAGCTTCGCCACCAGGCTCTCCAACATCTTTGTCATCGGCAAGGTGAGAATCTCACGTAATCCCAGATTATTACACACAAACCTAAGATGTAAAGAAAAAGTATGCGAGCGAGTCACTGAGTAGAGCGAGGAGGATTGTTTGGTTTTGATCAGGAATGAAAATAATCTAATTTCTTCTAAGAAGTTCTGAGCTCCACTGAGAGACTGTGTTTGACTGGATTTAATCTGGTAATCCAAGATACAATGTGTACAAATGTATTTAAATTACAGAGACTGAACATCATCTTATCAGCACATTTGATTTTAATGTTGAAATAAAATGTTTATTTTTAACTTTTTGTTTTCTCAGAGAAAATGTTTAGATGTTTATATAAAATGTGTTAATCTACAATAATCCTGACTCGATATTAACCTGAAAAGCCTCAAAAATCACTTCTATTCAAAGCTTCGTGATTTTAATATAAATTTGATGCTACATATCATGGAATTTATCTTTCATCTATTTTTGTAAGTTCTATTTTCCAGCGTTGAGGTTTTTCATTTCATTCCTGCATAATCTCAGATTTATTTAATCTGAAGTGAACAGGATCTAAATGATGAGCTTTTTTCAGACTTTAATAACAAAAGTATTGAATGTGTGAATTATGTTCAGCTTGGATATTAAAAATGCTGACTCTTGTTTGTTTATTTATGAATGACATAATGATTTAACCTGGACTCGTTTGCCCCGCCCCCTCCTCTTGTCCTTTGCCCCGCCCTCTTCCTCTCGTCTCCAGGGCAACAAGCCGTGGGTGTCCCTGCCCCGAGGAAAGGGAATCCGTCTGACCATCGCTGAGGAGAGAGACAAGAGGCTCGCTGCGAAGCAAGGCAGCAGCTAAAGAACACGCAGCCGAACAGAGGAAACGGCAGAGTTTCAAATAAACTGTTATTTACAAAAACTCTGAGTCTCAGACTTTGTTTATTTAACAAATAACAGCAAAACAAATCTGTTTCTACAGAATATCATCATCGAAACGCAACCACTTTCCTGAGATAAGGCATTTTGTCCTTAGTTTGACTACAAAAAATGTTTATTGAGTTGGACGACGATGCACGGACGCGCTCGCTCTGCACGATCGCCTCGGGTCGCGCTCGTACACGTGACGTTATTCCATCTCTTGCGGCGGCCAACGCGTTCCTCGTGATGTGAAATACCAGAAATCGCACAAAATATACTCCAAAATGTTCAGATGTGGGAAAATGTAATATTTAGTCAGTTAAATGAGACGCTGATTTCAGCTCGACGTGGAGAGAAGGTCTTGATTTTTAAAGTCCTGGTTTACATGCACGTAAACAAACAAACTTTAAACATTAAAATGTAACAGAAGATTGGCGTTTAAATCATTGATTTAACCTGGAAAGATCATGAATTCATGTTTTAAACTCGAGTCTAAACTGTTTAATATTAAGAAAATCTTTATTTTTCTTTTCAAATTCATTTATTTCCACTGTTAATTGTCATCTGTTTTCCTTCCTCTCCTTGACTCCTCCCACCTTGACTCCTTGTATCCTTTCCTCCTGTCCTCATATAACCACCTTTTCCTTCCCCCTCCCTGTGTGTGTGTGTGTGTCCATATGGTCACTGCTGAGCTGCAGTCTGTTCTCTGTGGAAACTTGGACACACACTCACACACATCGCCTCACTGTGAGTGTGTGTGTGTGTGAAAACGGAGCTCGTGACTTTGATTCTCAGCCTCTGCAGAACGTGTGTTTTCTGTCATAAACACTGACCTTGTCAGGACCAGACCACGTGGTTGTCGTTGAGACCAAAAACCTGGTCCTAATGAGGCTGAAACTCATTTCACAGGAAGTGGTTTTAAGATTTGAACTGTGGTTAGTTAAAGGTTAGTGTGTTAGTTATGAACTGGTTAAGGTTTGTTGTGTGTGTGTGTGTGGTCGTGAATGTGAGGCTGTAAATCACACTTTAACTGTTTAATTAACCTGTTTAATGTGAGTGAACGCTACAGTAGGTGATGTATCACACTCACTCTCCCTCACCAAAGTCACTCACTCTCCCACACCAAAGTCGCTCACTCTCGCTCACTCTCCCACACCAAAGTCGCTCACTCTCCCACACCAAAGTCGCTCACTCTCCCACACCAGAGTCGCTCACTCTCCCACACCAAAGTCGCTCACGCTCCCACACCAAAGTCGCTCACTCTCCCACACCAAAGTCACTCGCTCACTCTCCCACACCAGTCACTCGCTCACTCTCCCACACCAAAGTCACTCGCTCACTCTCCCACACCAAAGTCACTCGCTCACTCTCCCACACCAAAGTCACTCGCTCACTCTCCCACACCAAAGTCGCACTCTCTCCCACACCAAAGTCACTCACTCTCCCACACCAAAGTCACTCACTCTCCCACACCAAAGTCACTCACTCTCCCACACCAAAGTCCATAGAGTAAACCAGTGATTTTAACATCACAGCACACAGGAGTTCACAGGAGTTGTTGATCCACTGCTGCCTCCATCACTAACTTACAATGACTGATTTAGTGAATTCAGCTTTTAAAATCCTTCGTTCAGACTTTACTCAGTGACACAAAGTGACCACACGAGGCAGCAGAGGACCAGCAGCTCCTGCTAAAATCACTGGTTTTCTCTGTGGACTTTGGTGACAGTTGTTTTTTTCATCCTGAGAAAGGTTTTGTTCTGTAGTGAATGTAATAATAAAGTGGCTGCAATCGCCATTTTGTTTTTATACACACCATACACACACACACACACTTTGAACATTTGAAATATGAGCCTGGTTAGACTCAGACTTCACTCTGGTCCTGCTCTGTGTGTGTGTGTGTGTGTGTGTGCACGTGCACATTAAGCTCACTCAGTGTGTGCACAGTCACACTGAGTCTTTGAAGTGTGTTTGGCTCGATGATGGTGAGAAAACCTGTGAACATGTTGTGACTGAAAATATTCCAAAAATACTTTCTTCTGTCGTTATTTTAATTTAGTTTAGTATAATCTGTGTGGAATGTTCTAATTTTTGTTGTAATAAAATAATAATCTGTAATCTTTAATTCATCTGCTTCTATTAAACGGCTGTAAGTTCAGCTTCAGTTTGGACTAAATATTATTTACATTCATCGTATGTGATCACACACATGTGGAGGGAGGGGCCTCACAGATGGAAGGGGAGGGGCTTCACATGTGGAGGGGGAGGGTCCTCACAGATGGAAGGGGAGGGGCTTCACGTGTGGAGGGGGAGGGTCCTCACAGGTGGAAGGGGAGGGGCCTCACATATGGAGGGGGAGGGGCCTCACAGGTGGAGGGAGGGGCTTCATCAGGTTAATCTTTCACCACAACCTGATCACATGACCTCAGTCTCTGAACAGGAAGCAGAAAAAACAGCTGTTTTTAATCAATAACCTCTGTGTGATTGACGACCTGTCGCCTGATTGGCCCGATTGAACAGAAGGGGGCGGGGCTTAAGATACTTTGTGTTAAAGATGACACCTATTATTATTATTATTATTATTTAAATAAATGAACTGAGCTGCCGGTCGTCACGGCAACGGACAAACTGGCTCCGTGACAACGAGCGTGAGGCTGACGATGAGGTCATGTGACCACTCCCACACACACACACACACACACACACACACACACACACACACACACACACACACACACACACACACACACTCATAACTTTCTCATGTTGATGTATTCAATCGTGTCGTTAAAAGTTTATGTTGAAACTCTCTCTCTCTCTCTCTCTCTCTCTCGCCCTCTCTCTCTCTCTCTCGCCCAGACTCAGACTCCATGAACAAAAACATTGAGGCCCAGTTCTGGTCTGGGAGGGGTTAGTGAAAGAGGCCCGGGCTGGTGCTGAAGACCAGATGTGTGTTCTTTGGGGGGGGAGGAGGAAAGGGGTGAGGAGGAGGAGGAGGAGGAAGAGGAGGAGGAAGAGGAGGAGGTTTGTTCACAGGTTCCTCACAGAGCTGATGATGTGGAGAAGAAAAAGTGATTAAAAAACACTTCAACAAACCTTCAACCACTTATTAAAGTTAATTCTTGTTCATTAAATAGTTTTTAGGAAGTTTTTTTTTTTCATCATTGCAATAAAAACAAAGACTTTATTAAAGTTCATGGACACAAAGGTCAAAGGTCAAAGGTCAAATCACAAAAACAAAGGGACGTTCACACCGATCACTGATATTGTTTTTGTTTCATAAAAACATGAAATATATCGTGTTTATATTGTAGATAATAATCCTCTCACTCAACCTTCATCCTCACACACACACACACACACACACACACACACAGCTGTGGTGACAGAAACAATAACATCAGACTGTGGGTTGGTTAACTTGGTTCAGTCGGTTAACCACACAGGTTTGGCTTGAATCAGTGATGTGTTCAGGGACTGTGGGACAAACTGACTCTGACTCTCACTGAAGACTAATCACTGTCTTGTGACTGTGAGTGAATGAATGAATGAATGAATCTGAGCAGGAATCTGCTGCTGTGACCTTCACTCTGTTCACTTGTGACAAATATCAGCAAAGAGTTCACGTCCAGGTCAAATCAACTCACACCAAAGTCACTCACTCTCCCACACCAAAGTCACTCACTCTCCCTCACCAAAGTCACTCACTCTCTCACACCAAAGTCACTCACTCTCCCACACCAAAGTCACTCACTCTCTCACACCAAAGTCACTCACTCTCTCACACCAAAGTCACTCACTCTCCCACACCAAAGTCACTCACTCTCACACACCAAAGTCACTCACTCTCCCACACCAAAGTCACTCACTCTCTCACACCAAAGTCACTCACTCTCTCACACCAAAGTCACTCACTCTCTCACACCAAAGTCACTCACTCTCTCACACCAAAGTCACTCACTCTCCCACACCAAAGTCACTCACTCTCCCACACCAAAGTCACTCACTCTCTCACACCAAAGTCACTCACTCTCTCACACCAAAGTCACTCACTCTCCCACACCAAAGTCACTCACTCTCCCACACCAAAGTCACTCACTCTCTCACACCAAAGTCACTCACTCTCCCACACCAAAGTCACTCACTCTCTCACACCAAAGTCACTCACTCTCTCACACCAAAGTCACTCACTCTCCCACACCAAAGTCACTCACTCTCCCACACCAAAGTCACTCACTCTCCCACACCAAAGTCCATAGAGTAAATCAGTGATTTTAACATCACAGCACACAGGAGTTCACAGGAGTTGTTGATCCACTGCTGCCTCCATCACTAACTTACAATGACTGATTTTAGTGATATTTAGATATTTAGACTTAACTCAGTGACACAAAGTGACCACACGAGGCAGCAGAGGACCAGCAGCTCCTGTGTCCCTGTGAGCTAAAATCACTGGTTTTCTCTGTGGACTTTGGTGTGGGAGAGTGAGTGGCTTTGGTGTAGTGGTTAAATTCTGTTTCTCATGTTTTCACAGTTTTACAGTTTAAACTTTAACTCACATTTATCTAAGTTTATGGTTTTTGGACAAACTTTTCATAACTTATAAGAAGATTATTTCCTCTCTCCTCCTCTCCTCTCCTTTCTCTCTCCTCCTCTCCTCCTCTCCCTCCTCCCTCCTCTCTCCTCCTCTCCTTTCTCTCTCCTCTCCCCCTCTCTCCTCCTCTCCTCATCCTCCTCTCTCCTCCTCCACAGGTTTCTCTCTCGGGGAAACACCAGACTGTTGCGCTCCGTGTCGCCACAACAAGTCAGCGAAAAATAACACTAGACTTCCGTTTGTTAACCTTCAAAATAAAAGCACAAAGTGTTTGTTTTTGTCCACAAACACGAACTAATAAAAACAATATTCAAACGGTCCGCGATGACACGGTGGATTTGTTTCATAAACTGTTGATGAATTCAAATCCTTAAAATCAGTGTTTATTGTGGGATTCAAACTAAAGTGTTTTATTTTGAAAGGTCAGAGCGGATGTCGTGTGTGTGTGTGTGTGTGTGTGTGTGTGTGACTCCAGTCTTCACAGGATCGACACACAGAGAAACAGTGAAAAACAGTGAGACGCAGCAGCTGCAACAATGTTTCCAACAAACTACGACACTTTGTTTCCTGCAGAGGAGTGAGGAGCATGAGTGAGAGCAGAGGAGGAGCAGGAGGAGCAGCAAGAGGAGGAGGAACAGGAGGAGCAGCAGCAGCAGGAGCAGGAGGAGGAGGAGGAGCAGAGGACTTGACTGTGACTTTCTGCTCCTGATTTAAAGAAAACATCATCATGCCTTTTTGCAAGAGGACGATTCTTCCTACTGATGTTTGCAGAACCAGGAGAGGGAGCAGGAGCAGGAGTCTGCAGCAGGAGGAGCAGCAGCAGGAGGTAGTTGTGTTTGAGGAGCTGCTGGACGTGAGCAGCTTCAGCCTGTGCTCGCTCCTCCGTCAGCTCTCTGAACTGTCCAGACTCTCCGTGAACATGGTGGAGGAGCTCGAGCTGCACCTCCTCACCGTGTGTCACAGGTCCGCGCTGCTCGCGCTCAGAGTGGATTCGCTGAGGAGGCGCGTGAGCGAGGAGGTCAGCAGACCTCCACCTCCTCCTCCTCCTCCTCCTCCTGTACCTACACCTGCAGGTGAGGCGCACACAGACACGCACACGCACAGTCAACGTTTGTGAACTCATCAGTGTGATGTTTATGATTCATGTCAACATCAGTTATGACACCATGAACAACATAAAAATCAACGATATAATAACATTGACTTTTATCACATTTGTGTCAAAAACGTCACCAAAATTGTTACAATGTTACTAAAACACATTTAACGTAATAATAACGCGGTGCTGCAGCGCCCTCCTGTGGCTTTTTAAAATAAATCGCTCAGAGTTTACGTGAAATATTCCCGACTCGGTTTGTGAACGAGTGAGTTTGTTCATGTGTTCATCAGAACTCACTCAGAGATGAACGTGTGAGTGTGAGGCGTTCAGGGACACGGCGGCGTGTGATCACGTGTGAGGTCACATGACCTCAGGTGTAAACACGTCGTCCATATTTCCAGGATGTTCCTGAACGCAGCACGCTGTGGCTGTGACTGTGGAATGTGATGTGGTCACCTGACCTTTATGTTGAGATAAAACATCAGTGTGTGTGTGTGTGTGTTAGTGACACACTCACAGCTGACTGCACTGTGAGCGCCCTCTGCTGCCACAAACAGTCTGTGAAAAACCACTCACTCTCCCACACCAAAGCTCATAGAGAAAACCAGTGATTTTAGCTCACAGGGACACAGGAGCTGCTGGTCCTCTGCTGCCTCGTGTGGTCACTTTGTGTCACTGAGTTAAGTCTAAAGTAAATATTTTAAAAGCTGAATTCCGTAGGCAGCAGTGGATCAACAACTCCTGTGAACTGGGACTTTGGTGTGGGAGAGTGAGTGACTTTGGTGTGGGAGAGTGAGTGACTTTGGTGTGGGAGAGTGAGTGACTTTGGTGTGAGAAAGTGAGTGACTTTGGTGTGGGAGAGTGAGTGACTTTGGTGTGGGAGAGTGAGTGACTTTGGTGTGGGAGAGTGAGTGACTTTGGTGTGAGAGAGTGAGTGACTTTGGTGTGAGAGAGTGAGTGACTTTGGTGTGGGAGAGTGAGTGACTTTGGTGTGGGAGAGTGAGTGACTTTGGTTTGAGAGAGTGAGTGACTTTGGTGTGAGAGAGTGAGTGACTTTGGTGTGAGAGTGAGTGACTTTGGTGTGGGAGAGTGAGTGACTTTGGTGTGAGAGAGTGAGTGACTTTGGTGTGAGAGAGTGAGTGACTTTGGTGTGTGAGAGTGAGTGGTTTTTCACAGACTGTTGGTGGCAGCAGGGGGCGCTCTCACAGCCTGAACTGAGCTGCACAGATTCTCTGAACTCATCGTGGGCTCGGTCTCGTATTGAAGCACCAACATGTGGGCGGAGTCACGTGTCTCAATAATCAATACAACTGCACCTTCATCCCTCACCATCATCATCATCTGCTGTGTGTGTGTGTAACAGTGATGCACACACACACACACACACTCTCTCTCTGTTGTTTTTTCAACATTCTTCTTCTATGAACTTCAGGAGGAAACAGAGCTGATACAGAGGAACAGGAAGTGGAAAACCTGATAACATGAGTGTGTGTGTGTGTGTGTTACACTGGAAGCTGTCACTCACAAACAAAAGGACGTGAACTTGAGGATTTTGTCCCTTTTACAGTTTATTATTTTTCTCTCAGTTTCTCTTAGTTTACTGTTCTGATGTAGAATGATCCAAATTGAGAGGAAATGATCCATTTGTCCTGATGCACTTTGACAGTGGACTGAGTTTCTTCTCAAAAACAAAAAGCATCTCGGAATGACTTGAAATTCACCATCATAATAGTCGACATCGCCCTGAACAAGGATCTGTTGAAAATATTTGTATATCTCTTAAGGAATAATTTTTACGAATTTTTGAAAATCATGAAATGATCCATTTTCCCTGATGCACTTTGACAGTGAGCTGAGTTTCTTCAAAAAAACAAAAAGTATCTCGGAATGACTTGAAATTCACCATCATAATAGTCAACATCGCCATGAACAAGGATCTGTTGAAAATATTTGCATATCTCTTAAGGAATAATTTTTACGAATTTTTGAATATCAGGAAATGATCCATTTGCCCTGATGCACTTTGACAGTGAGCTGAGTTTCTTCAAAAAAACAAAAAGTATCTCGGAATGACTTGAAATTCACCATCATAATAGTCAACATCGCCATGAACAAGGATCTGTTGAAAATATTTGCATATCTCGTAAGGAATAATTTTAATGAATTTTTAAAATCTAGGAAATGATCCATTTTCCCTGATGCACTTTGACAGTGAGCTGAGTTTCTTCAAAAAAACAAAAAGTATCTCGGATTTACTTTAAATTCGCCATCCTAATAGTCGGCATCGCCCTGAACAAGGATCTGTTGAAAATATTTGCATATCTCTTAAGGAATGATTTTTACGAATTTTTGAATATCAGGAAATTATCCATTTGCCCTGATGCACTTTGACAGTGAGCTGACTTTCTTCAAAAAAACAAAAAGTATCTCGGATTTACTTTAAATTCACCATCATAATAGTCGACATCGCCCTGAACAAGGATCTGTTGAAAATATTTGCATATCTCTTAAGGAATAATTTTCATGAATTTTTGAATATCAGGAAATGATCCATTTGCCCTGATGCACTTTGACAGTGAGCTGAGTTTCTTCAAAAAAACAAAAAGTATCTCGGAATGACTTGAAATTCACCATCATAATAGTCGGCATCACCCTGAACAAGGATCTGTTGAAAATATTTACAAATCTCTTAAGGAATAATTTTTACGAATTTTTGAATATCAGGAAATGATCCATTTGCCCTGATGCACTTTGACAGTGAGCTGAGTTTCTTCAAAAAAACAAAAAGTATCTCGGATTTACTTGAAATTCACCATCATAATAGTCAACATCGCCATGAACAAGGATCTGTTGAAAATATTTGCATATCTCGTAAGGAATAATTTTAATGAATTTTTAAAATCTAGGAAATGATCCATTTTCCCTGATGCACTTTGACAGTGAGCTGAGTTTCCTCAAAAAAACAAAAAGTATCTCGGATTTACTTTAAATTCGCCATCCTAATAGTCGGCATCGCCCTGAACAAAGATCTGTTGAAAATATTTGCATATCTCTTAAGGAATAATTTTAACGAATTTTTGAAAATCAGGAAATGATCCATTTGCCCTGATGCACTTTGACAGTGAGCTGAGTTTCTTCAAAAAAACAAAAAGTATCTCGGATTAACTTGAAATTTACCATCATAATAGTCGACATCGCCCTGAACAAGGATCTGTTGAAAATATTTGCAAATCTCTTAAGGAATAATTTTAACGAATTTTTGAATATCAGGAAATGATCCATTTTCCCTGATGCACTTTGACAGTGAGCTGAGTTTCTTCAAAAAAACAAAAAATATCTCGGAATGACTTGAAATTCACCATCATAATAGTCAACATCGCCATGAACAAGGATCTGTTGAAAATATTTGCATATCTCGTAAGGAATAATTTTAATGAATTTTTAAAATCTAGGAAATGATCCATTTTCCCTGATGCACTTTGACAGTGAGCTGAGTTTCTTCAAAAAAACAAAAAGTATCTCGGATTTACTTTAAATTCGCCATCCTAATAGTCGGCATCGCCCTGAACAAAGATCTGTTGAAAATATTTGCATATCTCTTAAGGAATAATTTTAACGAATTTTTGAAAATCAGGAAATGATCCATTTGCCCTGATGCACTTTGACAGTGAGCTGAGTTTCTTCAAAAAAACAAAAAGTATCTCGGATTAACTTGAAATTTACCATCATAATAGTCGACATCGCCCTGAACAAGGATCTGTTGAAAATATTTGCAAATCTCTTAAGGAATAATTTTAACGAATTTTTGAATATCAGGAAATGATCCATTTTCCCTGATGCACTTTGACAGTGAGCTGAGTTTCTTCAAAAAAACAAAAAATATCTCGGAATGACTTGAAATTCACCATCATAATAGTCAACATCGCCATGAACAAGGATCTGTTGAAAATATTTGCATATCTCGTAAGGAATAATTTTAATGAATTTTTAAAATCTAGGAAATTATCCATTTGCCCTGATGCACTTTGACAGTGAGCTGAGTTTCTTCAAAAAAACAAAAAGTATCTCGGAATGACTTGAAATTTACCATCATAATAGTCGGCATCGCCCTGAACAAGGATCTGTTGAAAATATTTGCATATCTCTTAAGGAATAATTTTCATGAATTTTTGAATATCAGGAAATGATCCATTTGCCCTGATGCACTTTGACAGTGAGCTGAGTTTCTTCAAAAAAACAAAAAGTATCTCGGATTTACTTGAAATTCACCATCATAATAGTCAACATCGCCATGAACAAGGATCTGTTGAAAATATTTGCATATCTCGTGAGGAATAATTTTAATGAATTTTTAAAATCTAGGAAATTATCCATTTTCCCTGATGCACTTTGACAGTGAGCTGAGTTTCCTCAAAAAAACAAAAAGTATCTCGGATTTACTTTAAATTCGCCATCCTAATAGTCGGCATCGCCCTGAACAAAGATCTGTTGAAAATATTTGCATATCTCTTAAGGAATAATTTTAACGAATTTTTGAAAATCAGGAAATGATCCATTTGCCCTGATGCACTTTGACAGTGAGCTGAGTTTCTTCAAAAAAACAAAAAGTATCTCGGATTTACTTGAAATTCACCATCATTATAGTCAACATCGCCATGAACAAGGATCTGTTGAAAATATTTGCATATCTTGTAAGGAATAATTTTAATGAATTTTTAAAATCTAGGAAATGATCCATTTTCCCAGATACACTTTGGCAATGAGCTGAGTTTCTTCAAAAAAACAAAAAGTATCTCGGAATGACTTGAAATTTACCATCATAATAGTCGGCATCACCCTGAACAAGGATCTGTTGAAAATATTTGCAAATCTCTTAAGGAATAATTTTAATGAATTTTTGAAAATCAGGAAATGATCCATTTGCCCTGATGCACTTTGACAGTGAGCTGAGTTTCTTCAAAAAAACAAAAAGTATCTCGGATTTACTTGAAATTTACCATCATAATAGTCGACATCACCCTGAACAAGGATCTGTTGAAAATATTTGCATATCTCTTAAGGAATAATTTTAACGAATTTTTGAAAATCAGGAAATGATCCATTTGACCTGATGCACTTTGACAGTGAGCTGAGTTTCTTCAAAAAAACAAAAAGTATCTCGGAATGACTTGAAATTCACCATCATAATAGTCAACATCGCCATGAACAAGGATCTGTTGAAAATATTTGCAAATCTCTTAAGGAATAATTTTAATGAATTTTTAAAATCTAGGAAATGATCCATTTTCCCTGATGCACTTTGACAGTGAGCTGAGTTTCCTCAAAAAAACAAAAAGTATCTCGGATTTACTTTAAATTCGCCATCCTAATAGTCGGCATCGCCCTTAACAAGGATCTGTTGAAAATATTTGCATATCTCTTAAGGAATAATTTTAACGAATTTTTGAAAATCAGGAAATGATCCATTTGCCCTGATGCACTTTGACAGTGAGCTGAGTTTCTTCAAAAAAACAAAAAGTATCTCGGATTTACTTGAAATTCACCATCATAATAATCAACATCGCCATGAACAAGGATCTGTTGAAAATATTTGCATATCTCGTAAGGAATAATTTTAATGAATTTTTAAAATCTAGGAAATTATCCATTTTCCCTGATGCACTTTGACAGTGAGCTGAGTTTCTTCAAAAAAACAAAAAGTATCTCGGATTTACTTGAAATTCACCATCATAATAATCAACATCGCCATGAACAAGGATCTGTTGAAAATATTTGCATATCTCGTAAGGAATAATTTTAATGAATTTTTAAAATCTAGGAAATGATCCATTTTCCCTGATGCACTTTGACAGTGAGCTGAGTTTCTTCAAAAAAACAAAAAGTATCTCGGATTTACTTTAAATTCGCCATCCTAATAGTCGGCATCGCCCTGAACAAGGATCTGTTGAAAATATTTGCATATCTCTTAAGGAATGATTTTTACGAATTTTTGAATATCAGGAAATTATCCATTTGCCCTGATGCACTTTGACAGTGAGCTGACTTTCTTCAAAAAAACAAAAAGTATCTCGGATTTACTTTAAATTCACCATCATAATAGTCGACATCGCCCTGAACAAGGATCTGTTGAAAATATTTGCATATCTCTTAAGGAATAATTTTCATGAATTTTTGAATATCAGGAAATGATCCATTTGCCCTGATGCACTTTGACAGTGAGCTGAGTTTCTTCAAAAAAACAAAAAGTATCTCGGAATGACTTGAAATTCACCATCATAATAGTCGGTGTCGCCCTGAACAAGGATCTGTTGAAAATATTTACAAATCTCTTAAGGAATAATTTTTACGAATTTTTGAATATCAGGAAATGATCCATTTGCCCTGATGCACTTTGACAGTGAGCTGAGTTTCTTCAAAAAAACAAAAAGTATCTCGGATTTACTTGAAATTCACCATCATAATAGTCAACATCGCCATGAACAAGGATCTGTTGAAAATATTTGCATATCTCGTAAGGAATAATTTTAATGAATTTTTAAAATCTAGGAAATTATCCATTTTCCCTGATGCACTTTGACAGTGAGCTGAGTTTCTTCAAAAAAACAAAAAGTATCTCGGATTTACTTGAAATTCACCATCATAATAGTCAACATCGCCATGAACAAGGATCTGTTGAAAATATTTGCATATCTCGTAAGGAATAATTTTAATGAATTTTTAAAATCTAGGAAATGATCCATTTTCCCTGATGCACTTTGACAGTGAGCTGAGTTTCCTCAAAAAAACAAAAAGTATCTCGGATTTACTTTAAATTCGCCATCCTAATAGTCGGCATCGCCCTGAACAAAGATCTGTTGAAAATATTTGCATATCTCTTAAGGAATAATTTTAACGAATTTTTGAAAATCAGGAAATGATCCATTTGCCCTGATGCACTTTGACAGTGAGCTGAGTTTCTTCAAAAAAACAAAAAGTATCTCGGATTAACTTGAAATTTACCATCATAATAGTCGACATCGCCCTGAACAAGGATCTGTTGAAAATATTTGCAAATCTCTTAAGGAATAATTTTAACGAATTTTTGAATATCAGGAAATGATCCATTTTCCCTGATGCACTTTGACAGTGAGCCGAGTTTCTTCAAAAAAACAAAAAGTATCTCGGATTTACTTGAAATTTACCATCATAATAGTCGACATCGCCCTGAACAAGGATCTGTTGAAAATATTTGCATATCTCGTAAGGAATCATTTTAATGAATTTTTAAAATCTAGGAAATTATCCATTTTCCCTGATGCACTTTGACAGTGAGCTGTTTCTTCAAAAAAACAAAAAGTATCTCGGAATGACTTGAAATTCACCATCATAATAGTCGACATCGCCCTGAACAAGGATCTGTTGAAAATATTTGCATATCTCGTAAGGAATAATTTTAATGAATTTTTGAAAATCAGGAAATTATCCATTTGCCCTGATGCACTTTGACAGTGAGCTGACTTTCTTCAAAAAAACAAAAAAAATCTCGGATTTACTTGAAATTTACCATCATAATAGTCGACATCGCCCTGAACAAGGATCTGTTGAAAATATTTGCATATCTCTTAAGGAATAATTTTAACGAATTTTTGAAAATCAGGAAATGATCCATTTGCCCTGATGCACTTTGACAGTGAGCTGAGTTTCTTCAAAAAAACAAAAAGTATCTCGGAATGACTTGAAATTCACCATCATAATAGTCGGCATCACCCTGAACAAGGATCTGTTGAAAATATTTGCATATCTCGTAAGGAATAATTTTAATGAATTTTTGAAAATTAGGAAATTATCCATTTGTCCTGATGCACTTTGACAGTGAGCTGAGTTTCTTCAAAAAAACAAAAAGTATCTCGGATTTACTTGAAATTTACCATCATAATAGTCGACATCGCCCTGAACAAGGATCTGTTGAAAATATTTGCATATCTCTTAAGGAATAATTTTAACGAATTTTTGAAAATCAGGAAATGATCCATTTGCCCTGATGCACTTTGACAGTGAGCTGAGTTTCTTCAAAAAAACAAAAAGTATCTCGGATTTACTTGAAATTCACCATCATAATAATCAACATCGCCATGAACAAGGATCTGTTGAAAATATTTGCATATCTCGTAAGGAATAATTTTAATGAATTTTTAAAATCTAGGAAATTATCCATTTTCCCTGATGCACTTTGACAGTGAGCTGAGTTTCTTCAAAAAAACAAAAAGTATCTCGGATTTACTTGAAATTCACCATCATAATAATCAACATCGCCATGAACAAGGATCTGTTGAAAATATTTGCATATCTCGTAAGGAATAATTTTAATGAATTTTTAAAATCTAGGAAATGATCCATTTTCCCTGATGCACTTTGACAGTGAGCTGAGTTTCTTCAAAAAAACAAAAAGTATCTCGGATTTACTTTAAATTCGCCATCCTAATAGTCGGCATCGCCCTGAACAAGGATCTGTTGAAAATATTTGCATATCTCTTAAGGAATGATTTTTACGAATTTTTGAATATCAGGAAATTATCCATTTGCCCTGATGCACTTTGACAGTGAGCTGACTTTCTTCAAAAAAACAAAAAGTATCTCGGATTTACTTTAAATTCACCATCATAATAGTCGACATCGCCCTGAACAAGGATCTGTTGAAAATATTTGCATATCTCTTAAGGAATAATTTTCATGAATTTTTGAATATCAGGAAATGATCCATTTGCCCTGATGCACTTTGACAGTGAGCTGAGTTTCTTCAAAAAAACAAAAAGTATCTCGGAATGACTTGAAATTCACCATCATAATAGTCGGTGTCGCCCTGAACAAGGATCTGTTGAAAATATTTACAAATCTCTTAAGGAATAATTTTTACGAATTTTTGAATATCAGGAAATGATCCATTTGCCCTGATGCACTTTGACAGTGAGCTGAGTTTCTTCAAAAAAACAAAAAGTATCTCGGATTTACTTGAAATTCACCATCATAATAGTCAACATCGCCATGAACAAGGATCTGTTGAAAATATTTGCATATCTCGTAAGGAATAATTTTAATGAATTTTTAAAATCTAGGAAATTATCCATTTTCCCTGATGCACTTTGACAGTGAGCTGAGTTTCTTCAAAAAAACAAAAAGTATCTCGGATTTACTTGAAATTCACCATCATAATAGTCAACATCGCCATGAACAAGGATCTGTTGAAAATATTTGCATATCTCGTAAGGAATAATTTTAATGAATTTTTAAAATCTAGGAAATGATCCATTTTCCCTGATGCACTTTGACAGTGAGCTGAGTTTCCTCAAAAAAACAAAAAGTATCTCGGATTTACTTTAAATTCGCCATCCTAATAGTCGGCATCGCCCTGAACAAAGATCTGTTGAAAATATTTGCATATCTCTTAAGGAATAATTTTAACGAATTTTTGAAAATCAGGAAATGATCCATTTGCCCTGATGCACTTTGACAGTGAGCTGAGTTTCTTCAAAAAAACAAAAAGTATCTCGGATTTACTTGAAATTTACCATCATAATAGTCGACATCGCCCTGAACAAGGATCTGTTGAAAATATTTGCATATCTCGTAAGGAATCATTTTAATGAATTTTTAAAATCTAGGAAATTATCCATTTTCCCTGATGCACTTTGACAGTGAGCTGTTTCTTCAAAAAAACAAAAAGTATCTCGGAATGACTTGAAATTCACCATCATAATAGTCGACATCGCCCTGAACAAGGATCTGTTGAAAATATTTGCATATCTCGTAAGGAATAATTTTAATGAATTTTTGAAAATCAGGAAATTATCCATTTGCCCTGATGCACTTTGACAGTGAGCTGACTTTCTTCAAAAAAACAAAAAAAATCTCGGATTTACTTGAAATTTACCATCATAATAGTCGACATCGCCCTGAACAAGGATCTGTTGAAAATATTTGCATATCTCTTAAGGAATAATTTTAACGAATTTTTGAAAATCAGGAAATGATCCATTTGCCCTGATGCACTTTGACAGTGAGCTGAGTTTCTTCAAAAAAACAAAAAGTATCTCGGAATGACTTGAAATTTACCATCATAATAGTCGGCAT
Organism: Microchirus variegatus; assembly: GCF_963457635.1. Classification (NCBI taxonomy): domain Eukaryota; kingdom Metazoa; phylum Chordata; class Actinopteri; order Pleuronectiformes; family Soleidae; genus Microchirus; species Microchirus variegatus. Next base: position 44,886,960 of record NC_139803.1, read on the forward strand.
CGCCCTGAACAAGGATCTGTTGAAAATATTTGCATATCTCTTAAGGAATAATTTTAACGAATTTTTGAAAATCAGGAAATGATCCATTTGCCCTGATACACTTTGACAGTGAGCTGAGTTTCTTCAAAAAAACAAAAAGTATCTCGGAATGACTTGAAATTCACCATCATAATAGTCGGCATCGCCCTGAACAAGGATCTGTTGAAAATATTTGCATATCTCTTAAGGAATAATTTTTACAAATTTTTGAATATCAGGAAATGATTCATTTGCCCTGATGCACTTTGACAGTGAGCTGACTTTCTTCAAAAAAACAAAAAGTATCTCGGATTTACTTTAAATTCACCATCATAATAGTCAACATCGCCATGAACAAGGATCTGTTGAAAATATTTGCATATCTCGCAAGGAATAATTTTAATGAATTTTTAAAATCTAGGAAATGATTCATTTGCCCTGATGCACTTTGACAGTGAGCTGAGTTTCTTCAAAAAAACAAAAAGTATCTCGTATTTACTTGAAATTCACCATCATAATAGTCAACATCGCCATGAACAAGGATCTGTT
>NC_139803.1:44895026-44930026 GCF_963457635.1 Microchirus variegatus
ATGCAAACACACACACACACAAACATGCATTCACAAACACACACACACAAACATGCACTCACACACATGCACACTCACGCTCACAGACACACACACACACACACACACTCGTTCATTCATGTATTTTGGATGATGTCATCATCAGCAGCAGCTGCAGAGAGAGAAGAGTGTGTGAGTGTGGAGATGATTGGATGGAGGTGAAGAGGAGGAGGAGGAGGAAGAGGAGGTGATGGAGAGAGAGAGAGAGAGAGAGAGGAGAAGACAGGAAACAACATACTCATCTCTCACACACACAGCTGTTACCATGACGACCATACAGGTGTTTAAACAGGTGTGTGTGTGTGTGTGTGTGTTTACACACTTCACATAATATAAAAGTTCCTCATGTTTGACACAATGTTTCTCACCTGTAATCAGATTACATTGTTATTGTTAGATTAATGTAATCAGATTACTGTGAGTTTGAGGTAATCAGTTTACTGTTAGATTAATGTAATCAGTTTACTCTTAGATTAATGTAATCAGATTACTGTGAGATTAATGTAATCAGATTACTGTGAGATTAATGTAATCAGTTTACTGTTAGATTAATGTAATCAGTTTACTCTTAGATTAATGTAATCAGTTTACTGTTAGATTAATGTAATCAGTTTACTGTTAGATTAATGTAATCGGTTTACTGTGAGATTAATGTAATCAGATTACTGTTAGATTAATGTAATCGGTTTACTGTGAGATTAATGTAATCAGTTTACTGTTAGATTAATGTAATCAGTTTACTGTTAGATTAATGTAATCAGATTACTGTGAGATTAATGTAATCAGTTTACTGTTAGATTAATGTAATCAGTTTACTCTTAGATTAATGTAATCAGTTTACTGTTAGATTAATGTAATCAGATTACTGTGAGATTAATGTAATCAGTTTACTGTTAGATTAATGTAATCAGATTACTGTTAGATTAATGTAATCAGATTACTGTTAGATTAATGTAATCAGATTACTGTTAGATTAATGTAATCCATGACTTGGTGTTTTTTTTTTAGCTCCGCCTCCTCCTGTGTTGTCAGTGATGACTCAGCAGATTCTCTCTCTCTCCCTCTCACTCGCCCTGCTCACCTACAGAGTTGAAAGGAAGGAGAGGAAGGAAATGAACGAGGAGTGAGACAATGAGAGGAGGAGAGAGGAGGAGGTGTTAGGAGAGGAGAGAGGAGAGAGGAGGAGAGAGGAGAGAGGAGGTGTTAGGAGAGAGGAGGTGAGAGGAGGAGGTGTTAGGAGAGGAGAGAGGAGAGAGGAGGTGAGAGGAGAGGAGAGGAGATGTTAGGGGAGGAGGAGAGAGAGAGGAGGTGTTAGGAGAGAGGAGAGGAGGAGAGAGAGAGGAAAGAGGAGGAGAGAGAGAGGAGGTGTGAGGAGAGGAAGTCACAACACCATCAGTTTCCTTCCTTCTTTTCTTTTTCTCCTCCCTCAGTTTCTCCTGCTCTCTCTCTCTCTCTCTCTCTCTCTCTCTCTCTCTCTCTCTCTCTCTCTCTCTCTCTCTCTCTCCACACACATACTCATGTCTACAGACTGAAAGTTTCACTCCTCCTCCTCTCTGTTGCTCCTCCTCCTCCTCCTCTCTGTGTGAGTGTGTCAGTGTCAGAGTTTAGTGAAAGTTGTCATGGATCAGTTTATGTGGATCAGAGCAGGTAAGAAAGAGTGAGTGTGTGTGTGGAGCAAAGTGTGTGGGGGTGTGTGTGTGTGTGTGTGTGTGTGTGTGTGTGTGTGTGTGTGTGTGTGTGGAGCAGAGTGTGTGTGTGTATGTGTGTGTGTGGAGCAGAGAGTGTGTGTGTGTGTGTGTGTGTGAAGCAGAGTGTGTGTGTGTGTGTGTGTGTGTGTGTGTGTGTGTGTGTGTGTGTGGAGCAGAGTGTATGTGTGTGTGTGTGTGTGTGTGTGTGTGTGTGTGTGTGTGTGAAGCAGAGTGTATGTGTGTGTGTGTGTGTGTGTGTGTGTGTGAAGCAGAGTGTGTGTGTGTGTGTGTGTGTGTGTGTGTGTGCGTGTGTGTGTGTGTGTGTGTGTGTGTGTGGAGCAGAGTGTGTGTGTGTGTGTGTGTGGAGCAGAGTGTGTGTGTGTGTACAGAGTGGTACTGGTCAGGAATGTAACAATGACATCATCATCATCAAAGTTTATGAAAGAAAAACATTTTAGAGACAAAGTCAGAAAAGTCACTTTAAAAAACTCTAAATCACCCTTTGATGTGGTTTATATCATGAATGAATGAATGAATTAATGAATGAATGAATGAATGAATTTTCAGACTGAAATGTGACATGTTGGTTTTTATGTTTATCTCATTTATGGAAACTTTGAGGACTTTACTGTACGTGTGTGTGTGTGTGTGCATGCGTGTGTGTGTGTGTGTGTGTGTGTGTGTGTGTGTGTGTGTGTGTGTGTGTGTGTGTGTGTGTGTGCATGCATGTATGTGTGTGTGTGTGTGTGTGTGTGTGCATGCATGTGTGTAACACTGAAAGGCTCTTTGTCGTCTTTTACCTCCACAAGTTTTTACACACAGTTGTGAAGGAGCTGTGAGGTCAACCGAGGTTGTGTGTGTGTGTGAGCGTGTGTGTGTGTGTGTGTCTCTGGTTAGTGTGTGTTGTTGCTGATAGTGCAGTTTGTCTGTGGCTCTGGTCTCAGTGTGGTTTTATCCTCCACTGAGATTCTGTTTCCAATAGAGCAATTATTATAACACACACACACACACACACACACACACACACACACACACACACACACACACACACACACACACACAGTGACCTCAGATTTGAGTTGTTGTTACCATGGTTACCGTGGTTACTCTTGTCACAGAAACATTATTGTGTGTTTAATGATTTACAGTCAGAGGCTTTTATTTTGAAATCCTGTTGTGTATGAAGATCATGTTTAACAGGAATGACCTCTGACCCCACTGTGTGTGTGTGTGTGTGCGTGTGTGTGTGTGTGCATGTGTGTGTGTGTGTGTGTGAGGTGATAAAGACAGATTAATGCACAGCAGGATGGGCACACCCTGACCTCCACCATTAGGGTCAAAAGGTCATGGAGAGAGAGAGTGTGTGTGTGTGTGAGTGTCTGTCTGTCTGTCTGTGTGTGTGTGTGTGTGTGTGTGCCCCATCAACCTTGAAAACCAGTGACATCACTTCCTGTCTGTTCACTGTAGTCTCGACACAACAACAACAAACACAGAATCTCCCTCTGTTTACACACGCGCACGCACACACACACACACACACAGTGATTGATCACACACACTGCAGATATAGCTGGGCTGACCAGAACGCTGACTCAGTAACTTCTGCCAGAGGTCAAGAAGTGTGTGTGTGTGTGTGTGTGTGTGTGTGTGTGTGTGTGTTCACACGTTCATCACATGATTCCGTTTTCATTTCATTTACCAAAAAAAATATCTATCTATTAAATAGAGAAGATTTGACTTTGATTCCACATCAGACCACAATCTTTATCATCTTCATCATCATCATCATCATCATCATCATCATCATATGACTAAAATAATTAAAAATAGTCACAATGTGTGAGTGTGATCATCATCATCATCATCGTCATGGTGTGATAAAGTCCACATTAACACTCAGTGAGTTCTTCACTCCTCCTCCTCTTCCTCCTCCTGCTCCTCCTCCTCTTCCTCCTCTTCCTCCTCCTAACCTGGTTATAAACTGACATGAACAGAGATTATCAGTGAATCTGCAGGGATTATAAATCACTCGTTCACAGCCTGCAGTAAACAAACACTAACTTTAAACCTTCATTTAAATATGAGTGACTTTGGTGTGAGAGAGTGAGTGACTTTGGTGTGGGAGAGTGAGTGAATTTGGTGTGGGAGAGTGAGTGAATTTGGTGTGGGAGAGTGAGTGACTTTGGTGTGGGAGAGTGAGTGAATTTGGTGTGGGAGAGTGAGTGACTTTGGTGTGGGAGAGTGAGTGACTTTGGTGTGGGAGAGTGAGTGACTTTGGTGTGAGAGTGAGTGACTTTGGTGTGGGAGAGTGAGTGACTTTGGTGTGGGAGAGTGAGTGACTTTGGTGTGGGAGAGTGAGTGGTTTATAAACCTCAGTCTAGTGGTTGAAATTAGGAATAAAATCATAATTCAAGAGTTTTTTGTTTTTTTTTAACTAGAGTGTGATGCTGATAATGTGTGTGTGTGTACTTGTGTGTGTATGTGTGTTGCATTTTCCCACCAGGATGAATCAGCTGTATCCATGGCAACCGAGAGCAGCATGTAATGAAAATAACTATTCTATTTATTCCTATTATAGATTTATGATACACACGTGTGTGTGTGTGTGTGTCTGTGTGCATGAGTGTGTGTGTGTGTGTGTAATTGCAGAGACAGTCGTCCATGTTTGCTAACAAAGATCTAATTTTATGCTAATTACTGACGTGGAGATTTGCGTCACTGTGATTATGATGATTAATCACACACACACACACACACACACGCACGCACGCACGCACACACGGATGTACCATTGACAGGGTGGAGTCATGGAATTGCTTGTCATGACTGTGTGTTCGTGTGTGTGTGTGTGTGTGTGTGTGTGTGTTTGTGTGTGTATGTGTGATGGAGCAGAAGAGGAAAGTGATTTAAGGATAGAAGGAGGAGGATGAGTTGTGGCTCATGTGGCTGTAAATTACCTTCAGTACACAGCAGGTGTCACTGTAGAGCACACACACGTACACACACACACACGTCACACACACACACACACACACACACACACAGGTCTCTAAATAAACTGAGTGAATTATTAATGGTTCAGCTCATTTAAAGCTCTTTAACTCAGTCTTTACCTTTAACTTAAATGTGAATGTCAATCAAAAGCAGACATTTGAGAAGAACATCATCAATAATCAATGATCAATAATTCCCTGATCAATTATCAATAATAATCAATAATCCACTGATCAATAATCCACTGATCAATAATAATCAATAATCCACTGATCAATAATAATCAATAATCCACTGATCAATAATAATCAATAATCCACTGATCAGATTGATTTACAGTAATTCAGTGATGAAGCTGACTCATCTTTAAACATCATGTTATGTTTTATGTCATTTTACAACAGTTTGTCACTTTGTAAACTACGGTGGCCCTGAGGTGCAAAACACAACACAAATCACAAATCACAAAACACAACACAAATCAAAAAACACAACACAAATCAAAAAACACAAAAACATTAACTCACTGTATCTCACCTGTTAGAGCAGCAGTTCCATGATGAAGTACACACTACAGATAACCACAGTTTGAATCTCGCCCGAAGCAGAAAACACAAACAAAAAAGCGTTTAACACAACAACATTATCTCACAACGGAAACACAAATCATAAAACGCAAAAAAAAAAGCAGACAACACAACGGAAATGGATGTCAAAACGGAAACACAACTCAAAAAACAACAACAAAAAACCTTGTTTCCCGATCAACGTTTCCGTTGTGTTGTGCGCTTTTTTGTTTGTGTTGTGAGTTAATGTTTTTGTGTTAATGTTAATGTTTTTGATTTGCGTTTTGTGATTTGTGTTTGTGTTTTGCACCTCAGGGCCACCGTAGTAAACCACTCACTCTCCCACACCAAAGTCACTCACTCTCACACACCAAAGTCACTTACTCTCTCACACCAAAGTCACTCACTCTCCCACACCAAAGTTTCTCCCACACCAAAGTCACTCACTCTCACACACCAAAGTCACTCACTCTCACACACCAAAGTCACTCACTCTCCCACACCAAAGTGATTTTAGTAAATTCAGCTTTTTAAAATATTTCATTTAGACTTAACTCAGTGACACAAAGTGACCACACGAGGCAGCAGAGGACCAGCAGCTCCTGTGTCCCTGTGAGCTAAAATCACTGGATTTCTCTATGGACTTTGGTGTGGGAGAGTGAGTGGTTTAGTCGTGATCACGTCGTGAACTCAAACTGACGTAGATTTTATGAGATGAGTCTTTTATGAAGTTAAATCTGTCAAAATAAAACATTCATACGTTCATGTTCTGAACTTCCACCGTAGATTAACGACTCTTCATCAACACTTTTTCACGTCACAGCCTCGATGTTCTGTTGTCATGGTTACTCTTCCCTCAGGTGAAAAAAGCGACACCTTGTGGTGACTTTGTTTGTTTGTGTTTGTGTTTTGGGGGCTTTTACTTTGACAGCGTACGGCACTTCCTTCCCTCCTTCTTTAAGCCCTTGTCTCCTTCCCTCCTTCCCTTCTGTCACAATCCTTCTTCGTCTCCTTCTCCTCCTAATGAAGCTCCCTCTCTCCCTCCTCTCCTTCCTTCCTTCCTTGCCTCCTCTGTCCTTCTTCTCCCTGACAACACACAGGATTATGTAATCTCTGTCTCTTGGTGTCAGTGATGCAGATTCAGGTTTTTTATTTCCTCTCCTCCTCATCCCTTCTTTTCTCCACCTCATATTTATCATCTTTCCTCTCCTCATTTATCTCCTCCCTCCCTCCCTCCTTTCTGTCCACTGTCATCTTTCATCCCTTCCTTTTTTCCTCTTTTTATTTTAACTCTTAATGATCTGACTCCTCTCCTCCTCTCCTCCTCCTCTCCTCCTCTCCTCCTCTCCTCCTCCTCTCCTCCTCCTCAGCCTCCCTCAGTCTGGAGGCAGATAGCGGCGGCAGACGCGGCGGCAGCAGCAGCATCAGTAGTCACGGCGATGGCAGCCTCAGCATCAGCAGCATCAGCGCGGCCCACTTCAGGTCGCCATGGCAACAGAGCGTGAACGTGTTTGGAGCGTGGAGTCGGCCGGAGTGTGTGGAGGAGCTGCACCAGGAGGCGCAACTCAACCTCCAGAGTCTGCTGCAAGGTAAGAGGAGGTGTGTGTGTGTGTGTGTGTGTGTGGGTCTGTGTGGGTGTGTGTGTGTGTGTGTGGGTGTGTGTGTGTGTGTGAAAGGCAGAGAGGAGACGATCAGAAATGGGTGGGAATGAGGTGTTTACGTGTGTGTGTGTGTGTGTGTTGTACTGATTGCGCTCACATGGGTGTGTGTGTGTGTGTTATGCAGATATGGTGTGTGTGCGTGTGTTGTTTATATGGTAGGGTGTGTGTCGTCAGAGGAATAATGTGTGTGTGTGTGTGTGTCAACTGCTTTCCCTGTGTGTGTGTTTTCCCTGTGTGTGTGTGTTATCATGCAGATATGGTGTGTGTGTGTGTGTTGTTTATATGGTCGGGTGTGTGTCGTCAGAGGAATAATGTGTGTGTGTGTGTTTCACCTTGCAGTGTTGTTATCTGAGCTACGGTTTGTTTTATATAAACACTGGTGTGTGTGTGTGCGTGTGTGTGTGTGTGTGTGTGTGTGTGTGTGTGTGTGTGCGTGCGTGTGTGCGTGCGTGTGTGTGTGTGTGTGTGTGCGTGTGTGTGTGCGTGCGTGTGTGCGTGCGTGTGTGTGTGTGTGTAACGTGCTAAGCCGTTGTCGTTCTTCTCATTTTAATAATAATCTCTTGTTTTTAGAAGATGCCGCTCTGTCGTGTTCAGGTGTGTGTGTGTGTGTGTGTGTGTGTGTGCGCGTGTGTGCGTGTGTGCGTGCGTGTGTGTGTTTTCCTCAGGTAACACACCTCTCTCTCTCTCTCTCTCTCTCTCTCTCTCTCTCTGTGACTCATGCTCTCTCACCCTTTGCTCAACCTCTCCATTAAAATAGTCGTCATTCAATACAAGTGAGGATGAAGGAGTGAGGATGAAGGGGTGAGAATGAAGGAGTGAGGATGAAGGGGTGAGGATGAAGGAGTGAGGATGAAGGGGTGAGAATGAAGGAGTGAGGATGAAGGGGTGAGGATGAAGGGGTGAGGATGAAGGGGTGAGGATGAAGGAGTGAGGATGAAGGGGTGAGGATGAAGGAGTGTGGATGAAGGGGTGAGGATGAAGGGGTGAGAATGAAGGAGTGAGGATGAAGGAGTGAGGATGAAGGGGTGAGGATGAAGGAGTGTGGATGAAGGGGTGAGAATGAAGGAGTGAGGATGAAGGGGTGAGGATGAAGGGGTGAGGATGAAGGGGTGAGGATGAAGGAGTGAGGATGAAGGGCTGAGGATGAAGGGGTGAGGATGAAGGGGTGAGAATGAAGGAGTGAGGATGAAGGGGTGAGAATGAAGGAGTGAGGATGAAGGGGTGAGGATGAAGGAGTGAGGATGAAGGGGTGAGGATGAAGGAGTGAGGATGAAGGAGTGAGAATGAAGGAGTGAGGATGAAGGGGTGAGGATGAAGGGGTGAGGATGAAGGGGTGAGGATGAAGGAGTGTGGATGAAGGGGTGAGGATGAAGGAGTGAGGATGAAGGGGTGAGGATGAAGGAGTGAGGATGAATGGGTGAGGATGAAGGAGTGAGGATGAAGGGGCGAGGATGAAGGGGTGAGGATGAAGGAGTGAGGATGAAGGGGTGAGGATGAAGGAGTGAGAATGAAGGGGTGAGGATGAAGGGGTGAGGATGAAGGAGTGAGGATCAAGGGGTGAGGATGAAGGAGTGAGGATGAAGGGGTGAGGATGAAGGAGTGAGGATGAAGGTGTGAGGATGAAGGGGTGAGGATGAAGGAGTGAGGATGAAGGAGTGAGAATGAAGGGGTGAGGATGAAGGAGTGAGGATGAAGGAGTGAGAATGAAGGGGTGAGGATGAAGGAGTGAGGATGAAGGAGTGAGAATGAAGGGGTGAGGATGAAGGAGTGAGGATGAAGGGGTGAGGATGAAGGAGTGAGGATGAAGGGGTGAGGATGAAGGAGTGAGGATGAAGGTGTGAGGATGAAGGGGTGAGGATGAAGGAGTGAGGATGAAGGGGTGAGGATGAAGGAGTGTGGATGAAGGGGTGAGGATGAAGGAGTGAGGATGAAGGAGTGAGGATGAAGGAGTGAGGATCAAGGGGTGAGGATGAAGGAGTGAGGATGAAGGGGTGAGGATGAAGGAGTGTGGATGAAGGGGTGAGGATGAAGGGGTGAGGATGAAGGAGTGAGGATGAAGGAGTGAGAATGAATGAGTGAGGATGAAGGAGTGAGGATGAATGAGTGAGGATGAGGCTCGACATTGAACTAATATCAGTGTTAGAACAAACAGATGAACTAATGTCTTTAAATGGTTTAGAATTTTCATTCATGTGTTCATGTTGTTCATGTGTTCATGTCTTCATGTTGTTCTTGTCTTCATGGTGTTCATGTCTTCATGTTGTTCTTGTCTTCATGGTGTTCATGTCTTCATGTTGTTTGTGTGTTTGTGTGTTCATATTCATGTTGTTTGTGTTATTCATGTGTTCATGTTGTTCATGTGTTCATGTTCCTGTTGTTCGTGTTATTCATGTGTTCATGTTACTCATCTGTTCATGTTGTTCATGTAGTCATATGTTTGTGTTCATGTTGTTCATGTGTTCATGTTACTCATCTGTTCATGTTGTTCATGTGGTCATATGTTTGTGTGTTCATGTTATTCATTTGTTCATGTTCGTGTTCATGTTGTTCCTGTGTTCATGCTCCTGTTGTTCGTGTTATTCATGTGTTCATGTTCATGTTCATGTTGTTCGTGTTATTCATGTGTTCATGTATACGATGTTTTACTTTTTTTAACGTTCTTAAATTCACCACTTCATAATACCAAAGTCAGGTCAGTGTAAATCTCAGCGGTCCTAACGTTGATCCCTGTGGAACTCCACAGTCTCATTCATGTGTTCATCTCTCATTTACATACATACATATACACTTTAATATGTTTCAGTTCAGTTTTAATGTTTTCATGTTTTCACTGATTCATTTCAAACCTGATTTAAATGTCTTCAATGTTTTTATATTCACTTGATTTCTCCTGAATGAACACATGAATAATTCATCCACTCATGGATTTGACAAAGGATTTGATCACGTGAAGAAAAATATAAAATATGAGCAGCTTCATCACTGTAGATCATTTGATCAGAGGATTATTGATGAGTGGGTTATTGATCATTATTGATCAGTGGATTATTGATCATTATTGATCATTGATGATGTTCTTCTCAAATTTCTGCTTTTGATTAATATTCACATATGAGAAGAGTTTAGTGTCTGTGGTCGTCATGGAGACCAAAACCTGGCCCTAATGAGGGAGAACCTGATCTGTGTGTGTGTGTGTGTGTGTGTGTGTGTGTGTGTGTGTGTGTGTGTGTGTGTGTGTGTGTGTGTGTGTGTGTGTGTGTGTGTGTGTGTGTGTGTGTGTGTGTGTGTGTGTGTGTGTGTGTGTGTGCGTGTGCGTGTGCGTGTGTGTATGTGTGTGTGTTTCAGGATTAAGTGGCTGGGGAGAGGATTACGTCTGTGTGTCCTCACTAAGAAATAAAAGCTAATTTGTGTGTGTGTGTGTGTGTGTTTCAGGTATTACTCATGTTGTTAACACAGTCACATGATCACATGAACACATGATCACATGATCACATGATCGGGACAAAAACCAAGTCTTCATCACGTCAATTATTATATGTGAGGTTGAGACGAAGTTCGGGTCCTCTGAAGTCATGGGAACCAGTGTGTGTGTGTGTGTGTGTGTGTGTGTGTGTGTGTGTGTGTGTGTGTGTGTCCATAAACTCAGTCATCCTTGACAATATTTGACCTGGTTGTGTCACATTTGGGTCATTCTTTCTTTACCCCTTCACAAATATGAAAGGGTGAGGGACAGTGTGTGTGTGTGTGTGTGTGTGTGTGTGTGTGTGTGTGTGTGTGTGTGTGTGTGTGTGTGTGTGTGTGTGTGTGTGTGTGTGTGTGTGTGTGTTAGAGGACAGTGTTTGTGTCCCAGTGTCTCGTCTGTCCAACAACAAAGACATCTGCAGACATGTGTTCATGTGTTCATGTGTCTCAGTAAACACACATATCTGTGCCTTAATAACGAATGAAAACCATAGAACACAGAGGATTATGAAGTGTTGTTGATAATCTGGATTATTCAGATTCAGCCTCTCACATTAAAAACAGACCATGAATCTGTGTTTTTGTGAAATGATAAATTCATAACGTTAATGTAAAAATAAAAGTTATCCAATCAGGACGCTCACAAGAGTCCAGTCAGCAATAATCCCATTAATCCACTCATTTCAATTAGATTAAAGCAGATTATTGTGAAGGAGGAAACACCGTTTACAGTGAAATTAATCTGTGCTGCAAAAAAACACACGGAGGAGGAGGAGGAGGAAGAGGAGGAAGAGGAGGAGGAGGAGGAAGAGGAGGAAGAGGAAGAGGAGGAGGAAGAGGAGGAAGGGGAAGAGGAGGAGGAGGAGGAAGAGGAGGAGGAAGAGGAGGAGGAGGAGGAGGAAGAGGAGGAGGAGGAGGAGGAGGAAGAGGAGGAGGAGGTACGTTTGACTGCTCTGAGGCCAGAGAGAGAGAGAGTGGTGGTGAGGACGAGGACGTCCACCACTGTGTTATATAACACACACACACACACACACACACACACACACACACACACACACACACACACACACACACACACAGATATTTAATATTTTACAGAAGAAAACAGGACTGTGTTTAAAGTGGGCGTGGCCATGTCTGCATTATAATGATTTGGTTGGACAGTCAGTTGGTTGGATGGTTGGTTGGATGGATGGTCAGTTGGTTGGATGGTCGGTTGGATGGATGGTCGGTTGGATGGATGGTCAGTTGGTTGGATGGTCGGTTGGATGGATGGTCAGTTGGTTGGATGATCAGATGGTTGGTTGGATGGTCGGTTGGATGGATGGTCAGTTGGTTGGATGGTCGGTTGGATGGATGGTCAGTTGGTTGGATGATCAGATGGTTGGTTGGATGGTCGGTTGAATGGATGGTCAGTTGGTTGGATGGTCGGTTGGATGGATGGTCAGTTGGTTGGATGGTAGGTTGGATGGATGGTCAGTTGGTTGGATGATCAGATGGTTGGTTGGATGGTCAGATGGTTGGATTATTGGTTGGTTGGACAGTCAGTTGGTTGGTTGGATGGTCAGTCAGTTGGACGGTGAGTTGGTTGGATAGTTGGTTGGATGGTCAGTCAGTTGGTTGGATGATTGGTTGATTGGACAGTCAGTTGGTTGGATGGTTGGTTGGATGGGCAGGTGGTTGGATGGTCAGATGGCTGGATCATTGGTTGATTGGTTGGACAGTCAGTTGGTTGGATGGTCAAGTCAGTTGGACGGTCAGTTGGTTGGATGGTTGGTTGGATGGATGATCATTCAGTTGGTTGGATTGTCAGTTGGTTGGGTGGATGGTCATTCAGTTGGTTGAATTGTCAGTTGGTTGGATTGTCAGTTGGTTGGATGGTCAGTTGGTTGGATGGATGGTCATTCAGTTGGTTGGATGGTCAGTTGGTTGGATGGATGGTCATTCAGTGGTTGGATGGTCAGTTGGTTGGATGGATGGTCATTCAGTTGGTTGGATGGTCAGTTGGTTGGATGGTCAGTTGGTTGGATGGTCAAGTCAGTTGGTTGGATGGATGGTCATTCAGTTGGTTGGATGGTCAAGTCAGTTGGTTGGATGGATGGTCATTCAGTGGTTGGATGGTCAGTTGGTTGGATGGATGGTCATTCAGTTGGTTGGATGGTCAGTTGGTTGGATGGATGGTCATTCAGTGGTTGGATGGTCAGTTGGTTGGATGGATGGTCATTCAGTTGGTTGGATGGTCAATTGGTTGGATGGATGGTCATTCAGTTGGTTGGATGGTCAAGTCAGTTGGTTGGATGGATGGTCATTCAGTTGGTTGGATGGTCAAGTCAGTTGGTTGGATGGATGGTCATTCAGTTGGGTCAGTTGGTTGGATGGATGGTCATTCAGTTGGTTGGATTGTCAGTTGGTTGGATGGTTGGTTGGTTGGTTGCTTTGTCCTGGTCTCTTTAACAGCTCCAGCTCCAGGTCAAATTTCCTCAACACAAACACATGAGAAGTTGCCATTGACTCCTCCCACTCTCTGTTTAGTGGCTGTGGGTCGTTGCGGTAACCCCGCCCCTTTAAAATCCCCTGGCAACCATGTCCTTAAGAATCTATACTGTGTGTGTGTGTGTGTGTGTGTGTGTGTGTGTGTGTTGGATGGCTTTAAGGATCAGTGTGTAGGGAGTGTGTGTTTTGGGGTAAAGGATTGGTTGAGGGGTTGTGAAGGGGAATGTGGTGTGTGTGTGTGTGTGTGTGTGTGTGTGTGTGTGTGTGTGTGTGTGTGTGTGTGTGTGTGTGTGTGTGTGTGGAGGAGGTGGGGGTTAGGAATCTGTTTACAATGGCCTGAAGGGGAGTCGTCTAAGCCGGAGAGAGAGAGAGATTCAGAGAGGAGGAGAAAGAGAAGAAACTCAGGGATGAAGACGAGAGAAAAAGAGAGAGAGAAAAAGAGAGAGAGAGGGAGAGAAAAAGAGAGAGAGAGAGAGAGTAAGGCAGAGTGTGATGAGAAGATGAAGTAAACGTGAGGACGTTGATGTTCTGCAGCAGTTTGACCACGACAGAGAGGAGAGAACACTGCTGGTGATGAGTGTGTGTGTGTGTGTGTGTGTGTGTGTGTGTGTGTGTGTGTGTGTGTGTGTGTGTGTGTGCGTGTGCGTGCGTGCGTGTGCGTGTGTGTGTGCACTTGTATTGTGTGCTGCAGAAACTCTAAACCTCTTTTTTCCTTGTCTGTTTGTGATGTTGTGTGATTTGCACACATGCTTGTGTGTGTGTGTGTGTGTGTTGTGTGTGTGTATGTGTGTGTGTGTGTACAGACTTTGAGGAGCAGTTGTACGACTCTAAACTCACCGGTCAGACGTTCAGACTTCCGTCCTCGCAGAGTTCTGACGACGTGTCGACCTCCGTCAGCCGCTCACCTGTGTCCATCAACAAGAGACCTGACTTCATCTTCCTGGTAAACACACACACACACACACACACAGAGACACACACACACACAGAGACACACACACACACACACACACACACACACACACACACACACACGCACACACACGCACACCAGCAGCTCCTGTGTCCCTGTGAGCTAAAATCACTGGTTTTCTCATGTGGACTTTGGTGTGGGAGAGTGAGTGACTTTGGTGTGGGAGAGTGAGCGATGTTCACTCTTTCTTCACAAACACTGTAGTTACATTACTCTAATAACTCTGTATTTAAGTCTTTTATTATTTTCTCCTTTTATATAAAAACACTGTGGAGTTAGCTCCGCCCCCGTTCCTCTCACTGTTGGCCCCGCCCTCTTCCTGTTATCCTGACGTCACTGTTTTTCCTCCTCACGTTTAAAGTATCTTAATATTCTAATGATGTTTGGAGACTCAACTTTAAATAGATTTTCCGTCTGATCTCAAAGCACAAAACCCAGAGAAAAGGTTTGGATCTGGTGCCTTGCTTCACGGCAGTTTGGCAGTGAGAGTCCACAGATTCAGATTTAGAAGTTTATTTAAGATTTTTCTATGAGGTATTTATATCTGATACATCTGAGCCAAGAACCAGAGAGAGAGAGTTAGAGCTGAGAACACATTTAAACTGAAGTCTGTTAACCACTCACTCTCCCACACCAAAGTCACTCACTCTCCCACACCAAAGTCACTCACTCTCCCACACCAAAGTCACTCACTCTCCCACACCAAAGTCACTCACTCTGTCACACCAAAGTCACTCACTCTCTCACACCAAAGTCACTCACTCTCCCACACCAATGTCACTCACTCTCTCACACCAAAGTCACTCACTCTCCCACACCAAAGTCACTCACTCTCTCACACCAAAGTCACTCACTCTCACACACCAAAGTCACTCACTCTGCCACACCAAAGTCACTCACTCTGTCACACCAAAGTCACTCACTCTCACACACCAAAGTCACTCACTCTCACACACCAAAGTCACTCACTCTGCCACACCAAAGTCACTCACTCTCCCACACCAAAGTCACTCACTCTCCCACACCAAAGTCACTCACTCTCCCACACCAAAGTCACTCACTCTCCCACACCAAAGTAACTCACTCTCCCACACCAAAGTCACTCACTCTCCCACATCAGTCACTCACTCTCCCACACCAAAGTCACTCACTCTCCTACACCAAAGTCACTCACTCTCCCACACTAAAGTCACTCACTCTCACACACTAAAGTCACTCACTCTCACACACCAAAGTCACTCACTCTCCCACACCAAAGTCACTCACTCTCTCACACCAAAGTCA
Source organism: Microchirus variegatus (assembly GCF_963457635.1). Classification (NCBI taxonomy): domain Eukaryota; kingdom Metazoa; phylum Chordata; class Actinopteri; order Pleuronectiformes; family Soleidae; genus Microchirus; species Microchirus variegatus. Next base: position 44,910,187 of record NC_139803.1, read on the forward strand.
CTCACTCTCCTACACCAAAGTCACTCACTCTCCCACACTAAAGTCACTCACTCTCACACACTAAAGTCACTCACTCTCACACACTAAAGTCACTCACTCTCCCACACCAAAGTCACTCACTCGCCCACACTAAAGTCACTCACTCTCACACACCAAAATCACAAACAGAACAGTCACTGTGGTCTTTCTTCTTCTTCTCCTCACAGCCGGCCTCCAAACAGCTGTATGAAGATGAAACCACGTCGTCAGTGTTTGGACTGAGGTCGGCGTCCGTCCCGTCCCCGTCCCTGTCCCCGTCTCCCTGTGGCTCAGAGCGCCCTCCTCTGGGCTGGAGCAGCAGCGCGGCGACGGTGGCGTCCGTGAACGCAGGACCTCCTGTGGCAGAGAAGCCTCGCTGGAACCTGGGAAGACGAACGCCGGCTCACTTCATCCCTCTGGACCTCACAGGTCAGCTGTTCTTACCCATGTGTTACATAAAGGTCGTCAGATACAGAGCTGCTGAGCTTTCACTGCATTAAAAACATCCGGTTATTATGTACATTCTATTTTTAAACCTATTTTTAAAGTCAGTGTTAATATCTTTATATATTGTACTTTATATATTCTATTTCTTTTTGCTAATGCATGTTTATTATTTATTATCCTTATCTTTATTGTCTTGCTGCTGTAACACTGGAAATTCCCCACTGCTGGACTAATAAAGGACTATTTTATGAAAGAGTTCAGAGACAAATGAAGCATCTGACGTCTCCTGAAGCTCCGTTAGAACAAAGCTGTGACATGAATATTTAAATATGACAGAGTGAAGATGAGAAAATGAGATGTTCATGTTTTCATTCAAACTTTAACCACCGTGCTCGTTCTTCACTGTGTTTATTCATGACATTCTGAGTGTGTGTGTGTGTGTGTGTTCTTGTACTTGCGGCATAATGAGGACCAGTGAGGGGTTTTTAACCAACAAAGTGAGGACATTTTTACAAAGTGAGGACATTTTGTCCGGTCCTCACTTTGTTTTCATTGAAATCACTTCCTTAGGTTGCTATAACATGTTATACTCAATTTGTCAAAAAAAAAAAAAAAAAAATTGGATGACAGTATGGTATGACGTTTTTTGTCAAATTTTGGCTCAAAAATTTTTGGTCAAATTTTTTTTAAAATTTTGGTCCACATAGTATAGTATGATGTTTTTGTCAAATTTCGGGTCAAAAATGTTTGGTCCAAAATTTTGGATCAAATTTTTTTTTTCAAATTTTGGACAACATAATATAGTATGACGTTTGTGTCAAATTTTGGACCAAAGATTTTGGGTCAAATTTTTTTTTTAATTTTTGTCCACATGGTATAAGTATGATGTTTTTGTAAAATTTTGGACCAAAAAAAAAAAAATCTAAAAAGTTTTCCAGCCCTTTCTGCTCTGGGGCTCCACCTGCAGACATGTTATGGTACTGCAACCAGTAGTTCTTTATAGATGTCATTCATGAAGTAGATATTTGTAATTGTGTTGATTTATAAAGTGGAAAATGCTGGTCCTCACTTTGTCAGCAACCCAGTCCTCAGTATGCAGCAAGTACAAGACTGTGTGTGTGTGTGTGTGTGTGTGTGTGTGTGTGTGTGTGTGTGTGTGTGTGTGTGTGAGCTGTTAGTATGCTGTGGTCATCCTCAGTAACATCATTCTGAATCTCCTGCTTCCTCAACTCAGCCTCAGCATCCTTTACTTTTGGGTGTGTGTGTGTCTGTGTGTGTATTATGTGCATGTGTGTGTGTGTGTGTGTGTGTATTATGTGCGGGTGTGTGCGTGTGTGTGTGTGTCTGGTTTTGGCATAGCAACTGCTTCGTCACCCTCTCTCTCTCCTCGTTCTCCTCATGTGAATCCATTTATAGTTAAATAAATCTCTCTCTCTCCTCCTCTCGCTCTCTCTCTTGCCCCGCTCGCCCACTGTGTAGAGGAGAGCGAGGTCACGTGATGATGATGATGATGATGATGATGATGATGAAGCTCTCCTGTGGTTTTTGTGCTTGTGTCACATTTTCTCAGAGTGAAGTTTAATATTTCACTGTTTCCTCGATGAAATCAACAGGAACAAATTAACCCTAAACATGAATAAATTAACCCTAATATGTAAACATTTATAATATAATAACGTTGATGCTAAAGCTGTGAGTGATGATTAAAACAGTTCAGTGACACTGAGCACAAAGACTTTGCTTAAACAAACACGTCAATGCTAAATAAAACTGTTTCGGGGATAATCAGCAACACTAGCGCCACCATGTGGAGCGACACATGCTGTTTTTTACAAAATATTGACATAGCTAAAGCTAGCTGTGGCTAATGCTGCTCTTTTCTGAGTTAAAAAAAATCATCATTTTTAATTAGAAAACAACAAAGACTGCAGTTTATGAAATGACACACACACACACACACCCCACACACACACACACATTCTTTATCTGTAATGAATGAATGAAGGTGAACACATGAATCCTCAGAACAAAAGTGATCTGATGATGATGATAATGATGAAGAAGTGCTGGTTACCGTGACGCCCAGCCTCTCCTCATCCTCTCAGGTAGCTCACAGCCAGCTGGCTGTTGCCATGGCAACAACTCGCCTCTCTTCTCTCTCTCGTCCCTGAAAAATGGAAAAGAAGGAGAGAGAAAAGCAGTGAAGGAAAAGAGAGGAAGTGAAAGAGAACGACTGGGAGGAAGGAGTGGTGATGGAGGGGATGAAAGGATGAAAGTGTGAAAGGGTGAAAGGGTGAAAGGGTGAAAGGATGAAAGGATGAAAGGATGATGAGACAGTTTGTCATGTCCACCTTCGACCAATCACCTTCCTCCTCCTCCTCCTCCTCCATCTGTTTGTCCCTGAACATTTTCCCCTCATTATTTTTATTAAAGACTACGTTTGATTGAAGAGGAATTCACCCTCTCATACGAGTTCACCCTCTCATATGAGTTCAGCCTCTCATGTGAGTTCACCCTGTCATGTGAGTTCACCCTCTCATATGAATTCACCCTCTCATACGAGTTCACCCTCTCATATGAGTTCACCCTCTCATGTGAGTTCACCCTCTCATATGAATTCACCCTCTCATGTGAGTTCACCCTCTCATATGAATTCACCCTCTCATATGAATTCACCCTCTCATACAAGTTCACCCTCTCATATGAATTCACCCTCTCATACGAGTTCACCCTCTCATATGAATTCACCCTCTCATATGAGTTCACCCTCTCATACGAGTTCACCCTCTCATGTGAGTTCACCCTCTCATATGAATTCACCCTCTCATACGAGTTCACCCTCTCATGTGAGTTCACCCTCTCATATGAATTCACCCTCTCATACGAGTTTACCCTCATATGAATTCACCCTCTCATACGAGTTCACCCTCTCATATGAATTCACCCTCTCATACGAGTTCACCCTCTCATACGAGTTCACCCTCTCATGTGAGTTCACCCTCTCACATGAGTTCACCCTCTCATACGAGTTCACCCTCTCATACGAATTCACCCTCTCATATGAGTTCACCCTCTCATACGAATTCACCCTCTCATACGAGTTCACCCTCTCATCATCACCATGAACTTTTATTTACATTTGAAGAACGATCTCAAATGTTCTGCACTGTTTAAGACTCACAGTCATAACTCACTCACAGATGCAGCATGAATGAATGAATGAATGAATGAAACAGGAGACAAAAACTCAGTCATCAAACGTCTTTGTTTTTGTCCACAAACCAAAATGATTGAGATTTAGTGATTTCTTTGTTTTTATGGAGCAAAGAAAACAGAAAATATTCACTTTTAAGAAAGTGAAAAATGACAAACGTGATTTAAATGATGATGAACTGATTATTCAAACATTGCAGCTCCACTTCTTTGCTTCTCGCTCTTTTTTCCTTCAAAAATGTCGCCTGTGTTGTTTTTGACGTGTTTTTTTTATCATTTGTGTTTAATGCGACAAAAATAATCACACACACACACACACCTGTGAAAGTATGTGACCATTCATGTGTTCACAGGAAGTTGATCCTCAGCCTCAGACTAAACGAAGGCCTCAGTGGAACTTTTTGTTCTCAGCTGATATTTGAGACGTTGATGGAAAATCCTGTGTTTTACTGCGTCACGGTTTCTGTCCTCAGTCCTGAGGACGTCCCTCTGTCCTCGTGTTGACCTCTGCTCGTCTTCCTCAGGTGAAGGAGGAGGAGGAGGAGGAGGAGGAGGAGGAGGAGGAGGAGCAGGAGGAGGAGGAGGTAAATTCCACGGCGTTGACCTCCTCCAACACTCGCCCTCCCCCCACCAGCCTCACTCCCTGGAGGCCGTCACTAACTCCGCCCACCAGAGCCTGGTCCTGAGGAAGACGCACTCTGACCTGGACACAGGTGTGTGTGTGTGTGTGTGTGTGTGTGTGTGTGTGCGCGTGTGTGTGTGCGTGTGTGTGTGTGTGTGTGTGTGTGTGTGTGTCAGGCGCCTCCCCCACTCTTTTCAGTTTCTGCAGCAGATATCAAGTTTCCGCTCACATGAACTGAAGAGAACAGACTTTAACTTTAAAACTAAAACCTGTTTTTACAAAAAAACAGAGAACAAAAACTCCTTCCCTCCGGTTTGCAGAGACCTGTTTCTGTCAGTAGGGGGCGCTGTTGACCTGTTCATGGTTCAGAGACAAAAGAACACTCATTTATCTGTGAGTCTGTAAAAACAAAGATCTGGACCAATAATAATAATACAAGGAAGAAGGCGGAGTTAAATAAACTGTAGCTAATGCTAACAAAACTGATAATGGACATAAAGGTGACGTGAGTAAACACAGTGATATATGTCGTACAAAGATGTATAATCCCAGTTTTCTCAGCGAGATTATGCGAGTAGCTAATCTGCTGTTAGCACCACGGACAGTCGTTTATCTGCCGTTTGTGTTAGCATTTGCGGTCCAAACAGTCGTTCGTCCACCGTTAGCTAATGTTAGGACTGCCACGATACCAATGCTACTTTTAGCAGTAGTGTTAGCGGTGCCAATGCTACATGCTACATTAGCAAGGATGTTCTTCAATCAGTCGGGTGATCTTTTCCTTCACCTCCACAGATAAACCCACACAACCAGGAGTTTCCAGGAAGCTTCACCAGGGAACCATGGACCACTCCGGCCTCCTGTGCTCCACCACACCCTCCTCCTCCTGGAATGGACCCAAAGGATCCACCTTTTCTCCCGGAGCGTGGAACGAGCCGTACGCTTACAGCGTGAACAAAGGACCCGCGGTTCCTCCCAAACAGCACAGCGTCATCGGGAACGCCGGCGCGGGGGCGCAGGACGGCGTGATGCTGGTGAGGTCCGGACAGACGCTGAGCTCACATTCCAGCTCATTCACGTCTGTGTCGGAGCCTCTGGAGAGGGGAGGGGCTAACGTAGCAGCGTCGACGATGGGGAAACGCAGCGAGACGGAAGGAGCTGCAGCAGACGGAGGAAGAGGAGGAGGAGGAGGAGGAGGCGAGGCAGGGAGGGGCAGGGAGAGGTCAGCGCGGTCCATCGCAGCACAGAACGCCTTCAAGTTCCGAGAGCGTTCACTTTCCACGCCGACGGATTCTGGTTCCTTTTGCTTCCCAGAGGCAGGTCTGGATCATCCCGATGGACACGCTCTGTCCGCGAGGAACGGGAACGTTTTGACAATGGCCGACCACCGCGAGAACTACGCCCTCCTCTACCCGAGAGGCAGCTCTGAGGACAGCGCCAGCACCGCCGACACCATCTCCGTCACGGCGTCGGACTACAGCACAGAAAGCCGCCTGCGGCTGCGCTCGCGCTCCATCTCGCTGAAGAAGTCCAAACGCAAGCCTCCGCCCCCCGTGAGGAGCGTCTCGCTCATGAAGAACCTCGGAGAAGCAGAGGGAAGGATCCACTCTGGACTCTATCGGGACGGTCGGCCAAAGAGCCTGCACATCCCGAGAGACCACTTCCCAGACTTCCAGCCGGACTTCCTCCTGCCCAGCTCCTCCAAATCCAGTGTGAGCGAGAGAGAACTTGTTCGTGGAAGCAGCAATGGACCGCCAACTCTGGAGGTCCAGGCCCCAGAGAAGGACGCAGACCCAGAGCTGAGCTTCCATACTCACTGGCAGCTGGGGGAGTGGAAGACCGATCCCTACAGGTAGGAAATACTTTACTGTAAGTACTGACTCTGTACTCTGTAAAGATTAAACATACCGTGAACTCTTGTTTCTTCCCCAGGTCTCTGTCAGGCTCCAGCACAGCAACAGGTACCACAGTGATTGAATGTATGAAGGTCAGAGGAAGCTCCGAGTCTCTTCTGGACTCTCCTTCCACCTCCAGAGCCACCTCGCCTGCACAACTCTGCATCGACCCTGACATCAAGGCCTCCTCGCCCTTCAGACCCCCTGGAGTCATGTCCCCGTCGAGCGGTTATTCTAGCCAATCAGAGACTCCCACGTCCACTGTTCCTGTCAGCCAGGCAGCAGGGCACGGAACAGTTGGCACGCTCGGGTGCAAACTGCGCCCAAAGATCCCAGAAAGGAAGTCGTCGCTGCCGTCCCCCAAAGACCCAACGGTCAGGTCCAGGTTGTCCTTCGAGATGCCTGGGAACGCACACCTGGATCTGTCGTCCATCAAGCCAAAGCAAAAGGCCAGTAGACGTCACTCCGACACGTCCACGGCGTCCAAACCGGGAAAGATCAGCCCCAGCTCTTCGCAGGCCTTACCGGTGGTTTCCCAGAACGAGCTGAAGACCGTCCGCTTGCGTTCGGTGTCTCGCGGCGACTTAGAGGACTTTCCCGATGGTGCGTCCGACACCATTGAAGAAGAGCAACATGGCCGAGATCTGGACCCCAGTCCTCCGCCCACTCTGCCCAAACCCAAACCACCTGTCGCAGTCAAGCCTCCTTTGCCAAAGCGACCCATTAATCTTCTTCTGAAGTCCCCGTCGCCCTCCTCCACCTCCCCTCACGCCCTTGACTCACCTCCTGCTTCACCCATCGACCGACCGGTTCCTCTGGGCAACATCTACAAAGTCATGAGAAAACCCAAACCCAAAAAAACTCCTCCACAAACCTCGAGCACTTCTGTTCACCTGGATTTGAATCCGCTCCACAGCACAGCACAAACCGGCTACGAGCATCCATTCCTGCCCCAGACCCTCTTCGATCTGCCTCCTCTTCCAGATCCACAGCCACTTCTGGAGGATCCGACGTTAGAGCCGGAGTTTGAGGCCGACATCCGTCTGAGGCCTGAGGACGGAGGTTCACTTCCTTCTCCGTACAGTCAGGAAGTTCACGAGCTGCAGGACAAGAGCAAGACGCTGCCTTCAAGGATCTCCTGTTTGTCTGAGTTCTCCGACAAAAAGAAACCTAAGGTCAGGAAAGGTCGTCTTCATCGGTGAGTAAATCTGTGTATTCAGTTACATTAAAACCATTTAAATGTCTCTTTTTTTTTTTAAGGTTCCTCCTCCGGTTCCGAAGAAGCCAAACGTTCTTCATCTTCCCACCTCGGTCCACTCGTCGTCTAACGGCGGCAGCGCAGATCGACAGACGCCGCAGACAGACAGTCCTGTAGGCCTTCGCTCTCCTGTCGCAGCGTTTCCACCCAATGAGATTCCCGGGGTTCCTCGTGTCCCAGATCTGCCAGAATCACCGGAGAACCACCTGGATCCTGACGAGGAGAGTTCGAAGGAGTCGTCGCTTCAGTCGTCGCTGCAGGATTCTTCTCTGACGGAGCTGGAAGATAAAATGTGCAGCAGCAGGATTGTGACAGGTGAGATGTTTTCACTGTCGTCGCAATATTAGCTAATTAGCTAATACCAATACCACCAAAGTCCATAGAGTAAACCAGTGATTTTAACATCACAGCACACAGGAGTTCACAGGAGTTGTTGATCCACTGCTGCCTCCATCACTAACTTACAATGACTGATTTTAGTGAATTCAGCTTTTAAAATATTTAATTTAGACTTAACTCAGTGACACAAAGTGACCACACGAGGCAGCAGAGGACCAGCAGCTCCTGTGTCCCTGTGAGCTAAAATCACTGGTTTTCTCTGTGGACTTTGGTGTGGGAGAGTGAGTGGTTTACAAACTTTAATCTCACAGTGAAGATAAAGACATGTTTCAGCAGTAGGTGGCGCTCACTCACTAACGTTTGTTCCCTGGTGTTTTTCAGACGACTCGGTCGCTGAGAGGACGGTTCTGCACATCGCCGAGGAAACGGACGACGACGTCCTCGCCGGCACGCCGACGTCGACGACACACACCACTGAAGACCTGTTCACCATCATACACAGGTCTGCGCGCACACACACACACACACACACACATTCTTGTACTTGCTGCATACTAAGGACCAGCATTTCCACTTTATAAATCAACAAAATGACAAATATCTACTTCATGAATGACATCTATATAGAACTACTGGTTGCAGTACCATAACATGTCTGCAGGTGGAGCCCCAGAGCACAAAGGGCTGGAAAACTTTTAGATTTTTAATTTTTTGGTTCAACATTAGATAAAAATGTCACACTATACTATGTCGACCAAAATTTGAAAACATCTTTGACAAAAAAATTTGGGTCCAAAATTTGACAAAAAAAAGTCAAACTATATTATGTCATGCAAAAGTTGAAACATTTTTTGACCAAAAATGTTTGGTCCAAAATTTGACAAAAATGTCATAGTATACTATTTCGTCCAAAATTCTTATTTATTTTTTTGACAAATTGAGTATAGCATGTTATAGCAACCTAAGGAAGTGATTTCAATGAAAACAAAGTGAGGACCGGCCAAAATGTCCTCACTTTGTAAAAATGACCTCACTTTGTTGGTTAAAAACCCCTCACTGGTCCTCAGTATGCCGCAAGTACAAGAACACACACACACACACACATTCATGTGTGCCAATGTAAAATATTCCGTCTTTATAAAATCAGTCTCGACAAATGTTGATTTCTCGTCTCCATGATGTTGTTTTTCTTCTTCAGGTCCAAGCGAAAGGTTCTTGGTCGTAAAGAACCGACCGACTCCTTCGGCAGTCGACAGAGTCTGGTTTCCCCGGTGAAGCACAGCAGTGGTGGCGTTAGCTGCGGCGGTGTTAGCGGCGGCGGCGGCGGCGTTGACCTGAGGAACCTGACGCTGGGCAGCGCTCAGCGCTCCAGCTCCCGTAACGAGAACTTCATGGCTCTGCTGCAGAAGAAAGGCAGCAAGTCGTCCGGCGGCGGAGCGCGAGTTTCCGCCATGGAGCTCCTGAGAAGCACAAACCCTCTCGCCCGACGCGTCACAGAGTTCTCCGCGGCCGGCGACGCCGCGGAGGCGGAGCCTGGCAGCGGCAAACCCAGCGATCAGTGAGGGGAGGCGTCGCCAAAAACACCCGCGACAAACGACTCTACGGCGAGGGCCACGCCCCCTCGGACCGGGCAGATCGCTCCAACTACTGACCGACCATTCGCTCTGTCAATCAAACAGGGGGAGGGGGCGGAGTTTTGGGCAGAATGGTCCCTCCCACAGTTGGAGCGATGCGGTGGAACGAGAGAACGAGGAGGACACGGCTCCGAGTTTCACTCGCTGGGAATTTCCTTCAGGTGGAGTAAGACGCTGGGATTATTATAGTGTGGATTATATATGTTTTTAATCTGACGACAAGAATCCATCGTAATCTGGGAAACAGTTTAAAATTCATCCAAGAATCAAGTGGAACAAGAAGAAGAAGAAGAAGAAGAAGAAGAAGAAGAAGAAGAAGAAGAGGCGTGAAAGCGTCTGTAGCACCGTGAAGAGGAACCTGAGATTATTTCCCTCACCTGGGATTATCACAGATTACAAACAACATGGAGGCTTTTATTTCTGCCACCAAAGATGAGGCATGAGCAGCATGTGACGCACACGCGTGATTCAGCGTGAACGTGAACGTGATTCACGTGAAAAACGTTCCACGCAAAACGCGTCGTTAAAAAAACAACAACAACACGAGCACTTTTCTTTGTTTACTGCACGTGTTCACGTGTTGTGTTTGTAACGTGTACAAAAGGTCAAAGGTCAGAGTGAAGCAGAGTGTGTGTGTGTGTGTGTGTGTGTGTGCGTGCGTGCGTGCGTGCGTGCGTGTGTGTGTGTGTGTGAAGTCACGTCTGTGGAGTTTCTCTTCAGAGACTGTGAAGCAGACGAGACTTTTATTAAAACAGGGTTTTTATTCTTTTTTTTGTCTCTGGTGACACAAACGGACCTAGATGTGTGTGTGTGTGTGTGTGTGTGCGTGTGCGTGTGCGTGTGCGTGTGCGTGTGCGTGTGCGTGTGCGTGTGTGTGTGTGTGTGTGTGCAGGAGAGCACCAGGAGCTAAGTTGGACACCATTAAAGGTCCAGTATGTAACACATGGCAGAATGTTGCGTATTGCACCTTTAATCCTCATCACATGACACAACATGAAGGACTGTGATTGGCTGAGTGTGGGAGACACTGTCCACCTGTCACAGAGACATCAGCAGTTTTTTTTTTTAAATGTAGCTCCTCCTCTTTTCTTCTTCCTCTCTTTGTTTTCAGTCTATGCATCTGAGGTGACAGCATGAATGTGAACGCATGAACAACAACACTTTTCTATCTTCTGACTTTTCTTTTTTTATTCTTCACTTTCACTCACACTGATGAGTGAATGACATGAATGGATGAATCACAGATGGATGAATGGATGAATTATGGATGATGAATGGATGAATTACAGATGGATGAATTATGGATGATGAATGGATGAATTACAGATGACTGAATGGATGAATTACAGATGGATGCATCACAGATGGATGAATGGATGGTGGGTGAATTACAGATGGATGAATGGATGAATTATAGATAGATGAATGGATGAATTACAGATGGATGAATGGATGAATTACAGATGGAGGAATGGATGAATTACAGATGGCTGAATGGATGAATTACAGATAGCTGTTGGATGAATGGATGAATTACAGATGGATGAATGGATGAATTACAGATAGCTGTTGGATGAATGGATGAATTACAGATGGATGAATGGTTGGTTGGATGGATGAATAACAGATGGCTGAATTATGGATGATGAATGGATGAGTTATGGATGATGACTGGATGAATTACAGATGGATGAATGGATGAATTACAGATAGCTGTTGGAGGAATGGATGAATTACAAATGGATAATTGGTTGGTTGGTTGGATGGATGAATTACAGATGGATGATGAATGGATGAATTATGGATGATGACTGGATGAATTATGGATGATGACTGGATGAATTACAGATAGCTGTTGGATGGTTAGATGAGTTGCGGATAGATGAATGGTTGATTGATGGATGAATGTATGAATGGTTGGTTGGATGGATGAATGTATGAATTACAGATGGATGAATGGATGAATCAGATCTTGGCACAAACAGAAACAGTTTTTTTCATAAAGGACATCGTGGTCACACAGTGATGACATCACAGTCACGTGGTGATGACATCACAGTCACATGGTGATGTCATCACAGTCACATGACAGCGTTATCGTCTCACAGTGAAAGACGTCAGACGGACGAGATGAAGACGTCCTTTCGTCTCTTGACTCCTCGTCTCCCTCGGTGCTATTGAGTCACAGCAGCTCCCCCTGGTGGATGAACACATGAACAAATGAACACATAAAACGTTAAACGGGGACGAGTTTGAAAATATTTAGTGAATGAAAAAAAGACGAAGCTGAAAAAGTGTTTTTTTTTTACTTTATGATGAAGACGATGATGAAGACGATGATGAAGATTGTTTTAACTTTTGCTAAATCAGGCCAAAAATAACAAAGTGTAAAAAAAGAGAAAAAGATTTTACCTTTTATATTTATCTGAATCTAGAGAAAAATATCAATAATCAGTGTTTATGCAGGTGACCACCGTGTGGCAGCACTGAGCTGAAATCAGAGTCAAAATATAGAGATTTTATTTCATAGAAACCGAAGAATGTTGTTATTATTATTGTTATTATTGTTATATATGAAGGAAAAGGAAAGTCATTCATTATTTTCAGTTTTTACAAATTTCTCTCGTTCACTGAAATAATCTCACAGGTCGTTTAATCCTTAATCCTGAAAAATCTGCTTTCTACCAATTTGTGCCACAGTTTTTTTTCTAAAGAGAAAACAAAGTTTCTTTTCCGACGTTCAAGTCTAACCCCGCCCACTTTAGTTTCCCATGACGTCATAGCTCCTCCTCCTCTTCTGTGTGGGCGGAGTCATCACAGACGTGGTGAAAGAGAGAAGAGAATCGCAGAAAAAGATGACGATTAAAAAATGTTGCATTTCCAAATGTGGACGATGTCTTCTGTGATTGGCTGTGGTTGGCTGTGGTTGGCTGTGGTTGGCTCCGCCCCCTGGAACAACGTGATGAATCTGTAAAAAAGTGCTGAAAAAAACATCCCATAATCTACGTCTGCTTCAGTCAAACTGTTGCCAGGCAACAGAAGTAAGAGATGACTGTTATTTATAAGATAACACAGATATTTATATAAATATAAACATTATAAAGTTGGAGATAAAAAAAAGGTTTCTGTTATTTTAAACTGTAAATTATAGAGAAACTAAATATTTTAAATCCATGCAGATTATAATCTGTTCATACATGAATCTATAAACATAAAGATCTCAGGAAACAACAGTCTCAGATTAATTTATGTCCTGATACAAAGAATTAGAAGAAAAATTCAATCCGAGGTTTCAAACCCGCGGCCCGAGGGCCACAGTCGGCCCTCCGGTCCACTTCCTGTGGTCCAGGTCAAGATATTTTTCTGAGAAGTAAAGTCAATACTTTTTGTGACTTGACTGCCCCCTACTGGTCAGACCAGAGGCTCGGTGGTGTCATTTGATTTAAAAGATTCATATTATAATGAAAGAAAACAGTATTTATATTTGAGCTCAGCCTCAAACCAACAAATAAAATCAAGATAAAACTAAATTTTCCAAATTCAACATTTTCATTTTCATCATTTACAAAAAAACACAGATTTCTCAGTGAAATTCCACTGAATTTCTTCATAATTTGCATCAAACTGAGTTTAAAGTGTTTTTGTATCTGTGGTTTGAACCAGAGTGAACATTTTATTTCTGCATTTAAACAAACTCAAATATTAATATTATTAATGATAATAATAATGATAATAATAATGATAATAATAATGATAATAATAATCTGACGTGCTGTAAACTCCGCCCCAAAGTGTACGAAGACGCTGAAGTGACAGTGAAAGAGACAAAGTTATTGGAATGATTCTATTTTTGTTATTTCTCATTGAAAAAACCCGACATATTTAAAGGAATATTCCGTGTATGTATTGAATAACCTTTTATGCCCCGCCCCCTCATCCAGTGCTGTGTAGCTGCGGCGTCACACACAAACTCCTCCCCCTCTGCAGCTCTGCCGATGTGATGAAATGGAATTATATCGTTATAAATAAATTATTTTTCTTGCTTAAAAAGAACAAAGTGTTTTTTTTATTCACTATTTTCTCGTGTTATTATTTGTCACTTTGACATCAGCGTAAGTATTATTTACATGATTTAAATTATGTTTATTTTTACAGAGGAGTTACAAACATGATTTAATATATAAATGATCATAATAAAAGTTAGATAGATTAATTAAACATTAAGCTCAAGTTAGCTTCATATCCGCATCTATAAAAGTTAGCACAGTTAGCATGCAGATTAGCAACATTAGCGACCAATATTGAGTCGTTTATTTTTATCATGACGCTTAAAGTCCAGGTGAAATGGCTGTTTAGTAAGCACACGCTAACACAGTTAGCCCACGTGTTAGCACGGCTAGCACGCATGTTAGCGGCATACAGTGTGTCGTTAATTTGTCAATTTTGTGTGTTTCAAAAAGAACACGACACTGAGGGTCCAAAGAAGCTAGCATAATTAGCACACAGGTTAGCTCACATGTTAGCAGCATTAGCCTTCTATAAAAAAAACTGTTCAAAATGGAACAGAGATGACGTCATCACAGAGTGACAACATGAATCCACTCATTCTGCCTCATGTTTTCTTGTTGTGCTCTAGAGCCCTCTGCTGGACAGAAGATGTCAGTGCAGCCTGATCACTGTTCATCACTAATGTGATGTTTCAGTGTCCACAAAGCTGCATTCTCTTACATGTCCAACAGGGGGCTCCACTGCCATGTAAGTTTTTTGGTCCAAAATTTGAAAAAAAAATTATGGTCCAAAATTTGAGAAAAATGTTTTTGTTTTTTTTTGACAAATTGAGTATTACATGTTATAACAACCTAAGGAAGTGATTTCAATGAAAACAAAGTGAGGACCGGCCAAAATGTCCTCACTCCGTAAAAATGACCTCACTTTGTTGGTTAAAAACCCTCACTGGTCCTCAGTATGCTGCAAGTACAAGAACACACACACACACACACACACACACACACACACACACACACACACACACACACACACACACACAGAATGAGTCAGATATCAGAATTAATATTTAATTTTAGAAAATAAAGAACAGAATGATGAAGATGATGATGACGATGAAGATGAAGATGATGAAGATGATGATGATGATGATGATGATGATGATGATTCTAAGGGAAAAGAGAAGTAAATTTGCTCTGGAAAGAGGAAAAAATAAGAGGAAGTGTAAGAATAAACAGAATAAGGGAGGGAAGAGAGAGTCATGTGATCGAGAGAGAGAGAGAGAGAGAGAGAGAGAGAGAGAGAGAGAGAGAGAGAGAGAGAGAGAGAGAGAGAGAGAGAGAGAGAGAGAGAGAGAGGAGGAGGAGTAAAGATCAAGAGAAGAGAAGAGGCAACAATGTTTGACAGAAGAAGAAGATTCTTTTTAACACTAACTTTGATGGACATGTTTGAGTCTGTGGAGAACCTGTGAGGACACGCACACACACACACACACACACACACACACACACACACACACACACACACACACACACAGCTGGTCCTGCAGGATGGAGTCGAGCACATAGATCAACCAAACATGCATTTCTACTATGTGGTAGGTAACGTGTGTGTGTGCGTGTGTGTGTGTGTGCGTGCGTGTGTGTGTGTGTGTGTTTCATGTGGACTTTGTTGCAAACGTGTGTGAAATGATGTTAAAAATTGATGCAGTTTTCAGACGTTTGTTTGAGTGACAGCTGCAGACGAGCGTCAGATTATAATCTGTGATCACTCGTCTTGATTATTGCTCTTCACAAACAAAGTGAAGCTGAAGCTCAGTGTTTTCACGTCGTCGCCTGGAAACAGAGTTTTCATTTCTTGAAGAAACAAGAAGACTTTAAAGTTCAGGTTCATGATTTCCTCGTCGTTTCCTCGTCGTTTCCTCGTCGTTTCCTCGTCGTTTCCTCGTCACATGATGATAAAACTGCGTCACATCCTCAAACTGAAAATATTTTTTTCTGATTTTAAAACTTAAAACAATTAGGCAGAATAAAAGTCTAATAGAAGAGTTTTCTTTCTATAAAAAGCTTTTTGATGATGTTGATGAATGAACAATGTTTTAGATTTTGTGTAAAGATCAATTATTGAAGTCAAAGAAACATCAACGTTTCCTTTTCATAAAGAATAACTATAATAAAGCTGTGGTTTAGGTGAACTGTTCCTTTAAATGACTCAGCCCCGCCCACCTGCTTCAGCTCAGCCAATCAGAATCAATCAGTGATCAATGACTGTGATGAGTTTCAGCTGAGGATCAAACTTTTACTCTTTAGTTTCTTTGAAGACAAAACAACACAGA
Organism: Microchirus variegatus; assembly: GCF_963457635.1. Classification (NCBI taxonomy): domain Eukaryota; kingdom Metazoa; phylum Chordata; class Actinopteri; order Pleuronectiformes; family Soleidae; genus Microchirus; species Microchirus variegatus. The sequence goes on from NC_139803.1 coordinate 44,925,950, forward strand.
CTTTGGTAAGAGATTATAGAGATTAAAGAGATTATAGAGATTATAGAGAATATAGAGATTATAGAGATTAAAGAGATTAGATTTAACTTTAATATTTAAATTATATTGAAACTATACATTTATGTAGAAATATGTCACATTTATTGACAAAGAAAACCCTATAAACATATATATATACGTATATATATATACGTATATAGTATATATTTAATGATTAGAAAGATGTGAAATATTATTATTATTATTATTATTATTATTAATATTAATAATAATGTTTTGTTAATGTCCGTAATGACCGATGATGATGATGATGATGATGAAGAAGCTCTTTGTTTTTGCTGAGTCATGTTTGACGTGAGCATCAGTGTGTTTGTGCTGAGTCAGCGTTCATGGTTTAGGATGATGATGATGATGATGATGATGATGATGATGATGATGATGAGGTCATGTTGACCTGAGCTCATGTTCCTGCAGAAGAAAATGATCTCTGTGTGTGTCTGTCTGCCAAATAGTGATCCCAGTGCCCAGCTTGTTTTCTAACCAAAACAGTCTGATATTTTTGTTGAATTCCTTTAAAAGGCCCTTACAACCAATATAATGCAGCTTTTTCACTTGCCAAATAGTGATCCCGGTGCCTAGCTTGTTAGTTAAACGTTGCCTCTGCATCAGAATGACTTGGTTTTCTTCACCAGGCTAATGTCTGACAGGTCATAACCAACACAGTCTGATATGTTCGTTGAATTCCCTTTAAAGGGCCATTACAACGATTTTTCACTTGCCAAATAGTGAGCACTGCTTCTACTTTGTGACTGAAAAACCTTTGTGCGTCACAAAGACTTTGTTGAATTGTGAGGCTAATATTTGGACACAATCCAATGTGCTTGTTGAAATACAGATTTTCACTTGCCAAATAGTGAGCACAGCTCCAGCTTTGGGAGGAAAGGGCCTTTGTAGAGAATTTGTGTTGATGCTACATCACATTATTTTGTGTGTGTGTGTGTGTGTGTGTGTGTGTGTGTGTGTGTGTGTGTGTGTGTGTGTGTGTGTGTGTGTGTGTGTGTGTGTGTGTGTGTGTGTGTGTGTGTGTGTGTGTGTGTGTGTGTGTGTGTGTGTGTGTGTGTGTGTGTGTCCTCAGAGGACCTTTTCTAGTTGAGTTACGACAGGAAAACCTCAGTATTTTCACTCCTTCACGCTCCGACTGTTGAGTCTCCGTCAAAATCTCACTTGGGAACAAAAACCTGGAAAAATGAAGAAACTTCTTCCATAATTTACTTACTAGTCAGTGTCTGTCCTCTGAGTGTGTGTGTGTGTGTGTGTGTGTGTGTGTGTGTGTGTGTGTGTGTGTGTGTGTGTGTGTGTGTGTGTGTGTGTGTGTGCTGGGGGTCATGTGACAGGCAGAGGTCAGAGGTCACAGGACGTGTCCTCGCTCACGGGTGACGCAGCAGAAACGACGCGGCTTCATCTTCAAAGTCCTGACGTTGTCCTCGTTTCCTGGTTTTTCCCTGTAGAGATGATGATGATGATGATGATGATGATGGTCCTGTGTCATGTGACGAGAGCTGTCACCACGGCGACACTTCCTTTGACTTCTGACCTCTGACCTGCTGACAGAGCGCAGAGGCCACGCCTCTTCACACTGTTCAGTTTATGCTGATGCTATAGACGTTAGCTCTCAGTGTTAGCTTTAGCTTTAGCTCAACTTCAGTTAAGCTCTGGATGAATGGAATAAAAATCTAAATTAGCTTAAATAAGCGATGTGCTATAGGTTAATGCACGACGCGTTTCCATGACGACTGAGCAAAAAAAGTCCAGGCACCGTTTACCAGTTAGCTCCGTTAGCTGCATTAGCTCCTTTTAGCGCCGTTAGCGTTAGCCTACAGTGGTTTAAACTGAAGTTTCTTTAAAAATCTGCTTCACTTTGTTAAATGACGTGAAACGTGATGAAAACGCGCCAATGTTCTCGCTCATTTACAAACTCCCTCAGACTCAGGAAGTCGTCCAATTAACAGCAGGAAGTTTTAAAAAGTTGTTTCCTGTGTGGCGGCGTTGGCATTTCCTGTGAAAAACAAACAGACCATAATTGAGATGAAGACACAGAGGACAATATTCTGTCGTTTGGACACAAACACAAATCTATTTATTTACCTTTATTTCTGTTCAGATCTTCAGTATCGATCACTTCCTGTTAACTAGAATAAAAGTCTCTGATTAAAATGACTGACATTTTAAAGCTGTGAAAGGAAACAGGAAACAGGAAACAGGAAGTATCAAAAAAAACTGCTGAGATCTGAGACTCTTATCAAATAAAAACACTTTTATCTTTTTATTGTTTAAGTTCATTCAAGAAGAACAAAATACACGTTTATGTCTTTGTACAACAGTCGAGATCCTTCATGGAGACAGGAAGTGTCCACAGTTAGGAGGACACTGAGGACAGTGAGGACACAGTGAGGACAGAGAGGACACAGTGTGTCACAGTGAGGACACCGTGAGGACACAGTGAGGACTACATGGACGTAGCGTCTCCAGTCTCCGGCTGCAGCTTCATGACCAGGTCCAGGTTGAGTGACAGCTGCAGGATGAGCTGAGTCTTCAGATGATCCATCTCACTGAGGAGAATCGTTTCCTGTTCAGCAGCGTTTTTCTCCACCAGCTTCAGCTGCTCCACCATCTTCTGATGGAGAACGTCCTGCTCGGCTCTCAGGTTTCGTGCTAACAGCTGATACTTGGCGTTGGACTCTTTCTCCTTGTCGATGTCGGCCTGAAGCTGCTCGGCCTGTTGTCTCAGTGTGGACACGTCAGCTCTGGACCTTTGTTCCTCTGAGGTTCTCTCCTGGTCCAGATCTTTCTGGAGGATCTGCGTCTCCTCCCTCAGCGTCTGCAGCTGCTCCGTCATCTGCTGTTGGACCATGTAGTGTTGGTTCTTCAGGGTTTGCAGGAAAAGCTCCTCTGACGCTTCAGCTTCTGCACGAGTCTCCATTTTCTCCTGAAGTTCACGCTGAAGCTGCTCCATCTTCTGCTTCACTGTGACCAGATGAGCTTGGTCCTCGTCGTCCTCCTCAGAGGACTTTGTGATGGAGCGCAGCTCTTTCTGGAGACGCAGCTTTTCATCGATCTTCACCTGGAGTTGGTCCCACATCTTCTCGCGGAGGTTCTTCTTCTCAGCTCTCATTTCCTGCAGCAGAAGCTCCTGGGACTCCAGGTCTGGAAGATCATGAGTCTGCATCTTCAGTCTTTTTAGGAGACCGTTGATAAAGATGCGACTGTCCTGCTCAAAGATGCACTCGTACGCAGTCTTGGCTTTTTCTAATTCGGCCTCGAGAAGCTTATTTTTCTGTCTCTCCACCTGGAGTTCGTCCTCCATCTTTGTCCTCAGGGTTTGAACCAACAGCTGATCTTCACAAAGTCTCTTTGTGTAAGACTTGGTTTCATTTTCATGCTCAGGCTCAAGGTGGTGACTTGTCTGTCTCACTGTGAGGACTTCAGTCCTGTCCTCAGGGACAGGTGGACACTCCTCAGATCTCAGGTCCTCAAGTGGAAGTGGACACCCCTCTGGTTGAAGGACATGCTGGTCCTCAGGTGGAGGTGGACATTTGTCTTGAAAGAGGACAGTCTTGTCCTCGGGTGGAGGTGGACACTCCTCAGATCTCAGGTCCTCGGGTGAAGGTGGACACTGGTCTTGTTGAAGGACACTCTGGTCCTCAGGTGTCTCAGGTTCTTGTGTCTCAGGCGAGGACATCATTTGCATCTTCCTTCTTCTCATCTTGACTTTGTCTTTGTTTTTGGACATACTTTGTGGACACGTTGTCCTGACGTTGTCTTCTGTTGACGTGTTTCTTTGTTTCCTCGTTCAAACCTTTTCTATAGAAACCTTTCAAAGCCACAACATCATAGTCACGTCTTCATCTTCTAAGAACTTCCAGATGGATTCAGACAGTGATGGAGACCTTTGAACAGTAGAGGGCAGCGCTACAGAGAAGAGTGCACAGCAGTGCTGCCCCCTACTGTTCACAGTCCTTTAATCTAGATCAAAGTGGTCCTTCATGTCCTCGTTCTGACCTCGTGATTGGCTGAAGA
>NC_139803.1:44935026-45015026 GCF_963457635.1 Microchirus variegatus
CCCCCTACAGGTTTGACACGGTCATCAAAGCTTCCGTCGCGTGTGAACGTGACCTTAAAATTCACTTGAATCTGTTTTCAGCAGAAAAACTCTAATCTGTCGGGAATTCTCGTCGTCTCTCTTTTATCAACATGAACAACATGAGTCAAGTTCCTGAAATAATCTGTGTTTCGTCTCCTGGGATTATGGTTTTGTTCTGACGTAGTTTTCAGTCAGTGTTTGACGTGTGTTTCCCGCTCACTGTGGATTTATATGCTGTTAATCTGAGGGTTTTTTATGACACATTAAAAAAACGTCTTCCAGGTTCAGATCAGTGACGTTCGTCTGTTTCTCGTTTTAATCTGCGGTCGCAGCGTCTTCGTCTCTGTCCTCACTTTGTCCTCTTGTCTCTGTTTGTCTCTGGACGAAGACAAATGACTTCAGTGTTTGTTAAACTCATCACTTTGACTCTTCTTCTTCTTCTTCGTTAGCGTGTCTTTGTCTCCTCGTCTTCACCAGGTTTGTCCACAGTTTTAATGTGAGACACATTTAAAGCCTGAGGCTGACGACCTTTGACCTCAGAGTAAGAACAGCTCTTTGTTTGTGACGTGGTTTTAAATCATGAAGAAGAATGTGAGGTTTTTTCAACTTTGATCAAACTTTAAACTTTAAACGAATGAACAAAGTTTACGACTTTAGTTTTGATCGAAGCAGAAACTGTTTGTGTTTGTGGTTAAAAGAATAAAAAGGTTTGACGTTCAACAGTAGCTTCACTCTGTCGACGTAGCAACGACAGTAGCTGCTAAATTAGCTGCTAACATCAAACACTAATGCTACGCTGTCTGCTAATGTTAAACAACATCACGGCAGTCATTATTACGCACCATTAAAACATTTGCTCACAGTAGTTACATTAAACATTACTAACATTAAAAACACTGCTAATGTCCAAGTGACAATAGCAACTAGCAGATACGATGGCTGCTAGCTAGCTGCTACAGTAGCTGCTAACATTAAAAAACACTGCTAATGTCTATGTGACAATAGCAACTAGCAGATACGATGGCTGCTAGCTAGCCGCTGCAGTAGCTGCTAACATTGAAAACACTGCTAATGTCTACATGACAATAGCAACTAACAGCTACAATGGCTGCTAACTAGCCGCTGCAGTAGCTGCTAACATTAAAAACACTGCTAATGTCTATGTGACAATAGCAACTAGCAGATACGATGGCTGCTAGCTAGCCGCTGCAGTAGCTGCTAACATTAAAAACACTGCTAATGTCTACATGACAATAGCAACTAACAGCTACAATGGCTGCTAACTAGCCGCTGCAGTAGCTGCTAACATTAAAAACACTGCTAATGTCCAAGTGACATTAGCAACTAGCAGATACAATGGCTGCTAGCTAGCAGCTGCAGTAGCTACTAACATTAAAAACACTTCTAATGTCCAAGTGACAATAGCAACTAACAGCTACAATGGCTGCTAGCTAGCCGCTGCAGTAGCTGCTAACATTAAAAACACTGCTAATGTCTATGTGACAATAGCAACTAACAGCTACAATGGCTGCTAGCTAGCCGCTACAGTAGCTGCTAACATTAAAAACACTTCTAATGTCCAAGTGACAAAAGCAACTAGCAGATACGATGGCTGCTAGCTAGCTGCTACAGTAGCTGCTAACATTAAAAAACACTGCTAATGTCCAAGTGACAATAGCAACTAGCAGATACAATGGCTGCTAGCTAGCTGCTACAGTAGCTGCTAACATTAAAAAACACTGCTAATGTCTATGTGACAATAGCAACTAGCAGATACGATGGCTGCTAGCTAGCCGCTGCAGTAGCTGCTAACATTGAAAACACTGCTAATGTCTACATGACAATAGCAACTAACAGCTACAATGGCTGCTAACTAGCCGCTGCAGTAGCTGCTAACATTAAAAACACTGCTAATGTCTATGTGACAATAGCAACTAGCAGATACGATGGCTGCTAGCTAGCCGCTGCAGTAGCTGCTAACATTAAAAACACTGCTAATGTCTACATGACAATAGCAACTAACAGCTACAATGGCTGCTAACTAGCCGCTGCAGTAGCTGCTAACATTAAAAACACTGCTAATGTCCAAGTGACATTAGCAACTAGCAGATACAATGGCTGCTAGCTAGCAGCTGCAGTAGCTACTAACATTAAAAACACTTCTAATGTCCAAGTGACAATAGCAACTAACAGCTACAATGGCTGCTAGCTAGCCGCTGCAGTAGCTGCTAACATTAAAAACACTGCTAATGTCTATGTGACAATAGCAACTAACAGCTACAATGGCTGCTAGCTAGCCGCTACAGTAGCTGCTAACATTAAAAACACTTCTAATGTCCAAGTGACAATAGCAACTAGCAGATACGATGGCTACTAGCTAGCCGCTGCAGTAGCTGCTAACATTAAAAACACTGCTAATGTCCAAGTGACAATAGCAACTAGCAGATACGATGGCTGCTAGCTAGCCGCTGCAGTAGCTGCTAACATTAAAAACACTGCTAATGTCTACATGACAATAGCAACTAACAGCTACAATGGCTGCTAACTAGCCGCTGCAGTAGCTGCTAACATTAAAAACACTGCTAATGTCCAAGTGACATTAGCAACTAGCAGATACAATGGCTGCTAGCTAGCAGCTGCAGTAGCTACTAACATTAAAAACACTTCTAATGTCCAAGTGACAATAGCAACTAACAGCTACAATGGCTGCTAGCTAGCCGCTGCAGTAGCTGCTAACATTAAAAACACTGCTAATGTCTATGTGACAATAGCAACTAACAGCTACAATGGCTGCTAGCTAGCCGCTACAGTAGCTGCTAACATTAAAAACACTTCTAATGTCCAAGTGACAATAGCAACTAGCAGATACGATGGCTACTAGCTAGCCGCTGCAGTAGCTGCTAACATTAAAAACACTGCTAATGTCCAAGTGACAATAGCAACTAGCAGATACGATGGCTGCTAGCTAGCCGCTGCAGTAGCTGCTAACATTAAAAACACTGCTAATGTCTACATGACAATAGCAACTAACAGCTACAATGGCTGCTAACTAGCCGCTGCAGTAGCTGCTAACATTAAAAACACTGCTAATGTCCAAGTGACATTAGCAACTAGCAGATACAATGGCTGCTAGCTAGCAGCTGCAGTAGCTACTAACATTAAAAACACTTCTAATGTCCAAGTGACAATAGCAACTAACAGCTACAATGGCTGCTAGCTAGCCGCTGCAGTAGCTGCTAACATTAAAAACACTGCTAATGTCCAAGTGACAATAGCAACTAACAGCTACAATGGCTGCTAGCTAGCCGCTACAGTAGCTGCTAACATTAAAAACACTTCTAATGTCCAAGTGACAATAGCAACTAGCAGATACGATGGCTACTAGCTAGCCGCTGCAGTAGCTGCTAACATTAAAAACACTGCTAATGTCCAAGTGACATTAGCAACTAGCAGATACAATGGCTGCTAGCTAGCAGCTGCAGTAGCTACTAACATTAAAAACACTTCTAATGTCCAAGTGACAATAGCAACTAGCAGATACAATGGCTGCTAGCTAGCCGCTGCAGTAGCTGCTAACATTAAAAACACTGCTAATGTCTATGTGACAATAGCAACTAACAGCTACAATGGCTGCTAGCTAGCCGCTACAGTAGCTGCTAACATTAAAAACACTTCTAATGTCCAAGTGACAATAGCAACTAGCAGATACGATGGCTGCTAGCTAGCTGCTGCAGCAGCTGCTAATGTTAAACACAGTGTATGTGGCTGCAGTTCAATAGGAGAATGACAGCAGAGATGTTTCCATGGTTCTGTTCCTTTAGAACTTGATGGTCTGTTGCTAACGTTCATGATTACAGCTGATTGTTGATGAAAGGATGAATGTGAATGTTCTGTCCATCATCATTATCATCATCATCATCATCATCATCCTCTTCTTCATCTTCTTCATTCTCTCCGTCTCTCAGGGCGACCAGACGTGGGCGACCATGTTGGGTCAGAACGTCCGTTTGCAGCCGGTGCCGATCCAGAGTCTGTCAGAGCTGGAGCGAGCCAGATTACAGGAGGTGGCGCTGTATCACCTGGAGGAGCGAGACTTTGACTTCAAGATCAACATCCCACGAGGTACGAGGTGGACGGTTCTGCTGTTTCTGAAGGTTCTGAAGGTTCTGCTGGGGTTTTTCAAGGTTCAGCTGTCGTTTTTGAAAGGGTCTGCTGGTTCCGGTGGTGTTATTCTGGTGTTTCTGAAGGTTCTGTCTGTGTTTTAGGTTAAACTTATGTTTTTCAAGGTTCCACTGGCATTTTTTCAAGGTTCTATTTGTGTGTATGAAGGTTCTGCTGGTGTTTCTGCGGGTTCTGCTGGTGTTTCTGCAGGTTCTGCTGGTGTTTTTCAAGGTTCCAGCTGTGTTTTAGGTTATACTAATGTTTCTGAAGGTTCTGCTGGTGTTTCTGAAGGTTCTGAAGGTTCTGCTGCTGCCTCTGAAGGTTCTGCTGGTGTTTTTCAAGGTTCCATCTGTGTTTGAGGTTACACTTATGTTCCTGAAGGTTCTGCTGGAGCTTTAATGGACTTTAACTTGTCAGTTTCCTGTTACGTCAGAAGAACATAACGTTACTTTAGTTGGTTCCTTTAAAGTCCAGAACCTGATGTCAGCAGTTCTTCAGCTCGTCTGCAGAACATGCAGCCACTTCCTGGTCTGGATTAGCGTAGCTTGTAGCATGAAGTCACAGCTTTGGTTGGCGTCGGTTCAATCTGTCGATAATTGGTTTAAACCAAAGTCCTTCTAGGAAAGTCTGTGGACTTGGCGGCCATCTTGATTAAAGCCTGCAGTTCTGCTATTTCAGGACCAGATTTTGACGAATGAATGAATGAATGAATGAATGAATTAATTAATTAGTATTATCATCAGACAAATCAGTTTTTTTTTTTTAAAAGTACTTTTTGGCTCCTCCCACCACAGCAAACGTACGTCAGCAGCAACGATACAATAAAGTTTTTAGTGTTCAGACTGAACCATTAGACTTGTATCTGAAATCATGATTTCTGCTGAATTTAATCACTGAAAACTGATTATTATTAAATCAGACAAAAGCAGCTCAGACATTCAAAGTTTGTTTGTTTGATTTAGGAGGAAACACAGAGGTCAAAGGTCACAGAGGTCAAAGGTCACAGAGGTCAAAGGTCAAACTTAAAGAAACAAACACGTGATTGTTTGTTGTTTCTCTTTTCTCAGACTCTCTCTCTCCCTGAACACTTGACCTTTGACCTGCTGTGTGTGTGTGTGTGTGTGTGTTTTTCTTAAAATCACTTTAATGCTTTATCTTTGAATAAAAATTAGTTCATTAAAATAAATGTTTTTATAAAAATCTCATGGACGTAAATGTGAATATTTGCATAATGAGATCAAGTCTCTTTTTAAATCATTTTTTCAGCTGAAAACAAAGAAAATCAGTGTTTTTTTAAAGATTTTTTCACGTCTTTATTTCCACGTTCAGACGTTTAATCCTCTGAGATTTAGTTTCCTCTTTATTTTCTGACCTTAAATCAGCTTCATTTATGAGACGATGTTTCTGTTGAGTCACTGAGATCCTGCTCATGACTCAGTGTTTTCACACGAGTTGATGAAGATTGTGTTGAATTGTGTTTTCTGCACTTTGTTGTTTTTTCAGACGTTCGTTCTCATGTTTTCACGACTCGTCTGACGGGAATAAATTCAACGGAATTAGGATTAAGTTTCATTTCTTTTTCAAAACAAACAGGATTTCAACACCAGACCACACCCCCTCACTGATCACCACGCCCCCTCACTGATCACCACGCCCCCTCCCTCTCTCAGCTCTCAGTCCGTTCTTTGGTATTTTTCAAAATCAGACATTAGGGCGGAGTTAACGGCAGAAGAGGCGGGGTTTAGTCGAGTCTTTTTTCTCAGTTCTGCTGTAGATGATTATTTGTTTATGTCGATAAAGTTTCATTGTTCAGTGACATCAAAGCGTTTCCATGACCACGGCAGCAGAGACAGGAAGTCATGTGACTTCAGAGTTTACCACAGTTCAGACGACGACAATGTTTGTTGTTGTTGTTTTTAAACAACAAAGGTCACACTGTGGTTCAGTGAAGGTCGGGGGTTCAATTCCTGTGAATTCATGTGATTTTCTGCAGGGGTTTGCGTGTGTGTGTGTGTGTGCGTGCGTGCGTGGTGGGAGGATCCAAAAGATTTGGAAATAAAGTTCTAATTTCCTGCAGTCGTGGGAATTTGACCCCCTTTGTTCCGACACACACACACACACACACACACACACACACACACACACGCACACACTATAATGTTGTTTAATAAAAAGCAGAATCATTCAAACCTTTTGTAATAAAACATTGACCTCGTTAACATTATATTTACAACATAATATTTACTTTTTTTTTCTTCACAGAAACAAGAAAACGAAGAAAATCTCTGCGCAGGAAATTTGACTCTTTTTCAAAAGAGAAGAAAGAACGAGGTGAGACGCACACACACACACACACACACACACACACACACACACATTTCAGTATAAAAGTCTCTGACGTCTCGTCACAGAAGAGAAACAGAGTTCACACAAAGTTCTTTACAATTAAACGTCTGACAGGAGTTTACACAGAGGAAAGAGTGTGTGTGTGTGTGTGTGTGTGTGTGTGTGTGTGTGTGTGTGTGTGTGTGTGTGTGTGTGTGTGTGTGTGTGTGTGTGTGTTTAAACATTGTTTATATCTCAGAGGACAAATAAAGTTGTGTTGACAGAAAAAACAGAAGCATCTAAATTTAACAGCTGAATTTTTCTCATGAACAAAAGCTCATGAGTCATGAAAGTGTTTATTTTAAAACATGAAACTCCAGTGTTTGTTCTGGGTGTTTTTGTTCATACTTTTAAATCTATATAATATAATATAATATTATATAATATAATATAATATAAGTACATTCTGCTTCACTCCAATAACCTGTGAGAGAAAATGAGAAATAATTTCTTATTTTAGGATTAAAAACAAACACATTTGAGATGAAAAAGCATCGGTTTTATATTTTAATTTTAAAACTTTTTGATTTGAACGTGTTGTTAAATTTTTAAGGATCAAATTCATCCTTTAAATCTACTGAATGAGTGGATGAGACAGTTCATCCAGTCATCCCTGTGTGAACTGGTGAATAAACAACCTCAGTTAGTTTAGGAGTAAATCCTGTAACTTTAAGACTTTGTGTGGCGTCCTGCCATTTAACACAAGTGTGTGTCTGTGTGTGTGTGTGTGTGAGAGACATCACTGTTGTGATCATGTGACTCAGCAGAGCCAATCAGGGCGTCTCTGTATCAGTGTGATGTGTTAAAGGTCAAAGGTGTAATCTGTGTTAATCTGTGTAATCTGTGTAATCTGTTCTCTCCGTCTATTATTGTGCAGCTCGTTAATCTGTGTGAGAACGAGCGTCAGACGTCGCTGAGGTCAAAGCTGAATGTTTACATTTACATTTAAATGAAATGATTGATAAATAAATGACGTGAATGTTTTCTTCTTCTTTATTAAAGTGTGAGTTTCTGGACAGAAGAAGACGGATAAATGAACATATTATATTATATTATAAAAAATCAGTGAAGTTAAATGTTTTTGAAGTTTATGACACTTTTGTGATTCAAAGACATTTTTGTCGTCTCCGTCTTCTCGTCTTCGTCCAGAATCGTCTCCCAAAGCGTTCGGCGTTCCTCTGTCTCAGGTCATCGCTAACGACCGAGCGTACAAGCGTCGTCAGGACGCTCTGAAGGAAAGCAGACGAGACTGTCTGGACCTGGAGGCCAGCGTCCTGCGCTTCAGAGCTCAGAAACTTCAGCTCTTCAACGGGAACAAACCTGCGATCGTGGCCTCGACCGCGATCGCTACGTCTGCTCAGAACTCTGCCAACAAACCGATGTCCCCGACGTTTCTGGACAACGTGGGACGAGGACAGAGGAGGGTGAGACACACACACACACACACGCTGTCACAAACACTACTGAAACGCTGTCTCAAACGCTACTGAAACACTGTCTCAAACGCTCAAACGCTACTGAAACTGTCACAAACACTACTGAAACGCTGTCTCAAACACTATTGAAACGCTGTCTCAAACACTGTCACAAACGCTACTGAAACGCTGTCTCAAACGCTACTGAAACTGTCACAAACGCTACTCAAACGCTGTCTCAAACGCTACTGAAACGCTGTCTCAAACGCTCAAACGCTACTGAAACTGTCACAAACGCTATTGAAATGCTGTCACAAAGGCTACTGAAATGCTGTCTCAAACACTGTCAGAAACGCTACTGAAACGCTACTGAAACGCTACTGAAACGCTGCCACAAACACTACTGAAACTGTCACAAAACGCTGCTGAAACGCTGTCACAAACGCTACTGAAACTTTCACAAACGCTATTGAAACGCTGCCACAAACGCTACTGAAACGCTGTCAAAAACGCTACTGAAACACCGTCACAAACGCTACTGAAACGCTGTCACAAACGCTACTGAAACCGTCACAAACCCTATTGAAACACTTTCACAAACGCTACTGAAACGCTGTCACAAACGCTACTGAAACACCGTCACAAACGCTACTGAAACGCTGTCACAAACGCTACTGAAACCGTCACAAACCCTATTGAAACACTGTCACAAACGCTACTGAAACACCGTCACTAACGCTACTGAAACGCTGTCACAAACGCTACTGAAACCGTCACAAACCCTATTGAAACACTGTCACAAACGCTACTGAAACACCGTCACAAACGCTACTGAAACACCGTCACTAACGCTACTGAAACACCGTCACTAACGCTACTGAAACACCGTCACAAACGCTACTGAAACACCGTCACAAACGCTACTGAAACACCGTCACTAACGCTACTGAAACACCGTCACAAACGCTACTGAAACGCCGTCAAAACGCGACTGACGAGGACATTTCTGAGGACGTCACAGTGAGATGAATGAATGAATGAAATGAATTAATGAGAGTTAACTCTGTTAAAGGGAGGTCTGTCGGTCGACTCCATCTCAGACCTTGTAGAGAGTCAGTCTCGCCTGCTGGAGGCGCTGCAGCTCTCTCACCCCGCTGAGCTGGAGCTGAAGAAGTCTCAGAGCGAAGGTTCTTCACAGGGAGGACGGAACCAGACCAAACTGAGCCTGAACCCCATCTACAGGCAGGTTCCTCGGGTGGTGGAACGATGCTGCAGCCATGTGGAGAACCACGGTCAGAACCTGAGACGCATTCAGTCATGAAGTGTCCACATAGTAAAGTGTCTTCATAGTAAAGTGTCCATGTAGTAAAGTGTCTTCATAGTAAAGTGTCTTCATAGTAAAGTGTCTTCATAGTAAAGTGTCTTCATAGTAGTAAAGTGTCTTCATTGTAAAGTGTCTTCATAGTAAAGTGTCTTCATAGTAAAGTGTCTTCATAGTAGTAAAGTGTCTTCATAGTAAAGTGTCTTCATAGTAAAGTGTCTTCATAGTAAAGTGTCTTCATAGTAGTAAAGTGTCTTCATTGTAAAGTGTCTTCATAGTAAAGTGTCTTCATAGTAAAGTGTCTTCATAGTAGTAAAGTGTCTTCATAGTAAAGTGTCTTCATAGTAGTAAAGTGTCTTCATAGTAGTAAAGTGTCTTCATAGTAAAGTGTCTTCATAGTAAAGTGTCTTCATAGTAGTAAAGTGTCTTCATAGTAAAGTGTCTTCATAGTAGTAAAGTGTCTTCATTGTAAAGTGTCTTCATAGTAAAGTGTCTTCATAGTAAAGTGTCTTCATAGTAGTAAAGTGTCTTCATAGTAAAGTGTCTTCATAGTAGTAAAGTGTCTTCATAGTAAAGTGTCTTCATAGTAGTAAAGTGTCTTCATAGTAAAGTGTCTTCATAGTAAAGTGTCTTCATAGTAAATTGTCCACGTAGTAAAGTGTCCACATAGATGAGTGACACCTGTGTGGACGTTTGTCTCCTCAGGTCTTCAGACTGTTGGGATCTTCAGAGTTGGAAGCTCCAAGAAGAGAGTGAGACAGGTGAGGACACTTTGTCTTCACAGCGTCCTCAGTGTGTCCTCACTGTGTTCTCAGTGTGTCCTCAGTGTGTCCTCTGTCTCTGTCTCTGTCAGATTATAAAAATAATCTCCACAGACAAAATTGCTGATGTTTCACTTCCTGTTTTTCAAAAATCTCATTCATTGGGGAAAAAGTTTTCCTCGTTTCACCACAAATGGTGTGTGTGTGTGTGTGTGTGTGTGTGTGTGTGTGTGTGTGTGTGTGCGTGTGCGTGTGCGTGTGCGTGTGCGTGTGCGTGTGCGTGTGCGTGTGTGTGTGTGTGTGTGTGTGTGTGTGCGTGTGTGCGTGTGCGTGTGCGCGCGTGTGTGTGTGTGTGTGTGTGTGTCCTCAGCTGAGGGAGGACTTTGACGTGGGCGTGGACGTCCAGCTGGACGAGGAGCACAGTGTCCATGACGTAGCTGCTCTGCTGAAGGAGTTCCTGAGGAACATGCCTGATCCTCTGCTCTCTACAGAACTTTACCAGGCCTTTCTGCACGCTAACTGTACGTCTGCAACAGTCATGTGTTCATCATGTTCTTCATGTGTTCATCATGTGTTCCTCATGTTCCTCATGTTCCTCCTGCAGTGATGCGAGGAGCAGAGCAGATCTCCTTCCTTCAGCACCTCCTCTTCCTGTTGCCTCCCTGTAACTGTGACACGCTGCTGCGTCTCCTCACTTTACTGCACACTGTGCAGAGCTTCTCTCAGGACAGCATCGGAACCAACGACCAGGAGGTGAGGACCTCCAGAACCTGGAGAACAACAACAACAACATAAAGAACATTGAGAACAACACAAACAACCTTAAGAACAACATATAGAACCTTAAGAACCTGAAGAACAACCGAAAGAACCTTAAAACAACCTACAGAACCTTAAGAACAACACAAAGAACATGAAAAACAACAAAAAAAATCCTGAAGAACTTTAAGAAAAACCTAAACTACCTGAAGATCAACCTTAAGAACAACATAAAGAACATTGAGAACAACACAAACAACCTTAAGAACAACGTATAGAACCTTAAGAACCTGAAGAACAACCGAAAGAACCTTAAAACAACTTAAAGAACAACATAAAGAACCTGAAAAACAACATAAAAAACTTGAAGAACAACATAAAGAACCTAAAGAACTTTAAGAACAACCTCAAGAACTGTAAGAACAACATAAAGAACCTGAAGAACAACCGAAAGAACCTTAAAACAACCTACAGAACCTTAAGAACAACACAAAGAACATGAAAAACAACATAAAAATCCTGAAGAACTTTAAGAACAACCTAAAGGACCTGAAGATCAACCTTAAGAACAACATAAAGAGCAACCTAAAGAACCTTAAGAACAACATAAAGAACAACTTAAAGAACCTTAATAACAACATAAAGAACCTTAAGAACAACCTAAAGAACTTCAATAACATAATCAAGAACAACATAAAGAACCTTAAGAACAACATAAAGAACCTTAAGATAAATATAAAGAACCTTAATATCAACATAAAGCACAACATAAAGAACCTTAAGAACAACCTAAAGAACGTCAATAACAACCTAAAGGACCTTAAGAACAACCTAAAGAACGTCAATAACAACATAAAGAACCTTTAGAACAACATAAAGACCCTTAAGAACAATATAAAGAACAACTTAAAGAACCTTAAGAACAACATAAAGAACCTTAAGAACAATATAAAGAACAACCTAAAGAACCTGAAGAACAGCATAAAGAACATCTTAAAGAACCTTAAGAACAACCTAAAGCACTTCTGGTCCTGTAACGTCCTCATGTCTCTCTCTGTCCAGATTCACGGGAACAAGATGACTTCTGCAAACTTAGCCGTGATCTTTGGTCCAAACCTTCTTCAGAAAGAAGGAGGAGACGTGAATCCTCAAGACCTGGTGATCGAGGACAGCACGTCCATCATCAACGTCACTCTGGTCCTGATCCAGAACTACAGGAGACTCTTCACGGTCTCTCATTCACTTCTTATTCTCTGTTGGTTCAAACTTTGTGACAAACAAACAGTGGAGCTAACGTGAAGCTAACGTGAAGCTAAGTTGAAGCTAACATGAAGCTAACGTGTCCTGGTTGTGATCCAGGTCTCTGCAGAGCTGCAGCAGGAAGTCCTCATGAGTCTGATCCAGACCGACCCGGACATCATCGACTATCTGCTGCGCAGGAAACTCAGGTAACCATGACGACCGCTCTGCTCCACTCTCTTGTGGCTAACGGCTAACAGCTAACAGCTAACAGCTAACAGCGTGGTCTCTCAGCAGCAGCAGTCATGTGACCGTGGACGGCGGCGGTCGTCGGGACACAGGGGCGTCTCTGGACTCTGTGGGGGCGTCCAGCGGGAGTCTGTCCCCCCTGGAACCGCCAACGGCAATTTTCCCGCCCGACGCTAACGCTAACGGCACGGACGCAAGTTTGAGCAGCGAAGTTTTCCTCAACGTCCTCAAACTGAACCAGAACCGGAAAAGACACGAGGCGCGTTACAGAGGTAAACGTCCACAAATACACAAGAAACAACATACACTACTATATATATATATATGTATATATTTATATACATATATATACTTTATATATATTGTACTATTTTTAATAATTAAAGAAGGTTTCTGTGATTTTTCAGCTTCTTAAATGTGAATATTTTCTGTTTTCTTTGCTCCAAAAATCAAAGAAATGTTTCAAACTTAATCATAAAAACAGAGTTTTTAAATCAACTATATTGACACATGATGATGATGATGATGATGATGATGATGATGATGATGGTGATGATGATGATGATGAAGATGATGATGATGAAGACTGTCTCTCTTCAGGTGACGTCTCTTCAGGTAAATCTATCCGTCACATGCGTCAGTTTCACTCTCATCACAACCTCCTCAGCCTCTCACAGCCTTCGTCCTCCTCCTCTTCCTCCTCCTCCTCTTCCTCCTCTGGACCTCTGACCTCTGCTCTGAGCTTCAGCAGCTGCAGTTGTTCCAGTCTCGGTGTTTCCTCTGACAACAGCGCCGCCGTGTGGGTGAGACAGGCGTCGCACGACGACAGCAAATCCTCGTCCTCCTCCAACTTCTGGGACTTTTTCACCGGGAAAAGCTCGAGCTCAGAGACCGTGGTGTGAGGAGGAGGAGGAGGAAGAGGAGGAGGAGGAGGACGAAGATTAGGAGGAGGAGGAATCTTCGTGTTTCCTTCAGACGACTTTGTTGAGAATCGCGCTGAAGTTTTCTTGTTTTTCCAAGAACGAGGAAAACAAAACAAAACAAAAACAGGAAGGATTTTTTTTATTTTTTTTTAAAGCTCAAATTTGGTTTTTTTTATACGACCGAAAAGAAACAGAAAGAAAAGTGATGAAGTTCTAATGTAAATAATCTTCAGATTAACAGCAGCTTCACTAACGTTCATGTGTAAAATCATCATCACGTTCATAATCATCCAAATAAACTCAGATTATCAGAAAATCACTTTCATTTTTTTCTAAATTAATTTTTTTTACCTGCTTTTTTATTCTAATCTTTCTTCAAAGTCGAGTTTCTTTTTTAAAAGATTTTAATATTTAAATAATGAACTTTTTAACAAAAAAAAACAAGTTTTTTCCTTCACACAGTGAAGTTCATTCATATTAATATATATAAAATATATAAAGTCATTTTTGTTCAGTGAATAAATGCTAATTTACACAGATTATTATTCAGATTAAATTCTGTCTACAGTAAAAAAAAATGTTATGGAATTAGTTTAATATTTAACTTTTCACCTAAAAATAAAAACAAAACTACAGGAAGCAGAGAATGTTTTCATTCATTTATTACTTTAAAAAAAAGGTTTAAAGTGCAAAATAAAAATGTTGTGTTTTTTTCTGATTTTTTTTTATCCATTATAAATAAAGTTTCACTGAAACGAAAATATAAAATAATAATTAAAAAATGCTGTTTTTTTTTCCTTATTTCAAATTTAAGATTAACAAATGTTTAGTCTTTCAGCTTTCCACCACAAGAGGGCGACATTCACACGTTCATGGACTCACTGTGTCACAGTCGATGAAGTCGTTAAAGCTTTGACCTTTGACCTCTAACACAGTGACTCGTGGTCGTCAGACGGGGGCGGGGCTTAAAAATATCCACTCTTTATTTTTAAAAATCTAATAATTCTGTTGATTATTTCAAGCATTAATTTATTTATTTATAATCCAATAATAATAATAATGACATCTGTGTTTATGTACAAAAACTTTCAAAATAAAACAAAACAAAAATCAGAGCTGCCGACACAACGGTAGACTTTCAAATTAAAACAAACATATGTATTTTTATATATAAACAGGTGAAACACAGGTGAAAAACAAACATTTATAACTTAAATTAAAAAAAGCTGACGTTTTGTTTGTTTTTGTGCTTGTTTTTGTTCATTTAACAGAAAAAAAAAACAGACTTTTACAATGAAACTGAAACGCAGCGCGGACAGGAAACAGGAAGTGGTCGGGTTTCTTTGTTCTGAGACGTTTAAGAACGTTTAAATTGTAATTATTTAACGTTTGAATCACGTCGTAGATGACGAACAGTTTCGAACGTTTTGTGCAAAGACTGAAGATAAACGTGGATCTTTGTCGCCCCCTGGTGGCTGACGGCAGCACACGACGGTGAGTAAAATCACCTTTTAATGACATTTTGAACAGATTCTGATTAAACTCTCTAAGTGAGTGAATGAGTGAGGGTCGAAGGTCATCCAGGTCTAAATCACGCCACCAACACTAGAGGGCAGTAAGTGAACGATGTTTGTCGTTCACTGCAGCGCTGAAACTGTTAAACGTTAGCCTTCATACGTTCATCCTGTTTCATACGTTCATCGTGAAAATATATGAGAGTTTTACAGATGAGACTTTATTTTTTAAATTTGTTTGTGTTTACGTTTCAGATGTTCACCTCCAGTGACAGGGTGAGCTTGTTTGTGAATGTGAGGCAGCCCGGCCGGGTGGAGACTGTGGCAGTGTAGGAACAGCTGATCGGGCGTGACGCGAACGCGCGATCTGTTCCATTTGTCGTCAGATTTCCAACTCAAAATCACGTGCATCGTATAACTTTCTATTTTCTCGGTAAATCCCTCGTTAACTCATTTTTATTCATAGTCGTGTTTTTGCGATGTTTGTGTGCGTAAACAAGAAAAACGCCTGGTGTGATTTTTAACGCGGTGAACTCGGAGGTGACGTCACAGCGATGAAGGAATGATGTTGAGTGTTAGCATGAGTGTTAGCATGAGTGTTAGGGTTAACGTGTGATTGGTGGCTCACGCACACACACACACTGTTTGAATCAAGAAAAATCTGCTATAATCATGAAATCATCAGAACATTTAACGTCTTTTAATCAAACAGGAAGTAAAAACAACTTGAGCTCGTTGTTTTTTAAAGCTTATATTTTTAAGGCTTAAAGAAATAGTAGTTTGTGTTTCAGTGTTAAACAGGAACTGGATTTCACTTCCTGTTGTTAGCTCCGCCTCTAAAACGTTATTTATAAAGTTCGTCGACCATTTTGTCTCCAAATTGAATGACTGTGTGTGTGTTAGCGTGAAGCTAATGTAACGCAGTGTAATATGAACACAGAAAAAGAAAAATGCGATGTTTGGTAACCATGACGACGACGATTCACAAACAGCTGATTGGTCACTGGGCGTCATGGCGACGTCCTCGCGGCGCTCGCCCTCGCTCGGGGGCGACGTCACAGTGCGAAGCGGGCGTTGGCGTCGGTCATCTTGTTTTTCGTAAAAGATGCTCGCGACCATTTTTCTTCTCCTTGAGGCGAAACGTGTGACCTGCGCTTCAGTGCAAAGCTCCGCCTACAAGGAAATAAAGCCTCGGATACTTGTGCGAGCGTACTGGGCGGAGCCAGCAGCAGCCATAAGCCCCTCCCCCCGTGTCGGGGGCGTGTCCTCAGTCTCTGGACTGATAGAACAGGATGTAACCGGACTCTGAGTTCTTAGAAATGTCCGACGTCAGACCGTAGAACTCCTCGATCGCCTGAGCGTCGATTTTCTACAAAAAGACGGAAACAGTTATAGTTTTATTTATATAATTATATTATATTATATTATAAAAAAAAACAATACTTTTCTATAAATACATTTACATCAGTCTGTAAATAAAGCAGAATAATAATGATGTGGTTTCACCTCCACGATGTCGTCGTCAAACAGAAGCCAGAAGCCGTGACTCTTAACGATGGTGATGTAGTGACCACGGTTTGGTCCACTGAAGAGGACAGAGGACAGAGTCACTCACTCTCCCACACCAAAGTCACTCACTCTCCCACACCAAAGTCCATAGAGTAAACCAGTGATTTTAACATCACAGCACACAGGAGTTCACAGGAGTTGTTGATCCACTGCTGCCTCCATCACTAACTTACAATGACTGATTTTAAAATATTTAATTTAGACTTAACTCAGTGACACAAAGTGACCACACGAGGCAGCAGAGGACCAGCAGCTCCTGTGTCCCTGTGAGCTAAAATCACTGATTTTCTCTATGGAAGAGATTTGGTCAATTAACGTTGTCATTTATGAAGAAGTGAACCCACCTGCCGCAGTGCACCACGACGGCCACCAGGTCGTACATGCGGTCGGGGTTGGTGGCGTCCCCGGACGTGTTGAAGAGGCGGAGCTCCAGCGGGAAGACGACGCGGTACGACAGCTTGGTGTAACGGTGAAGCTGGTCCATGTATTTAAAACGCTTCAGGTGCAGAGCGAGGATCATGGGGAGCTTCTTCACCCTCATCCTGACACACACACACACACACACACACACACACACACACACACAGTGTTGATGTGTTTCAAAGACTGAAGGAAAGGGAAGAAGGAAGGAAGGTCAGGAGTCTTTGTAGGAGACGAGCGTTGCTGAGGTCACGTACCTTTTCTGAGCTTCCTGTTTGCTGCGACACTGTTCACAGTAATATTTATATTCACTACATAACGTCTCTGTGTTGCTGAAGCCCCTGAGGACACACACACACACACACACACACACACACACACACACACACACACACACACACACACACACACACACACACACACACACACAGACAGAGTTAGTGTTAAAGGCTCATTCCTCTGATTTCACTCTGGTGTCTCCATCACTCACCTGAGACAGTGAGTGATGGACGTGTTCTGTTCCACGTCCACAGACAGATCCAGGAAGTCCTCGTCTTTGCTGCTCACCTGAGACACAGGTGAGGACAGAGCATTAGATTAAAAAAAACTTCTTATGTTTAAAGTTTAAATAAAAGTCATTTTTAAGGAGCAGAGTAAACCACTCAATCTCCCACACCAAAGTCCACCGAGAGAACCAGTGATTTTAGCTCAAAGCTGGTCCTCTGCTGCCTCGTGTGGTCACTTTGTGTCACTGAGTTACTGACTTTGGTGTGGGAGAGTGAGTGAACGTCTTACACTCACAGCTTCACAGTTGAGACAGCGCGTCTCGTTGGTCAACGTTCCCTGGAAGATCTCATGGACCCAGGTCTGCTGCGTCTCCTTCCCTCCTTCACTCTCTCCTCCTCCTCCTCCTCCTCCCTCACTTCCTCCTCCTCCTCCTCCGTTCTGCAGCACTTTCCCGTTCTGCTGTCTCTCCTGACTCTTCTCCTCCTGCAGGAGGTCAGCGATGGTGTTGAGGAGGTAGTTGAGGAACTCGTGTGCGTCCTGTTGCATGTAGTTATCAAAGAGCTCTGAGAGGAGAGAGAAGATGATGATGATGATGATGATGATGATGGACAGATGAAGGAGGAGGAGACGATTTAAACGTCTCTCCACAGTGACAGGAAGTGCTGACAGGAAATGACATCATCGTTCATCATCGTTCACTCACCGTTTTCTTTCCTCAGCCGTGAGATGAATTTCTTTGGAGGTATCACGCCCACTTTCTTCTTCTGCGTGGCGATGCTGTTGAACAGGTCTGACAGACACGTGAGGAGAGACTCTTTACGCCGCGGCTGCACCTGCAGGAGGAGGAGGAGGAGGAAGGGGAGGAGTTAACGCATTTCCGTGACGACGGACCGGAAAAAAGACGCGAGTGGCGTCGTGTTTACGCGCCGCGACACCGGAGTCCAGGCACCGTTTACCAGTTAGCTGCGTTAGCTGCGTTAGCTGCGTTAGCTCCTGTTAGCGTTAGCCGATTGTGGAACTGGAGCGGTCTGTTTATTAAAGGAAAAGAGCAGCGCTAACAAATAACGTTAGCGTACCTGTGTACTGTGTATGTGTGCGTCTGTTTTTTAAAGGTTAGCGTTACTTTAGAGACTCAGTTTAACAATCGTAGAGTCACGTAAACATGACGTCACACACGTCTTTTTACGGTCAGTCGTCATGGAAACGCGTTGTGTGTTAACGTGTCTTGAAAGTTTTCAGATCCACTTGTTTCTCTTAAGTTCAGAGACAAACAAACATCATCCTCTGACTCGACTGAAGGATTCTTCAGCTTCTGATTTCTTTGCTCCGTAAAAACAAAGAAATCATTCAAACGCAATGATTTTGTGTTTGTGGAACTGAAAAATCATCTTTAATAAACAGAAGAAATAAAAGCTCACGTCAGTTGAAAAAAAGAAAAGATATAAAAACACGAGGCAGAAAATTAAAAAAAAACGTTTTAAGAACATGCGGTCGAGTCGACGTGATAATCTGAGAGATTTAGGGATTATTTTAACATCATTTCACAAGAGAAACAAGTCAATTCACTCTTTCACTCACTCACTCACTCACTCACTCACTCACTCATTCATTCACTCACTCACCTTATAGGCCAGCACCTTCTCTCTGAAGGGTCTACAGAAGTACAGAGCCTGTAACACTGAGTTACAGTAACACGTGTTTCCAAACTACAGACGACACAGAAACATATTTGTGACGACATGAACAACAACAAACTCATCCTTTCATAGTTAAATAAATATATATAAATATATATAAATATATATAAATATATGTGTGGACACTCACGTTGACTAATCCAAAGTAATGTTCATTCACAGGAAACTGTTCCGGTCCAATCTCCTTTTCCAAGGCGGAGGCATTGGCGCCCTGAGGACAGAGACAACGTTAAGAAGATAAATAAACATTACATATTTTGTATATATATATATATATAAACATTTTATTTCATATTTCAGACATTTCTTTACCTTGTTTTATTTTCACAACTTAAATAATCCATTAAAAAAATATCACAATATTAAATCACCTTTGAGTCCAAGTATCAACATATTATTTTTACTTTTTTAATTGTTGTTTCAGTCCACTAGATGGTGCCGATGCTCCCTCTCACTGCAGCTGTTGCGTGACGATATCGCAAAAATACAAAATCGTGATAATATCGTTCTGTGACTTAAATATCGTACGGTGACGTCTGTGGCGATTCTCTTCCTTCTGTGATGTACAAATAAATCTGTCACTAACTTAACTTATTATCGTTATTATTGTTAATATTATTATTACTGACATTAACCTCTATCAAATTAGTGCGAGCCAAATTTATCGCAATGTGTGATATTTATCGTCCCATCCTTGTAATTACATATATTAAGCTTTAATTACATATTAATGTACAATGTTGACTGTTTAGTAAAATCAATCAAAAGCTTTTATAGTTAAAAAAAAAAGAATTAAAAAATCTGAAATCACAAATCTCGTCATCGCGAGAATATCGCGACATAACAGTTGAAACGTTTGAGTGGACTGAGCCAACGTCAGTGGACTGAACCATCGTCACTGACAGTGGACAACTTTGACCATTAGCTCGCAGGCTAAGCTAGCTTGTTGTTAGTAAACAAACCTGGCGGCGGTAAATAAAACAAACGCACACACAAACAAACGAGCTTTGTTTACACGCAGTGACGTCATCTTTACAAAGTAAAAGCACCGTGTCACTGAGCTAACGTTAGCTAACGTGAGCTAACGTTAGCTCCACAACTTTCCCTGTTGTTATTATTAGCATGACTCCGGCAGAGCAGCTAGCGCATTAGCATCCCGGGCAGCGCCGGACAGAGCCGAACACAGCCGAACACCGCCGAACCGTCCGCTTCTTACCATCGTACAAATCGACGCGATCTTCCGGACTGTCATCAGTATTTCCATCCGTGAGCCGCCATGTTGGACCGGAGCCGACAGTGAAATGGACAGAGACCCGGGCAGAAGGACACTGTGTGCGGCTGCAGAGACACCGCTGTCCCCGGGTTACGCTGCTGTCAAATCAAACATGGACGACACTCACCGGCACTTCCGGCACGGCTTTTCAAAATAAGCTCGGTCTGTTTTATAATGTGTTGTCCAGTAGAGGAAACTTGTGTCTTATTTGACTTGTTTTAATATCAACCAAACACACGTTTGTTTGTTTATTTTAAAATCAGGACCTGATTTTGTTTTGCTTAAATATAATTTTATTAGCTCTATTTATAGTTCTCAAATCTTACTTTTCTATTAATTCGAAGTACAAACTTTGTAAAGTTATTTAAATTAAATAGTTTGATGTCATTCACGTCAGTCATAGAATAAGTAGATCATTTAAATTGTGGCTCCGCGGTTATTTATGGCGTTCATTATCGTGTTTTATTTTGAAGAAAGAATGAGGTGATTTCCGGTTGTCTGAGTGATGTCTGTGTGTGTCTTGACGCAGCTTCCTGTCGTCCGGCTCGGATCAGAGAGGGAGCGTTTGTTGGGGGACGGAACGGGCGGGCGGTGTTAGTGTATTTGCTCCGTCATCGAAAACCAGGGAAATAAGTCACGTGTTTTAAAAGTGCAAAGTGTTTATTTATCGATGTTATCTTTAGTTAATAAATCATTATTTAAACAGTTTATGCAACAAATCCATGAAGATTTGATAGTTTAATGTTCTTCAGTTTAAATATAAGTTAATCTTTTAGTGAGAGATGTTTTGTTTTTAACTTTATTCAAATAAAGAAGCTTCATCATCTGAGTCCAGACCGGAAACATGATCTCACTTTAAGTCTGATCTCATGGGAATTCTTCCCTCCTCCTCCTCTTCCTCCTCCTCCTCTTCCTCCTCCTCCTCCTCCTGTGAGTCCAGACTCAGTCCGTCCACAGCAGAGGAAACACTGATCCACAGCTGAAGACTTTCTTCCCTAAAAGTGGGAATGACGACGGGAATATTCGGGAATGTCGTCTCCTGCACAGAGATCTGGTCTCAGGATTCAGGATCAGGATCAGGATCAGAGATGTTTTACTGCAGCACGAAGATGATGGGAATACTGGAGTGATATCAGTCTCACACACACTCAGGTCCAGGTCCAGGTCCAGGTTCTGGTTCTGGAGGAGGATCTAAATGCGGCTGCCTGGAGACTCTGCTGCTCACACAACCATGAACAGCAGCAGCGGATCTGGGAATTTCCTGCTGGTTCCCATTCCCGAGTTCCCTCTGCTGGACTGCGTCCCCAACAAGACGGTGAAGATCGTGGTCCTGGGAGCGAGTAACGTGGGCAAAACCGGTGAGACGATAAAACCGCCTTTTTCTCTTTTTATTTTCACAAAATTAAAGTTTTGTTTTTCTAAAATTGATGGAGATGTAACACTCACCATGGACAGCAGGGGGAGACAGAACGCTTCTCACCGCTTTGTGTACATTTAAAATGTTGCTTTTATTCAAAATGAGTGTTGGATTCATAATACTTATATATATATGTTTACAATATACGTCTTTAAAATGAATTATTATCAATATTATTGATATTCAAATCAAATACAAAGAGGCGTGTCCTGTGGTGGACGGGTCACATGACATGACAAAAAGATTTAGATTAATATTAATCTGCTTCTTAAAAATTATAAATAATTATTTAAAATAAATAAAAGTGATGATAATCAATGACAGAAAGAATGATGTAAAGGGTTCTAAAGCGAGTTCTAAAGTGAGTTCTAAAGTGAGTTCTAAAGCGAGTTCTATAGTGAGTTCTAAAGTGAGTTCTAAAGTGAGTTCTAAAGTGAGTTCTATAGCAAGTTCTAAAGTGAGTTCGAAAGTGATTCCAGACTCAGACCAGAATCATATTGCGACAGATTTTCTTCTGTTTGTTCACTTTCTGTTGCCAACGTTTTCACAACCTCACAGTTCATCGTCAGGGAAACGGGAAATTCCATTGACACTGGGGGGGGGGGGGGATATTTGCAGGGTGATGAAGGTCAGTGTGCTGCAGGATTCACTCGTTCACCTCATTCACCCTTTCACGATGTTTCCTCCTCAGCTCTGATCGTCAGGTTTCTCACCAAGAGATTCATCGGAGATTATGAAGCAAACACTGGTGAGATGATGATGATGATGATGATGATGATGATGATGATGAAGAAGATAATGATGATGATCATGTGACTCCTCAGGAGCGCTTTACTCCAGGAAGGTCACACTGGACGGGGAGGAAGTGTCTCTTCAGATCCAGGACACTCCCTGTGTCTCTCTACAGGTAACATGAGTTAGACTGACGTTTGTTAACCACTCACTCTCCCACACCAAAGTCACTCACTCTGCCACACCAAAGTCACTCACTCTCCCACACCAAAGTCACTCACTCTCCCACACCAAAGTCACTCACTCTCCCACACCAAAGTCACTCACTCTCTCACACCAAAGTCACTCACTCTCCCACACCAAAGTCACTCACTCTCTGGTGTGGGAGAGTGAGTGGTTTACTAACCTGTTTCCTGTCTCACAGTTAAAGATAAAGACATATAAACTATAACTTTAGTCTTTTATAAAAAGGCTAAACTTGCTGATTTCACCAAAGCAACATGTAAAAAAACAGTTATATTTATACTTTAAAAAAGCTCAGAATCTCACGTTAACATCAGTTTTCCATTTAAATTGAAAACGGTTACTTTTGCAGCCGTTTGTTGACTTTGGTCAAATCGTTTCCTCGTTGTTTAAACAGTTTAAAGCAGATAAAACTTATCTCCACATGAGGAACATAATGAGCCTGAGGCTAATGAGAGCTCCAGGATCTGTTTAACCAAACCAGACCTCAGAGCTGGACACTCTGGGGACAGTTGGACACTCTGGGGACAGACAGACAGAGGACACAGAGGAGGGAGTTCCTCCAGATTACAGAGGAATAATTACAAGATGAAAAAAGTGTTTCCAGGACAGAGAAGACGAGGATGTCCTCAGTGGACATCTACTGTCTGTCCTGGAATGTTGACTCTGAGGACAAAGTGAGTGGTTGGCTGGTTCCTGCTGAGACACCTGAGGAGGTCCAGAGGTTCTGGATTCAGAACTTTATTATCCGTGGACCTCCTCTGTCTCTGGCTCCAGAGGACACTCAGAAGGTCCTCGTGGACATCAGGTGATGACCTCACAGACCTGGTGTCTCCACACTGTCCAGAGAGTGATGAGGACATAACGGGGACTGTGGTGGACCAACATTGACCCAGGGTTAGGGTTCCTCTGTGATGTCCCTGCTGGTCCAGACGACATGTCCATGGTCCACTTCTTACCAAAATCAGGTTCCATGTCAGTCCCGTTCTAAAATATTGTCCCTCAAACCAGACTCATAAGACCAAAACCAGAGTGAAGCCAAGACCAAGACTTTTAGAGACTGAGACCAAGTCAAGACCGATTGAGGAGTCATTTTTCATTCAACTGGAAAGTCAAGGGTTTGATTCCTGGCTCTGCTCATCTACCTGTGCACATAGACGCACTGTGAGTGAGTGAGTGAGTGAGTGAGTGAGTGTGAATGGGTGAAAACTGTGTTATCAACAGCTTTGAGTTGTCAAGTCCTGGTCCTGGTCCATACTTGGTCTTCTGAGTGTCATTTTGAAGACAACACTGGTGTCTTGTTGTGGACATGAAGGTCCTGCAGGTCTTCACTGAAGGACACAGTGAAGACCTGCAGGACGGTGAAGGACGTTGATGTTTGTGTGTTTGCAGGACGATGCTGAAGGTTTGTTCTGTCAGGAGCAGATTAACAGGTCAGAACCCTTATTATTATTATTATTATTATTATGGTCTGTACTCAAGTGTCTGATCCTGAACTTCCTGGTCTTCCTGGTCTTGCAGGTCCATTTACTGGGCAGACGGTTATGTTCTGGTCTTCTCCATCACTGACCACAGCAGCTACAGAACCATTCAGCCTCTGTATCAACACGTCAGGCGGATCCACCCGTCAGGAAACATCCCCGTCATCCTGGTCAGTCTTTGATCCAACGCTAATGCTAACACTAATGCTAATGCTAACGTGTGAGCAGCAGATGGTCCACGTGACCCTCGCTGACCTTAATCCCTCTGCTCTAATCTCATCTGTAATCTGGAATCTGCTGCAGGTCGGAAACAAGAGTGATCTCCTCAGAGCTCGACAGGTTCCTGTGGACGAGGGCGAGACGTTAGCGGCGTCTTTAGGTGGGACGTCCTTCTCCTGTAGCTCCGCCTACAAATATTCATCATATATTTATATATATATATATATATGTACATATACATAAAGAGGTCAGAGGTCACAGTCAGGTTTTATCAGTTACTGTAAATTCATGTTGTTGTGAATCAATGAAGTCACATGATGTTGACATTTGTCCTCACTGTCTCATGTGTCTCCTGATGAATGAATGAATGATGTCTTCACTGTCTCCTGATGAATGAATGAACGCTGTCCTGACTCTGTCCTGATGAATGAGTGAACGCTTTCCTGATGAATGAGTGAACAATGTCCTCACTGTGTCCTGATGAATGAGTGAACGATGTCATGATGAATGAGTGAATGATGTCCTGATGAATGAGTGAACGATGTCCTCACTCTCTCATGTGTCTCCTGATGAATGAGTGAACGCTGTCCTGATGAATGAGTGAACGATGTCCTGATGAATGAGTGAACGATGTCCTGATGAATGAGTGAACGATGTCCTGATGAATGAGTGAACGCTGTCCTCACTGTGTCTCCTGATGAATGAGTGAACGATGTCCTGATGAATGAGTGAACGTTGTCCTGACTGTGTCTCCTGATGAATGAGTGAACGTTATCCTCTCCTGATGAATAAGTGAACGCTGTCCCTCATCCTGTCACAGGGGGCGTGTACTTCGAGGCGTCTGCCAGAGAAAACCACGACGGTGTCCACGCTGCGTTTCTTCATCTTTGTCAGGAGGTGAAAACTTTCTCATGGTTTATGAACGTCTTAATTATGAACGTATGAATTTTCCCGCTGAGGTTGTGGTGACGGTGGTTTTGGCCGCCGCTCCACTTCCTGTGGAATGTGTGTGATGTCACATTTACGAGTGAAGCCATAAAAGGACTTTAGTGGATCTTTGTGATTCACCCTCTCACTCACGTCACAGGACGTGGATGTGATTTTCAGAATAAAAGCGTGGTTGTTTTGGTTTCTGTGGTGATAAACAAACATGTTGCCATGGTAACAGTGTTGTCGTCATCACGCTGTCACGTGACCTCACGGTAACGAGTGGCGGTGCGTTCGCTGTCCCTCAGGTGATCCGAGCGCTGGGCGGAGGAAACGGCGAGAAGAGGCGTGGCGGTCTGCACTTGGCCCGCCCCAAATCCCCCAACATGCAGGAGCTGAAGAGGAGGTTCAGGCAGGTTCTGTCCTCTAAGGTCAAGTCTGCCACCGCCCTCTGATCGCAGGGGGCGGAGCCACAGAGGCCACCACCCTCTGATCACAGGGGGCGGAGCCACAGAGGCCACCACCCTTTGATCGCAGGGGGCGGAGCCACAGAGGCCACCACCCTTTGATCGCAGGGGGCGGAGCCACAGAGGCCACCACCCTCTGATCACAGGGGGCGGAGCCACAGAGGCCACCACCCTTTGATCGCAGGGGGCGGAGCCACAGAGGCCACCACCCTCTGATCACAGGGGGCGGAGCCACAGAGGCCACCACCCTTTGATCGCAGGGGGCGGAGCCACAGAGGCCACCACCCTCTGATCGCAGGGGGGCGGAGCCACAGAGGCCACCACCCTCTGATCACAGGGGGCGGAGCCACACACGCCAAACAGGAAGTCTGCCACCACCCTCTGATCGCAGGGGGGCGGAGCCACAGAGGCCACCACCCTCTGATCACAGGGGGCGGAGCCACAGAGGCCACCACTACCCTATGATCTACAGGGGGCGGAGCCACGGATGCCACACAGGAAGTCTGCCACCACCCTCTGATCACAGGGGGCGGAGCCACACACGCCACACAGGAAGTCTGCCACTAC
The DNA here is from genome assembly GCF_963457635.1 of Microchirus variegatus. Classification (NCBI taxonomy): domain Eukaryota; kingdom Metazoa; phylum Chordata; class Actinopteri; order Pleuronectiformes; family Soleidae; genus Microchirus; species Microchirus variegatus. Next base: position 44,961,294 of record NC_139803.1, read on the forward strand.
CCTCTGATCATAGGGGGGCGGAGCCACAGAGGCCACCACCCTCTGATTGCAGGGGGCGGAGCCACAGACACCACACAGGATGTCTGCCACCACCCTCTGATCACAGGGGGCGGAGCCACAGAGGCCACCACCCTCTGATCTACAGGGGGGCGGAGCCACAGAGGCCACCACCCTCTGATCGCAGGGGGGCGGAGCCGCAGACGCCACACAGGAAGTCTCCCACCACCCTCTGATCGCAGGGGGCGGAGCCACAGAGGCCACCACCCTCTGATCGCAGGGGGCGGAGCCACACAGGAACTCTGCCACCACCCTCTGATCATAGGGGGGCGGAGCAACAGACTACATTACAGGAAGTCTGCCACCACCCTCTGATCTCAAGGGGGCGGAGCCACACACCCCACACAGGAAGAAGAAGGAAAAAACGAAGAGATTATATTTTTTCAGGAAGCTGAGACTTTTATCTCTCGTGTGGACGAGGACGACCATCGTGTCGGAGTTTATCGTAAAAAAACTGCGAACTTTACTGCGACAAACAAACGTTCAGATTCTCAGAACTCGTTTTCTTTTTTTATTTCCTCTTTTTTTATATGGAACAAAACGAGAAAGAAAACATAGACGTTTCTGGTGTTGATATATATGATATATGATATATGTATATATATATATATATATGATATATATATATATACATATATGATATGTATATATATATATATGTATAATAGTGAGGAGTTTTAATAAAAACAAACCAAAGAAACTGCAGATTCTGTCATAATCACATGGATGAAGATTTGAATTTAAACTGAATCTGAATGATATTATTGAGGCTGATTTAATATATTCATAAAAAGGAGGAGCCTGTTTAGTCTCATTAGTCATTAGACTATTGACAAACATTTAAAAGTCCAGTTCACAATTTAATTTCATGGTTTTCTTTTATAAATAAATAAATCTTAAAGGTTTTGAAAGATTTAAACGTGTCATAATCACTGTTTTGTGTTTGGCTAACGTCTGTTAGCATTTCCTGATTCTCATGTGCTAACGTGTCTAAAGAGAATCACTGAGTGAAGCTTTAATGATGTTGAATGTTCTGTACGTTTGTTTTCACTGAAGCTCATGTTTACGTGTAACAACGTCAATGAACGTGTGAATGTTCCTGAGATGAACACATGAGTTCACTTTGACTGTTTGAAAAATAGTTTCTGTGTGTGTGTGTGTGTGTGTGTGTGTGTGTGTGTGTGTCACAGAGAGAGGTCATGAGAACAGCAGAACACACACACACACACACACACACACACACACACACAGTTCCCAGTAAAGACAAATTCCTCGGCATCTGGAATTTCTTTCATGGTCCGTGAACCATCACACTGACCCCTATTTTACACACACACACACACACACACACACACACACACACACACACACAGGTCTGCTCCTGACCCCTGACCTTTGACCTTTAACAGCAGCATGGCTCCATCAGAGTCTGGAAATGAAGATAAGATCAATTCAATCGTCTGTCGACAAAAAAGGACTGAGACTAAAATAACACACACGCGCGCACACACACACACACACACACACCCCCACACACACACACACACACACACACACTAATGTTCCTCTCATGTGATTTTATTTGACAGGAAACAAAGTAAAGAGACGTTTATGAGGCGACGTTTAGAAAAGTTCAAGACTTCAAATTAAAAACCTTTTAAAAATGTTTTTGTTCAACACGAGAGAAGAAGACGGTCCAAGAACATCATGGTGTTAACTAACTAACTAACTAACATGGTGTGTGTTAACTAACTAACTAACTAACTAACTAACATGGTGTGTGTTAACTAACTAACTAACTAACTAACATGGTGTGTGTTAACTAACTAACTAACCAGAGTTATGATGATGATGTCATCAATCTCCTCTCTCCCACAGAAACAAATGTGAGTGTTTTCTGATCCACTGTGGGAAAATGTGTGTGTGTGTGTGTGTGTGTGTGTGTGTGTGTGTGTGTGTGTGTGTGTGTGTGTGTGTGTGTGTGTGTTTGTGTGTGTGTGTGTTATCAGCAGCAGGAAGTGCAGATTGTGTCTGGTATGAAGTCAGGACCCTGAAGAGATGATCGAGGCTCAAAGGAACTCAGGAAATGTTCATGAGGATCTAAGAAAAGACACAGACAGGGACAGTGAGGACAGCAGCATATATATATATATATATATATATATATATATATATATATATATATATGTATATACATATATATATATAATCTTGATTTGTCCTCATTTGAAGAATCAGAGTTAAAACAGAAACTTCATCTCAACTGTTTCTATTTTTAGATTCAAAAATCCCAGAGGAATGAAAACGTTTACTCTGACATAAACTTCACTCTTCTCCTGTTCTCACATCTGCACATTTGAACCCTTTGACCTTGATTGTTCCCCCTCCCCCTCCTTATCCTCCTCCTCCCCCTCCTTATCCTCCTCCTCCACCACCTCCTGCTCCTCCTCCTCCACCACCTCCTGCTCCTCCTCCACCACCTCCTCCTCCTCCTCCTCCTGCTGCTCCTCCACCACCTGCTCCTGCTCCTCCTCCTCCTGCTCCCCCTGCTCCTTCTCCTCATTCTCCTCCTCCTCCTCCTGTTCCTCCTGCTCCTTCTCCTCCACCTCCTCCTCTTCCTCTTCCTCCTCCTCCCCCTCCTCCTCCTTCTCCTCCCCCTCAGCTCCAGATAAGTGAATGGTTTTTAAAAACTTGTAAAAACTGATGAATGTTTTGAAGGGAAGTCGTAGAATCACAACTCTTTCATGGCTGTTTGCTAACAGTTAGCTTAGCTTTAGCACACCATGCTATAACAAATCTCTCTTAGTTTGAAGAGATTCTTACTTTATTTCCTAGTTGTTAGCAAACAGCTGCTGTTATAAATCACTGTGTGTTAAGCTAACAGCGTTCCTGGTGTTAACATGGAAAACTGCTAGAACACTAATGAATGTTTGCTAACTATGTAGCTGCCACTTTTACCACTACTACTACATTTCTGTTGGTTTGCTAAATGATCAATTTAACTCTTTTAAAAGTGAAACACTTGCTGTCAGTTAGCTTAGCTTAGCTTCTCCACATGTGAGAGTGACAGCTAAAGGCCCTCTTAACAGAACTTACTACTTTTGTGGCTGTTTACAATTACAGCCAAAGCTAGCAATGCTACTGATTCTGACTTTAGCATGTAAACATGCTACTACACTAATGGATGTTAGCTAACTATGTAGCTGCAGCTAAAAGATGCCTAGTTTGCTAAGTTAGCAATTTCACTGTTTTAAAAATGACTCATGACTTGTAGCTGCCAGTTAGCTTAGCTTAGCTTAGCTTCAGTCCAGGATCCTTCTGTAATAAATCTAACAGCATGAACTTTTTTAAAATGTGAATTTATAGAAGCTCATTTTTCCTCATGTTTTCATCTCGACTGTCTTTGTTTTGGCCGACGTTCAAAAAGTCAACTTTTCTTCTTTGTGGAGAAATTCCTTTAACATTTATCACCTTTGTATTAAATCACCTTTTATTATGTTACGTCAGATAAAAAAAGAGGGAGTTTATCACATAAATCAGCTCAGATTATGATATATATATATATATGTATATATACACACACACACATACATGTACATATGTACATTAATTTGTTGTTATTTTACAGTTAAATTTGAATCCGTTGTCGCTGCATGTTCAATAACAACTCACAGAGTCTAGAAGCAACAATAAATATGACTGTTTTATTCTTAAATGACCAAAATATAACAGAATAAAGTTTAAATTCTCTCTCGTGAGGCAGAATATAATTCCACTTCCTGGTTAATCCAAATGTGAACGTTGTTGTTCTGAACTTTATTTGATATGAAAGAATGTAAATGTGTTTCTGAGTGTGACGTTGTTGTTGTGTTGTGTTGCCACGACAAATAAACAGCAACCGTGTGTGTGTGTGTGTGTGTGTGTGTGTGTGTGTGTGTGTGTGTGTGTGTGTGTGTGTGTGTTGTATCTGATGAAGCCAAACAAAGTCATCATCACAGAAACTCTCTGTGCTCCATCAGGTCCATGTTTACTGGTGTCTGTGTGTAGTTAGTGTTAGTGTGGACACGCCTGTGTCCTGTGTCCTGTGTCCTCGTGTCCTCGTGTCCTCGTCCAAGACAAACAGGCAGAGTGAAGTCAGATCATGACTCATGAAAAGTGATTTATGGACACACTCATCCTGTCAGGAAAGAAGGAATTCTCTGAGAGGAATCGGAATATTTAAAAACACATTATTCTAGGGTAAAAGTGTGTGTGTGTGTGTGTGTGTGTGTGTGTGTGTGTGTGTGTGTGTGTGTGTGTGTGTGTGTGTGTGTGTTTGACTTTTCAGCTCTGCGTTAGTTTTGTTCTCTCTCAAAATGCTAACTGGGTTCACGAGCTAATGGCTAACTTTGAGGTCGGAGGTCACGACACACAGATTAGAAATGTTGTCGTGTGCAGATTGAACAAATGTCACGACGTGTTCTCTGATGTTCTTGTAAACAGCTGCTAAATGTGCTCCACCAATCAGTGCTCTTCAGCACATAGCCCCGCCCCTCTGAAGCAGCACATAGCCCCGCCCCTCTGAAGTTCTTCTTTCAGGGAGGTTTTTCAGAATGAATCTTTCATTAGAAATTTGTTTTAATTTTGAAAACTAATCTGATGATTTTCCTGTTCCACATGTTTAGGTCACCTGACCTCTGACCTCTGACCTCTGACCTCTGTGGTGCCGCTCAGTCTTGAGAATGAAGGAGTGAGTGGTGAGCGTCATAAAGATAATGTAAGTGTTGTCATCACCTGGACATAATGTGAGTGTGTGATGATTCAGTGACCTGTGGACGACCTCTGACGTCCTCCTGAAGGACGTTCTCTGGTCCTCAGAGACAAAAACGTCCTCCTGAAGGACGTTCTCTGCACTTCATTCTACACTTTTCTCTTCCAGCACAAACATCTGGACTCATCTTTCACGGTTCTTTAACGTCCAGCTGGAAACGTTCCATAAAAACACATTAAAGGTGTTTGAAAACAGTGACTCAGCAGAAATCCTGGTGTGAACGGAGCAGAACGATGACGTCGACTTTGTGCAACGTCTCGTTACTTTTTATCACCCGGACCACAAAAGTCCAGAAGAGTCCAGGACCTGCAGAGTCTGTGTGATGCTGCCCCCTAGCTGTTAGAGAAGCACTTTTTACTTTTCTTTATATTTCACAGGATATGAAATGTAAAACTTTAATAATAATGTTCATGAAGGTTTATTCTAACAGTTTATTAAGAAGATTATTTTATATATATATATATATATATAAATATTTATATATATATATATATATAAATATTTTTATAAATGTTCAACTGAAAAAAACTTATTCTCGAAATTCATATTTAGTTTATTTATCATTGATGAACTGAACTGAGGACGATTTAGTTATTTAACTACACTCTTCACTGTCACTCCCTCTGCTCACTCATATGATCACGGGATTAAGATTTGATATAATCTGACAGGACCGGTCACACACACACACACACACACACACAGTTCTAGGTCACACACACACGCGGACGAAGGAGTTGTTACACGCGTGACTTCCTGAATATAATTCTTTATATTGATTATAAAAGTTCATTTTCTGGATGTAAACAAAAGAAAAAGTCATGAAAGAAAGAAGAAGAAAGACGAGTTCATCATCACATCAATGAAAGGTAGAGATTATAATCTGTGAAATAATCTTCATCATTTACCTACAACAGTGTGTGTGTGTGTGTGTGTGTGTGTGTGTGTGTGGGGGTGTGTGTGTGTGTGTGTGTGTGTGTGTGTGTGTGTGTGTGTGTGTGTGTGTGTGTGACGACACGTCTGGAAAAGAAGTTAAATTCCTCAGTGGTTTAGTTTGAGTCTGTGGAAAAACTGTGAGATTAATGTGAGCCGTCAATCTGTGACGAGACGCTGGAGACATGAGGACAGACCTGAAGACAGACATAACGACAGACAGACCTGAGGACAAACAGACCTGAGGACAGACCTGAGGACAGAGCTGAGGACAGACCTGAAGACAGACCTGAGGACAAACAGACCTGAGGACAGACCTGAGGACAGAGCTGAGGACAGACCTGAAGACAGACCTGAGGACAGACCTGAGGACAGAGCTGAGGACAGACCTGAAGACAGACCTGAGGACAGACCTGAGGACAGACCTGAGGACAGAGCTGAGGACAGACCTGAGGACAGACCTGAGGACAGACCTGAAGACAGACCTGAGGACAGACCTGAGGACAAACAGACCTGAGGACATACCTGAGGACAGACAGAGCTGAGATGTCAGTAAAGATACAGATGAAAAAAGTCCAGTTTTATTTAAACGTTACTCATAAATTCAGAAAACCATCATCATCTTAATCCAGGTGATGCTGTTAAAGACACTTTAACGACTCAGGGATTAGATAATCCAGTACAGAGCAGATCTGATAATCCAGTCACAGCAGACTGAGCAGAACTAACCTGAGAGTTCTTTACTGTGTTCATATCTTCTCAGGAGGTCTGAGAAACATCATCATCATCGTCACCTTCAGACCTTCAGATCCTCCAGGTTCTTCAGAACCTCGAGATGAGACAACAGGACCACGTCTTCATCTCCACACAGACACCAGACAAACAAGCTCCTCCTCCTGTTCCACGTGTCTCCGCCCACCTCCTCAGGTTGATCTTGGTCCTGCTGCCCCGCCCCTCTGAGGGGGCGTGGTTTCAGGTTGGGGTGGTGGGACCGTGGGACTGTGACCCTCTGTTCGCTAAAGCTCTTCCCAGTGTCGCGGCACAACTCGCCGTCAACCGCATCAACAAAGATCCGTCGCTGAGCTACGCTGCGACCTTTGACTTCACCGTGCTGCAGGTACACGTTCATCACCTGCACACAGGAAGTCACTGCTACTCCAGCGCCATAGCAACCAAAAATAAAGAGTCTGTGAAAGCAAAGTGTTTCCGTTTGTCTTCAGGAACCATGTGAGACGTCTCGGGCTCTGGAGGCGTTTGTTGGTTTCCACACAAAGGCGTCGGCCTACGTTGGCGCGGTCAACCCCGGATACTGCGACGCTGCGTCCATGTTGAGTAAAGGCTGGAACAAAGTAGGTGGGGCTTATATCTGAGAGGATGTCCCACCATCGAGGACATGATGGACATCACCATGTCCTCACTTGTTTTTTTTATCCCTCTTCCAGGCCTTGTTTCCTTTGGCTTGTGTTGGCTACGATCTGGACGATGTTCGCCACCACCCGACCTTCGCCCACTCCTTGGCGAGGCCCACCTGGGTCCTGCTCAGCGTCATGAGTTACTTCAGGTGGGCCCACATCGGCATCATCGCCTCCTCAGAGGAAATGTGGGTGGAAACGGCCACAAAGGTTTGAATTCAACGATTTGATCTCGTCTTCAGGGAACCTGATGTTCCTGTTTGAGTCTGCTCAGGGTTCACGTTCTCCGTGTCCTGCTCAGGTGGCTGATTCCTTGAGGAGCCATGGTCTGCCGGTCAGTCTGGTCAGCTTCACGGAGAACACGCCGCACGGCATCCGACGAACTCTGGCCAAGTTTCGCAAGAGGAGTGAACTTCGAGGTGAGGAAGTGTTGAGGAGAACTTTTTATTGTTCCTGAAACTGCTCAAGAACTCAAGGATCGCACCCTCATTAGGTTTTGAGTTTGAAGGACTTTGAAGAAGAAGCTCATGTAGATCAACACTGGATTCTTTGTTGTGTCATCGCTGTTCTTCTCCAACATGAACTAAAAAGATTCCATTGCTGTTCTTCTCAGTGGTGATCCTGTGCATGCACTCTGCACTGATTGGTGGTAAAGTCCAGAAGCTTCTGTTAGAAACGGCCTACGACATGAACATGATCGACGGCTCTTTGGTCTTCGTGCCGTACGACACGTTGCTCTACAGCCTCCCGTATCGCAACGTGACCTACGCTGCTCTGAAGAGCAACAGCAAACTGCTGCGAGCCTACGACGCCGTGCTCACCGTCACCGTCGACTCACCCGAGACCTCCTTCTACGAGGCCTTCAGAGACGCCATGGACCGAGGAGAGGTGGCGAGGACGCTGAAGCCACAGCAGGTGAGGTGTGGAGATGTTGAGATGTTTAGATGTGGAGATGTTTAGATGTGGAGATGTTTAGATGTGGAGATGTTGATATGTGGATATCTTGAGATGTTGAGATGTTGAGATGTTGAGATGTTGAGATGTGGAGATGTTGAGATGCTGAGATGCTGAGATGTTGAGATGTGGAGATGTTGAAATGTGGCTATCATGAGATGTTGAGATGTTCTTCTGAGCTGAAACCTGTGTCCTGCAGGTGTCTCCTCTCTTTGGAACCATCTACAACTCTGTCCTCTTCATGGCTCATGCAGTGCATCGTGTCCGGCGTTCAGGGGAGTGGATGTCTGGAGGGAACCTGGCAAGACACACCCACCACCTGGCCTTTCAGGTACTTTCAGGAGGTCTATGATTGTTAAAGAAGGACAGAGAAGCTTCTGTTCAGTCCAGGATGAGGAAGTTCTCACACTGGATTTCAAATGTTGCAGGGCTTCAGTCACTCATTTAAAACCAACGGCTCTGGAGCTGCTCTGCTAAACTTCCTGATACTGGACACAGACGGACTCTCGTGGGAGCTGAACCCGGTCTACAGGTACATGAAGTTCAGTTCAGGAGGGCTCGGCCTTCAGTTTACTTTTCTAATGATCTTACTGTGACAGCATTGACATGGAGGCCGGGATGGTTCGCTTCCTGGGCCGAGACATCCACTTCCCTCGAGGCTCTGGGCCCAGGAAAGACGCCCCCTGCTGGTTCACTCCTGGAGTCATCTGCTCAGGAGGTCAGGACACAAACAGGAGGACGATTTAACCACCAGTAATTCAGATAATCTCGAGGTTTATTCCTGTTCCAGGTGTGGATCTCTTCACGAGCGTCAGGATGTTCGTCGCCTCGATCGTCTTCTCTGTTTTTTCTGTGGCGTTTCTTTACGGCGTCAGGTGAGTTTCAGAGATTTAAAACATTTAAAAACACAAATTCGTCTCATTCGTTGGTCTCTTGTTGCTCAGACGACGCATCCATCAGATTCGACTGGTCAAGGGTCCAAACAAGATCCTGCTGACTCTGGACGACGTCACCTTCATAAACCCGTCGCTTAGCAACAAGGTCAGACCACGTTTGTCTGCAGCTGACTCGTGATATATAATATATGTGATATAAGTCTTACTTTACTACAGAAGCTGAGCGTGGACGACAGCAGAACCAGCGCCATGAGGAGCGTCTCTGACCACAGCGTCGTCTCAGAGGTCTCAACCATGACCCCGGCGACCTACGAGAACTCCAACGTTGTTATTTATGAGGTGATGTTCGTTTATCTGCTGTTTGTCTTTGAAAAGTGTCCTTCTGTCTCTGGGTTTGACGTCTCTGGTCTGTCTCTGGTGTCTCAGGGGGACTGGGCGTGGCTGAAGAGACTTCCTGATGGGATGTTCAGCAGAATCAACCCTAAAACCAGTGACCTGTTTGAGCTGGTGTGTGTTGCTATGGAAACAGAGTGGCTTTAAAGTCCCGTTGAGTTTGAGGAGCTTGTCCTAACTGAGCAACGTTTGCAGATGAAGGACATGCGTCACGAGAACGTCAATCCGTTCCTGGGCTTCTTCCACGACTGCGGCGTCTTCGCCGTCGTCACCGAGTTCTGCTCCAGAGGAAGTTTGGAGGATCTGCTGCTGAACGACGACGTGAAACTGGACTGGATGTTCAAGTCCTCGCTGCTGCTGGATCTCATCAAGGTTCAGAAACATCTGAAACCTTTGATATCGTAAGTATCGAAGCTGAAGCTATAACCAGACTCTCTCTCAGGGAATGAAGCACCTCCACCACCGCGGGGTGTCCCACACTCGTCTGAAGTCCCGTAACTGTGTGGTTGACGGTCGCTTTGTCTTGAAAATCACGGACTACAGCTACAACGAGGTTCTGGAGTCTCAGAGGTTTCCTTACGTAGAACCACCAGCAGAAGGTGAGAGAACAAAACCAGGTTTGTCTTTGAGCTGCTCCAGAACCACAGTAAGACACTTCTGTGTGTGTGTGTGTGTGTGTGTGTGTGTGTGTGTGTGTGTGTGTGGTCCAGAGTTGTTGTGGACAGCTCCAGAGATCCTCAGGAGTGGACATGCCGGATTACACGGGACTCTGCCTGGAGACGTCTTCAGTTTTGCCATCATCATGCAGGAGGTGGTGATCAGAGGACCTCCATTCTGCATGATGGACCTTCCAGCCTCAGGCAAGTCCAAGTCCAGTATCAGTACAGACCCTAAATGTTGTTGTTCTTTAACTCCAGAACTCCAGAACTTTAACTCCCGCAGATTTGTTAGATCTAACAAATGTTCGATAGGGAAAGTTTATCTTGAAAGTTTCCTCCTCTGAAGATGACGATGATGGTTCAGGTTCAGGTTCAGATGGACTGACAGAAGTGTGTGTTTCAGACATCGTAGAGAAGCTGTGTAAGCCGCCTCCCCTCTGTCGACCCGTGGTCAGTCCAGATTACGCTCCGATCGAGTGCATCCAGCTGATGAAACAGTGCTGGACCGAACAACCAGAAAAGAGGCCCAGCTTTGACCAGATCTTTGACCAGGTTGGACCTTTGGTTTCGCTCATGTTTCCACTGTGTTGTCTGATAAATAGACGATTGATCCTCTGTCCTCTGAACCCAGTTTAAGGACATCAACAAAGGCAGGAAGACCAACATCATCGACTCCATGCTGAGGATGTTGGAGCAATACTCGTCCAACCTGGAGGAACTGATCCGAGAAAGAACCGAGGAACTGGAGATCGAGAAGCAGAAGACGGAGAAGCTGCTGTCGCAGATGCTGCCGCCGTGAGTTTACCAGAGTGTTTACCTGAGTATTTACCTGAGTGTTTACCTGAGTGTTTACCTCAGTGTTTACCTGAGTGTTTACCTGAGAGTTTACCTGAGTGTTTACCTGAGTGTTTACCTCAGTGTTTACCTGAGTGTTTACCTGAGAGTTTACCTGAGTGTTTACCTGAGTGTTTACCTGAGTGTTTACCTCAGTGTTTACCTGAGAGTTTACCTGAGTGTTTACCTGAGTGTTTACCTCAGTGTTTACCTCAGTGTTTACCTGAGTGTTTACCTCAGTGTTTACCTCAGTGTTTACCTGAGTGTTTACCTCAGTGTTTACCTGAGTGTTTACCTGAGTGTTTACCTCAGTGTTTACCTGAGTGTTTACCTGAGTGTTTACCTCAGTGTTTACCTCAGTGTTTACCTCAGTGTTTACCTCAGTGTTTACCTGAGTGTTTACCTCAGTGTTTACCTGAGTGTTTACCTGAGTGTTTACCTCAGTGTTTACCTCAGTGTTTACCTCAGTGTTTCCTCATGGTTTTGGTCACGTGACCAGATTGAAACACGGTGACTTTTCTTCTTCTTCTCAGATCTGTGGCGGAGGCTTTGAAGGTCGGAGGAACAGTGGAACCAGAACACTTTGCCCAAGTCTCGCTTTACTTCAGCGACATCGTTGGCTTCACCACCATCTCTGCTAACAGCGAGCCCATCGAGGTGGTCGACCTTCTCAACGACCTCTACACCATCTTTGACGCCATCATCGGAAACCACGACGTCTACAAGGTGACTCGCGTTCAGTTCCCCTTCGTACGGAAAAACGATGACGTCATGGGTTTAATATCTTTACGTCTTCTGCTCCAGGTGGAGACGATCGGCGATGCTTACATGGTGGCGTCCGGCGTCCCCGTCCCTAACGGGAAGCGTCACGCCGCGGAGATCGCTAACATGGCTCTGGACATCCTGAGCGCAGTGGGAACGTTCAAGATGAGACACATGCCCGACGTTCCTGTCAGGATACGAATAGGACTGCACACAGGTTAGCACTTTGAGTTAGCGGTTAGCACTCTGAGTTAGCGGTTAGCACTTTGAGTTAGCAGTTAGCACTTTGAGTTAGCAGTTAGCACTTTGAGTTAGCGGTTAGCACTTTGAGTTAGCGGTTAGCACTTTGAGTTAGCGGTTAGCGATTTTTTTTTTTCTTTATTTAACCAGGAAGGTCCCATTGAGATTAAGAACCTCTTTTTCAAGGGAGTCCTGCTAGTCCTGCTAACTCAAGTCCTGGATTTGAGTTAGCAGTTAGCACTTTGAGTTAGCGGTAAGCACTTTGAGTTATCAGTTAGCGATTTGAGTTAGCAGTTAGCACTTTGAGTTAACGGTTAGCACTTTGAGATAGCAGTTAGAACTTTGAGTTAGTAGTGAACACTTTGAGTTAGCAGTTAGTACTTTGAGTTGGTAGTTAGCACTTTGAGTTAGCAGTTAGCACTTTGAGTTAGTAGTGAACACTTTGAGTTAGCAGTTAGCACTTTTAGCTAGCAGTTAGCACTTGAGTTAACGGTTAGCACTTTGAGTTAGCAGTTAGCACTTTGAGTTAGTAGTTAGTGGTTAGCACTTTGAGTTAACGGTTAGCACTTTGAGTTAGTAGTTAACACTTTGAGTTAGTAATTAGCACTTTGAGTTAGTAATTAGCACTTTGAGTTAGTAGTTAGCACTTTGAGTTAGTAGTTAGCACTTTGAGTTAGCGGTTAGCTGTGGTATAAATGTCTTGTTTCTTTGGTGTGTAGGTTCATGTGTAGCAGGTGTGGTCGGTCTGAAGATGCCACGTTATTGTCTGTTTGGAGACACGGTGACGACCGCCTCACGTATGGAGTCCAGCGGGATGCGTGAGTTACTGACCTGCTCAACTAAAAACTGTTTTTTGGTCTTCGTCGTCTGTTGTCGCTGACCTTTGACCTTTGACCTTCTGTGAACTAAAGCCTACAGGATCCACGTCCACCAGAGCACCGTGAAGGTCCTGCACGAACTGAATCTCGGCTACAAGCTGGAGTTACGAGGCAGGACAGAAGTGAAGGTGAGTTACGCTGAAGGAAGTTCTGGTTTCAACAAGGTGAAGATTTGACCACGGTGGTTTTTCCTCAGGGTAAAGGAGTGGAGGAGACCTTCTGGCTCGTAGGAAGAGATGGATTCACCAAACCTCTGCCTGTTCCTCCAGAGGTCAAGAGTGGGTCAGTGTCAACGACTGTTGTTGATTCTTTTTCCTCAATCTGTCTCAGTCCAGACCCGGACCTGGTTTGGTTCAGTTCAGTTCAGTACGGCACATTATTATTTATTATTTCCATCGTTTCCATGAGGACAGATTCAAAATAATAATAAATTAATTTGGTGGCGGGTCCTTAGCTCAGGGCGGAGCTAAACCAGCTCCACCCACGACCGCTAATCGTGGCAAACGCCTGCAGTCTGTTCTCTATGAAGGCGGGTTCTAGTTTGTTGTTCTTTGTCGTCGCACCGGTACGACGCCACATAGCCGTCAGGCACCGCCTATGCCCCGCCCACACCCCGCCCCCACCCCGCCTACCAAGTGAAGGTTGTGTTCTCAGTGAAACACGAGCCTGATCCAGGACCAAACTGAACTGCACCGTGATAGAAACACGTCATCCTTCTGCATTAGCATAGATCTGTGGTCGCTACGTCCTGCGAGCTAACGTGGATTAGCTAAGTGTTTGTGAGTGACTTTTCTGCGTTCTTTCTTTACTTCGTCCTCCAACAGGCAACAGGCTCACGGGCTGCAGATGGCCGAGATAGCTCGCTCCAAGAAACGCAAACAGGAAGAGCGACAGCAGCAGGAACAACTTGCAAAGAAGAAAAACTGAGGTAAGAAAAACGAGCGTTTAATGTTATACGTTTTTTTTTTAATAATGCGTAACATTAAACGTTTGTCACTTCTTACAAAACTCAGTTTTTCTACTTTACAAGTTTTTATGTCAAATGTCACCAATGATGATTCTATGAAGCTCTAAAAAACTTCTCGTTCTCTCGTCTTTCAATCATGTTCTTCTTTCTTTTCTTTCTTTCTTTTCTTTTCTTTTCTTTTCTTTCTTCAGCTCCAGCACAAACGAGTCCAAGGACCTGAAGCAGGTTTTCCACAGAGCGGTGAAGAAGATCTCCCACGTCCTCGTCGTCACTCAACTCAACGTCACCGAAGACGACAACGTCATGATGTCACATCACTGACTGATGAAGAACCTGGACACACACACACACACACACACACACACACACACACACACACACACACACACACACACACACACACACACACACACACACACACACACAGATTAAGATGATGATCTTTATATAGTCAGATTATTTATAGTGCAGCTGTAATCTTTAGGTTTATGATGTCTGATCAACTGAGTTATGTTTTTCTTAATCTGCTCTAAATGATCAGTTAATGAAATTATATATTGTCATATTGTCATTAGCAGAATTTGGTTTGTTTTTCTAACAAAACATTTTAATAAAGTTTGAATGAATCACAAACATATGAGACTGAAGCTTTAAATAATCCCATAGCGCTCTCTAGTGGTCAAATCTAGAATACACTCAGATTTATTTACTCTTGAGCTACAGATATAATCCTGCTGATTCTGTGTGTGTGTGTGTGTGTGTGTGTGTGTGTGTGTGTGTGTGTGTGTGTCTTCTTTGTTGTCAGCACAAAAGCAGCAGCACTCGACTGTAACACTGGAACCAGACCAGCAGAGGGTGCTGTGTCATGGTGGTTCAAGGGAAATCAGTTTCTTTGAAACTGTAAACTGTTTGTTTATTCAGACAAAAAGTATAAATAAATGAATGAATAAACTTAAGAAGCAAATAAAAACAAACAAAACAGCAGAGAAACATCATTATTACAACACAAAGCAGACTTAGCGACAGCTACATTAGCATTTTTTATGTCTTTAACGTGTCACATATTTAGAGGTGAAACTCCAGCTTGTTTGTGTGAATGCTGTCAATCATTGTCCGCGGCTCAAGTTCATCATTAAACACGTTCACACGCTAACGCTGAGTCATGCTAACGCTGAGTCATGCTAACGCGGCGTTTCACCTGTGACTTTAGCTGCTGTCGCGTTCTGTGAAAATGACTCGGCACAAATGCACAAACTTTAACGTTACCCTGCGTCACATGATCACGTCTTTGTCTCACTGTGAGACGTTGGTGAATCGCTCACTCTGCCACACCAAAGTCCACGGAGAAAATCAGTGACAAAATAAGACGTTTGAACTTTGTGATGGATCAACAACTGCTGTGTCTCTACTTTTGTCACTTTAAAGCTAAGTTTTGCTAACCTCTGCTAGCCTGACGCGTGTTTGCATCCATGTTTTTTATTATTATTATAATAGTGTTTCTGCACAAAATGCACAGGAATGGAAGCATGTAAAGTTCACTGCTGTTTGCAGAGCGTGTAATCTGATTAGGATTATTTTCAAACAGAGAAAAACACATTTGCACCAAAGTGACTGAGTTATATTTATCTTCAGCATCGATAAGCAGCGTTTGCTCTGGTGCTGGTTTACGGTGACACACACACACACACACACACACACACACACACACACACACACACACACACACACACGCACACACACACACAGACAGGTGGCCTCTGTGCCTCTGCCTCAGCGTCAAACTCTGCCAGAGTTGAGGGTCTGATTCCCGCTGAGGCCAGCTGCTCTGCACATGATCCCACACATGATACTGAAGGAGGTGCTGAGGAGTTCCTCTGCTGTCTCTGTAATCACTGCTGCAGCATTTATCATACATTATATATAATATATCTTTAATATATCTGTCATATATCTCAGGTCTGAAGCTGAGTCTCAGAGAGTGGACCCGTGTGAGGTCACCACAGTGACCCGTGTGAGGTCGACTCAGTGACCCGTGTGAGGTCACCTCAGTGACCCTTGTGAGGTCATCACACCTCAGTGACCCGTGTGAGGTCACCTCACCCCATCGACCCGTGTGAGGTCACCTCAGTGACCCGTGTGAGGTCACCTCACCTCAGTGACCCTTGTGAGGTCACCTCACCTCAGTGACCCTTGTGAGGTCACCTCACCTCAGTGACCCGTGTGAGGTCACCAAAGTGACCCGTGTGAGGTCACCACAGTGACCCGTGTGAGGTCACCACAGTGACCCGTGTGAGGTCACCTCAGTGACCCTTGTGAGGTCATCACACCTCAGTGACCCGTGTGAGGTCACCTCACCCCATCGACCCGTGTGAGGTCACCTCAGTGACCCGTGTGAGGTCACCACAGTGACCCGTGTGAGGTCGACTCAGTGACCCGTGTGAGGTCACCTCAGTGACCCTTGTGAGGTCATCACACCTCAGTGACCCGTGTGAGGTCACCTCACCCCATCGACCCGTGTGAGGTCACCTCAGTGACCCGTGTGAGGTCACCTCACCTCAGTGACCCGTGTGAGGTCACCTCACCTCAGTGACCCTTGTGAGGTCACCTCACCTCAGTGACCCTTGTGAGGTCACCTCACCTCAGTGACCCTTGTGAGGTCACCTCACCTCAGTGACCCGTGTGAGGTCACCAAAGTGACCCGTGTGAGGTCACCACAGTGACCCGTGTGAGGTCACCACAGTGACCCGTGTGAGGTCACCTCAGTGACCCTTGTGAGGTCACCTCACCTCAGTGACCCGTGTGAGGTCACCAAAGTGACCCGTGTGAGGTCACCACAGTGACCCGTGTGAGGTCACCACAGTGACCCGTGTGAGGTCACCTCAGTGACCCTTGTGAGGTCATCACACCTCAGTGACCCGTGTGAGGTCACCTCACCCCATCGACCCGTGTGAGGTCACCTCAGTGACCCGTGTGAGGTCACCTCAGTGACCCGTGTGAGGTCACCTCACCTCAGTGACCCTCGCTGACTCCAGACTCACCCAG
This sequence comes from Microchirus variegatus, assembly GCF_963457635.1. Classification (NCBI taxonomy): domain Eukaryota; kingdom Metazoa; phylum Chordata; class Actinopteri; order Pleuronectiformes; family Soleidae; genus Microchirus; species Microchirus variegatus. Next base: position 44,978,131 of record NC_139803.1, read on the forward strand.
AGTTCTTCTCACATGAGTCTCAGCTCCTTCACATCACACATTTACTACGACGACACTAATCTGTGAGCACGAGGTGTCAAACACTTATCAGCTCAGGAGTTTCCTGCACCAGGGCCCATGTTCACTATGTTGACCATTATCGGTATATCATTATATTGGCTTCGTATAATTAATGTATTCGTAAAAAAAACACCTGAAGACGTCTTTTAAATCTAATCTGTGACCAAACATTTATGTAAATGAAGAATCAAAGCCTCTGTTATTGTTTGTATTCTGTGTATTTAGGACAGTTTATCGTCATATTTGTTCATTAAAAAACATCAAATATTTAGTTATTTATTGGCCTCAATACGAGTAATAATCTGTAATAATCTGTGTCCACATCACAGTGTTCACATGCAGATCAAATCATATTTTCATCACAATGTTTGTGTGGTGGAGAAATGATTGATATGCTCAGTATTAAAGGCTTATTTATGAAGATTATTCACGATTATTATTTAAGGATTAGGTGTGTGAAATTATTATTCACAAACAATTGGGGAAATGCTTGAATATATATATAAATATATATATGTATATATATGTATGTTTGTATATATATATACAAAGTCGATTTTTGAGATTAAAGTCTGAATTTTTTTTGAGGGCGGACTTTGAAGTCAGAATTCTGTAATTCACCAATCATTTTTTATTGATTCTCTCTTTCTCTGTACATATAAATGGATCTATATATCTCTTTCTATATATATAAATAGATAGATAATCTTCCACAAGTATCTGTATTTCAACAATAACAATAAATAAACAATAAATGGATAAAAAAAAATGATTAACTGCGTAAAAAACAAGTGTTATTTTGGTCACTCAGCTCATATAACCTGGTGTTTTGGTTGAATAATGTGAATAATGACGTGTCAGAGACGCCGTCCGCCTGTAGGGGGCTCTGTGGCCCCTCTGCAGGTCTCAGATCAGTTTCCCTCTCGTAAACACGCGCTGCACAAACCTTAACAACAGACTCCAGACATGTTCCGCGGAGTCACCACCTATTTTTAACCCCGTCACAGGCATTGGTGGCCGCCGATGACGCAACAGCGCTAACACCCGTGCGTCATTGGCCCGAGCGCCTGTCATCACACGTCAGTCACCGTGACGAGCCAATCACAGGCGGCGTGTGCGTCTTTGTGCCTCCTGCTCCGCGTGTGACGCAGACGGTCACGTGTTGTTTGTGCTCTGGCCCGGAGAGCCGTGTGTGTGTATGTGTATGTGTGTGTGTGTACAGGCGGAGCAGAGCGGAGCTAACGCGAGCTAACGAGCTAACCCGAGCTAACCCGGGCACAGACACAGTGAGGCTGACCGGGGCCATGTCGCGCTCCGCGGGCTTCGTATCGTGAAGGAAAAAAGAGCTCGCGCCGGAGTTCCCGCCTCGCCGCTGAACGGATCACGCGGCTCGTTTGTTCTTTTTCTTCTTCTTCTTCTTCGTGGTGGAATAACAAAGCCGGTGTGTGTGTGTGTGTGTGTGCGTGTGTGCGCGAGGACTGTAAATCTGAGCCGTCAACGTTAGCTGGCCTAGCCCCGGACCGGGGAGCTCGTCCCCCCGCAACAGCAATGGGCTCCAGGTCGGCGCGGATTAGCCTGTTGGTGACCGGTGACCTCTGAGTGGAGCTGTGTGATGGCGAATTTCACCAACTACCAGGAGGGGAAGGCAGCCATGTTGATGGTGGAGCCGCAGCAGAGGGACAAACCTGCGGCCGCCAACGGAGACGACGGCTCGGTCGGGGAACCCCCTTCTTCCCCGTTAATTAATATCGGCGGCGGCGGCAGCGGAGGAGGAGGAGGAGGAGGAGGAGGTTCTCGCTTTCATCAACATTTACCGCCCTCCAACCACCACCTCCTCCACCATCACTACCAGCAGCAGCAGCCGCATCTGTCCGGGGAGAACATGGCAGAGTCCCCGGGCAGGAAAGCCTCCTCCTCCAGCCAGGTACACGCCGAGGACCCCGCCGCGTCCCCCGCCTCCAGCAGCCATGTCTACGCGGCGGTTAACGTCGCCAACGCCTCGGACGTTGCGGACGATATTCGCAAATGTGGATACCTGAGGAAGCAGAAACACGGACACAAGCGGTTCTTCGTGCTCCGGGCCGCCAGTCACCTGGGCCCGAGCCGTCTGGAGTACTACGACAGCGAGAAGAAATTCAGGAGCAGCCTGCGCTCCGCTGCCGCTGCTGCGGCCGCCGCGGCCACCGCGAGCGGCGGAGCGGTGGCCCCCTCGCCCCCGAAGAGGGTGATTTACCTGTACCAGTGCTTTACTGTGAACAAAAGAGCGGATTCTAAAAGCAAACACCTCATCGCTCTTTACACCAAGGACGAGTACTTTGCCATCGTGGCTGAGAACGAGCAGGAGCAGGAGGACTGGTACGTGGCCGTCAGCGAGCTGATGAGCGAGGGCAAGAAAGGTCACCTGGATTCAGATGATCTGGACGATGGGTACGGCACTGTCACTCCAGGTACTGTTTTCAAAGAGGTGTGGCAGGTGAACGTGAAACCTAAAGGACTGGGTCAAACCAAAAACCTCACCGGCGTTTATCGCTTATGTTTGTCCACTAAAACCATTCACCTGGTCAAGTTGAACTCTGAGACTCCGTGTGTGAACCTTCAGCTGATGAACATCAGGCGCTGCGGTCACTCCGAGAGCTTCTTCTTCATCGAGGTGGGCCGCTCGTCCTCCATCGGCCCGGGGGAGATCTGGATGCAGGTGGACGACTCCGTGGTGGCTCAGAACATGCACGAGACCATCCTGGAGACCATGAAGGCCCTCAAGGCTTTCGCAGAGTTCAGACCGAGGAGCAAGAGCCAGTCATCGGGCTCCAACCCCATGCCGTTCATCACGACGCGGCGTCACCTGGGGAACCTGCCGCCCAGCCAGACCGGACTACAGCGGCGGTCGAGGACAGAGTCGGTGGTGGGGACGCCGCCTTCGAGTAAGAGCTCTGGGGCGAGCGGCTATCGCTTCCGTACGTCGAGCGAGGGCGAGGGCACGATGAACCGGCCGTTCCGCTCCGCCACAGGAAGTCTGGTTCACCTGGGCTCGGTGCGCGCTCATCACGGTCGCCAGGAAGGCGGCGCCGGCGGCAGCGGAGGAGGCGGCGTCTCCACGGGAAACGCCGGCACAAACACGGGCGGCAGCCGCTACGTCAGAGCCATCCCGGGCTCGTCGTCCACCTATCACGCCCGCTCCGCCTCCCTCCCCGTCTCGCACTTCCCCTCCACCACCAGTCCGGTCAGCGTGTCGTCCAGCAGCGGCCACGGCTCCGTCTCTGACACGCTAACGCGCCCGTCCAGCGCCTCCATCTGCGGCTCGCCGTCCGACGGCGGCTTCAACTCCTCGGACGAGTACGGCTCCAGCCCCGGCGACTTCCGGTACTTCCGCGTGCGGAGCAACACGCCGGACTCTCTGGGCAACACGCCGCCGATCAGAGAGGAGAACTGTCTGAATGACTACATGGCCATGGGCTGGAACCGCGAGGTGTTTGGCGCCAACAGCGCCGCGTCGTCTAACACCAGCGGTGCCGACACGCCGCGAGACGAGAGCTCATCGGCCGCAGAAGACGAGCGCTTCTCTTCGTCGTCGTTACGGCGGAGGACGCACTCCTTCACCAGACCTTCAGGTGGAGCCACTGGTGGTTCTGGCGTCGCAGTTTACCAGAAAATGACCCAGACCAACTTCTCTCTGGACGAGGAGTCGGACGTGGTGTTGCCGTTTGGCGGCGGGCTGCTGCGAGGAGGTCCGTCCTCCTCCTCGTCCTCCCTGCGCTCTGATTACAGCTCCTGCTCTGAACACAGTCAGCAGAGTCGCCCGTCCACGCTGTCGCGGACAGAAGCCAGCGGAGGCAGCAGCGAGCGTCCTCCTCTCGCCTCCACATCTGCTAAGGAAGACGGCGGCTACATGCCCATGCTGTGCGGCGTGGCTGCGTCGCCTCGGGACACGCCCCCTCGGGACACGCCCCCTGACTACATGCCTATGCAACCCAGCTCTTACTCCCACTCCCCTCAGTTCCACAGCCCGGCGTTGGCAGCCCGTGCAGCCCACCCTCAGTCCTCCTCCTCCTCCTCCACTGACTCCCACGGTTACATGATGATGCTGCCCGGGGGCGGGGCCAGTGGCTCCTCCCCTTCCCCTGTGCAGGTGTGCTCCAGTGCAGCAGCAGGAGACAGTATAGCAGAGAGACCCGAGAACGGAGAGTACATGGACATGTCGTACAGTAACAGCGGGAGTCGTCAGCTCTCAAACGAAGGCGGCGGTGGATATTTCACGCCCGGGACCCCCGAGGGCACCCCCAAGTCTTACAGCCCCTACTTCTCGCTCCCTCGCTCCTACAAAGCCCCGCCCACCAGAGAAAGAGACGACAAAGAGTACGGCGAGTACGTTCCGATGAGTTCTCCTGCCAAACCCGTTTACTCATCAGTTGCCACAGCTTCGTTATCAGCCCCAGAGAGGAGGGGCGGCGCAGGGAGTAGCAGCTCCACCCCTTCTCATCCACCGCCGCCGTACGGCGCTCATCACACGACGGCGGCGATGGTCGACCGCCGCGCCTCCAGACCCAACCGCCTCCCTTTAGGGAGGAGGAGTTTCCACGGTCCGCTGCGGTTGAGTGAGTCGTCCGCGGCGTCCGCAGGCGCCGCCGCGCCAGGCTCCGCCTCTGCCGCCTCCTCTGAGGGGGCGGGGCCGTCCAGTCCTGGAGAGTACATCAACATAGAGTTTGGTGAGCACTACCCCCACCAACAGCAGCCCCCCGCCTACCCTTACTCTGCCCAGGATGAAGCTCCTTCTCTGGCCTCCGCTGACCTCCGCCGCTCCCCCCCTCAGCCCCCCGCCCAGCAGGACTACATGAGCGTGGAGGTGGAGTCAGATCATCAGGATAAAAAACAGTCGCCCAGACCCAGCCTCGTGGCCCCGTGGAACCCCCCCAGCTACATCAGACCGCTGGCTAACAACCCCGCCTCCTCCGGAGTCCCCGCCGGAGGTCACTGGAGGTCGATGGGCGACGACTACACGGACATGACCTTTAACCTCAGCAGAGGTGAGAGGACACAAACCAGCCCCACGGCGATGCTGCAGCACCTGTGTGTTATAGAAGGACGTTATGGCCACACCCCCTCCGCCTCACCTTCATCCATGTCCCCGCCCCTCCCTCCGTCAAGTCCAGGACGGACGACGACGCAGCCGCCGGAGCCCAAGGTGGTTCGACCCGACCCCCAGGGCCGGAGGAGACACAGCTCGGAGACCTTCTCCTCCACGTCCTCCTCTAACTCCACTCCCTCAGGAGGAGGAGGAGGAGCCTCGTCCTCCACCGCCCACCCCACTCTGAACCCCACAGCCCCAAACGGGTCATACCTAACCGAGGGTCAGGGGTCACGCTGGGCCAGCTCTGCATCCTTTGACAGTGTGTGGATGTCTGTGGACGGCGTGGGAGATTCCCCGGCTCTGCTCGCCCCATCAGCTGCTCCTGGGACGTCAGCTTCGTCCTCCTCGTCCTCGTCCTCGTCCTCTGGTGCCGGGGCTGCTGGGAGAATGTGCAGGAACATGTCGGTGGGCTACCAGAACGGCCTCAACTACATCGCCCTGGAGCTGAGGGAGGACACCAGCAGCCTGGGAACCAGCAGCAGCAGCAGCAACGGGAGCTCCACGACGGCGGCGGCGGCGGCGGTGGGGGCGGTGCCTCTGCCCGAGAACGGCGCCTACGCCAGTATAGACTTCACCAAATCTGACGGAATCGCCACGAAAACAAAGGGTGAGTTTCTACACACGTGTGTGTCTGTGTGTCAACATTTACACGATGTTGTGAAGCTTTGAATCTAAAAACACTGAAATCATTTCACTAAGATAGAATTCATCGTCTCGTAGTTTGATATAACATCTACAGCTCTGTAACGCTAACAACAACAACAACAACAACAACAACAACAACAACAGTAGTGACATCCATGTTTTAAAGTCATCGTCATAATAATGAGCAGTAAAATCAGCAGCAGCAGAAAAACACTGTCATTCTTTTGTGTTTAAATATGAGGACGAGTGTGAGAGTGTGAGAGTGTCTTCTTCTTCTTCTTCTCCTGCCTCTAAAATAACCCAGAGTTACTGTTCTGCTATTATTAGCCTCGTAGTTTCATCCATTCACACACTAACACACACACAAACACCAGTGACCGAGGCTGTTTGTGATCCTGTTTTTAAAGGTGTCTCTGTCCACTCTGTCCTCACACTGTCCACAGGAACAGGAAGTGGCACGGGTGTGTGTGTCTGTGTGTGTGGGGGAGGGGTGTGTGTCTGTGTCTGTGTCTGTGTCTGTGTGTGTGAATGAACAGAGGTTTATCTGAGGTCAAGTTTGGACGGAATCGTGTCAGAAAAAGGCAGCGTCTTCTCGTCTTTGTAGCTGCTGCGTGTGTGTGTGTGTGTGTGTGTGTGTGTGTGTGTGTGTGCGCGTGTGTGTGTGTGTGTGTGAGCCTGTCTGAGCATGTGCGTCTCTTTTCTTTGTGTCAGCATGTCCTGCAGAGACACAGTGGGTGAACTCCAGTGGGCGTTTGTCTGTTTACACTCTGATCTGTCGTCAGAGCAAAAACAAAAGAAATCAAGTGAAACTGAGATCAGTGTTATTGTGATTTATATCACTGTTTTAATGAGATTAACATTTCTGTCCATATTAGGGCTGCAATTAACCATTTTCAATCAATTTATCTGTTGATTATTGCCCTGATTTGACTTTAATCCGTAAAATCCCTTTCGTAGGATCTTTGTGAATATTTCATCATGTGTTCTGATGTCAGAGCTGTAACTCATGATGATCAGTGTTCGTCAAACGTCCTCAGACGTCTTTGTTTTGCTTTATGGAGCAAAGGAAGAAGAAAATATCCACATTTAAGAAGCTGAAAAATCACATAAACTGATTTGAACTGAGTTTGATGAGGTCGAGTTTTTAGACGCGTTTGAGGAAGAAAAAAAGGATGTTTTCACTCTGTGTGTGTGTGTGTGTGTGACAGAGAGAGAGAGAGCATGAGTCAGGATTCTCCACAAGCAGCGACTGACTCATTTGTTTATCATGTTGTTGAACAGAGATGCAAGGTAGAGTGTGTGTGTGTGTGTGTGTGTGTGTGTGTGTGTGTGTGTGTGTGTGTGTGTGTGTGTGTGTGTGTGCGCACGCTGAGTCATGTCAGGCAGCCTTTGATGTGGCTGTAATTGCAGCGGCGGCGTGTCACGGCACACAGCCGCGCTGAGAGGAAACGCATCATCATCACTCAGGAATGCACTTCCTGTCAGCTGTGGTGGAGAGAGAGAGACACCTGGATCGTCCACCTGAGAGACAGACAGGCAGACAGACAGACACACACACAGACAGACAGAGACAGACAGACAGACAGACAGAGACAGAGACAGACAGACACAGACAGAACCCACACACACAGACAGACAGTAGACGGACAGACAGACAGACAGACAGACAGACAGACACAGACAGACACAGACAGACACACACAGACAGAACCCACACACACAGACAGTAGACGGACACACACACAGACAGATAGACACAGACAGACACACACAGATAGACAGACAGACAGACAGACACACACACAGACAGACAGACAGACAGACAGATGAACAAAGCTGCATGAATCAAATGAATGGAAGTTATTAGCAGACGTTAAATCCTCACATGTGAGTGAAATGAGTTCAGCTTGTTAAATGTTAAATGTTCTGCTTTATTTGCTCCGTAAAAACAAAGACATGGTTTTAGTTTGTGGACAAAAAAACCTCGTCTTTTTCTGAACCAAACAGGTTCTGGATTCACGTTTTTATTGAGAGACGACGATAAAAACTGTCATCTTTAGTTTAGGGTCAGATGTGAGCGTCCTCCTCCTCTTCCTCATCCTCCTCTTCCTCCTCCTCCTCCTCCTCCTGGGTGAGGGCAGAGTGGTGATGATGATGAGGTGGTAAAGGGTGAGGCAGAGTGATCAGGGTCAGAGTGAGCCGGTGTGAGGCTGCTGCCCTTTCCTCTCTCGTTCCCACCTCCACGTCTATATTTACAGCTCTATTTACAGACTGACATGAATTTATGGACCATGTGAGGAACGCTGCTCGTAACAGGAGCCTGTGTGTGTGTGTGTGTGTGTGTGTGTGCGTGTGTGTGTGCGTGTGTGTGCGCATGCACATGTTAGACTTATTAACCATTACACCTGCACACAAAGCACTTCTGCACTTCCTGTGACTCTCATCATCTCAGAATTAGCTCTGGTCAATACATACATATATGTACATATGTGTATATATATAGATGTATATATGTGTATATATATGTATGTATATATGTATGTATATATATGTATATGTATATATATATATGTGTGTGTATATATATATATACACTTGCACGTATGTGTACATATATATATATTATGCAGTCCTACACCTGTGTTATGTTCAGTAATGCAGGTGTTAAACAAATGCTGTTTTTAGTGTGTGTGTGTGTGTATCTGAGGTCAGGTCAGTCAGTCTCGTGTCCTCAGAGCTTTGTTTTGATCAAAGTCCACGTCTGGACTGAAGACAAACCCAGAGACCTCTGTGTGTCTCAGCCTGATAATTAAAGTGATAGTTCATGTTTTTTAAAACTGCTGATGTATGAGACACTGACACAGTGTTGTCTGTGCTGTGAGCGCCCCCTGCTGCTCAGAACCAGCCTGATACACAGAGGGAAAAACAGATTTAAGGCACTCTAACAAAAGACTGAGTTAATAAAATCTATGTCACATGTTCACATCTTTATCTCAGTGTTAAACTGAAGTTTGTAAACCACTCACTCTCCCACACCAAAGTCACTCACTCTCCCACACCAAAGTCACTCACTCTCCCACACCAAAGTCACTCACTCTCTCACACCAAAGTCACTCACTCTGCCACACCAAAGTCCATAGAGTAAACCAGTGATTTTAACATCACAGCACACAGGAGTTCACAGGAGTTGTTGATCCACTGCTGCCTCCATCACTTACTTACAATTAATGATTTTTAAAATATTTAATTTAGACTTAACTCAGTGACACAAAGTGACCAGCAGAGGACCAGCAGCTCCTGTGTCCCTGTGAGCTAAAATCACAGATTTTCTCTATGGGCTTTGGTGTGGGAGAGTGAGTAGTTTTTGTTGTATTGTGTGTATATTGTGTTGTATTATAGTGAGTCTTTATTCAGTCTCCAGGTTGTTTGTTTACTCACAGGAAACAGGAAGTGTTTTCAGTCTAAAGGACTGGTTGATGTGTGTGTGGTGTGTAGTTCTGCTCTCTGGGTTGCCAGGTTGGTCCGTTTGTCTTTGGCCACGATTTGTTTGTTCAGATCATATTTTGTACGGCGGCGCTGCATGTGCACGCTCTGTGGCTCCTCCCACTCCTGTGTGTGTGTGTGTGGTGAACAGACAGCGCAGCAGCATTCCAGCAGCGCCCCCTGTCAAAGCATCTGTATTGTGGCGTGTGCGGCTCATTGTCGGCTCAGACAAAGCTCTCGCTCTCAGTGGAATCACCCAGCTGGACGTCGGCCATCGCTCCGGTCATCTGGGGCCACTGGGCCGCCGCCACCGCCACCGCCACGCCAAAACAGCCAACCTGACAGTCCACTGTGTGTGTGTGTGTGTGTGCTGGCAGAGAGCTGAATCCAAAGGTCACGTCCACTCTCACTTATTTACCAGACAAACAGATTTTGTCCTCCCATTCGCGCTGAGACGTCGTCCATCTGCACCGCTGCTTCTTTAAAAAGCTTACACACACACACACACACAGCAGCTGCACTCTGTTGTTGTTGTTGTTGTGTTAACGACTTTTATTCTCTACTAAACTAAATACAACATCATCCAAGGGTCAGAAATGATGTGTGTGTGTCTGTCTGTCTGTCTCTGTGTGTGTGTGTGTGTGTGTGTGTGTGTGTGTGTTTCTCTCTCACACACTTGCCTTCTCATGAACTTCCTGTTTTGACTGCAGCTCAACATTATTGAGATCAAATCTGTTTGTTGTTGACTTCATTAAAGGTCAATAATCGCACATTAATGACTGTGAGAGTTCAGGTTTAGTTTGATGACCGTGAGCGCCCCCCTCAGACAGGGAGCTGTGGGGGAAAAAATCAATTCACATAGGATTCGATTTTTCCAAAAAAGAAAAAAAAGTTTCTATTTTGAAAAATCACATAAATCAGCAGTTTGTGTTATTTGTGTACAGTTTATTTGTCTCACTTCTGGGAGAAAAAGGCAGTTAAGTTATTTTGTACAGGAAGTAAGTTTTTATTTGTTTTGAATGAATAACTTAATGTTTGTTAATTTATTTTAGTTTATTTAAAAATCACATTATCTTATATAAACTGTTTTGATTTGCTTTAACACACTGCATTGTATCAGTTTTTGAATCAAGAATCGTATGAATTGAAACTCAAAGATTCACATCCTTACTGTCTGCGTCACATGATCACGTCTTTATCTCAGTGTTAGACTGAAGGTTGTAAACCACTCACTCTCCCACACCAAAGTGCAGTGTAACACACATGAAGTGTGACTTTAATCACATGATTATTGTTGTTGTTGTTGTTGTTGTGGTGCTCACTGTCTCTCTGTCTTTGTCTCTCAGACTGAGCGAGGACGTCAGAGGGAGGTTCCCTCCTCCTCCTCCTCCTCCTCCTCCTCCTCCTCCTCCTCGTCTTCATCTCTCTGCTCCTGGCGGCACATGACTCTGCCTGTGACCTCTGACCTCTGACCTCTGACCTTCACCCAGACTGGACTGAGCAGCTTCTTCCTTCTCGACGCAGAAAACAAAAACCACCACAGAAAAGAAACGCTTGCTGTTTTTTTTAAAGTGCGTTTCATCATATATACATTTATGTATATATATTGTCCTTTTTTTATTTTTTATTTTTTATTTTTTAAACCCCCCCCCCCCCCACCGAGAATCAATGCTGCCAGTGAGCGCTGCTTTGCCCTCTAGTGTTCAGTGTCAGTAACTGCAGGGGCAGAACGGTACATGTTTGACAGAAAAGGGAGCTGAATGCTGAGATGCTAAACAAAGGCATTATTATTATTATTATCATTATTAATATTATAATTATTATTATTCTTCTGGTACTGATGTAGAAACGTTTATGTTGCGTTAAATATCATTTTTTCCTCGTAATCCTCCTCTCTTTGGTACCGTACAGTGATTATCGTGAACGCGATCCCGTTTAATTTTGCACCACTTTCACCTGTGTTCGCAAACTTTACGAACAAACCGACGCGAGGACAAACAGCTCGCTGTTAAACAGACGGTACAACGCCAGTGTACGAACCTGACGTCACAGGTTATTTATTCTTTGATGTTTCTTTGATGTTTTCATGTTCTCAGCAGAGCGGGAAAACCACGCGTCTTAATTTTGTCCACGTTTACGTTCAAAGAGAAAAAGTCGTATCTTTACACTACATCCATGTGCTGGTTACCGTGGAAACAGCTCGGCTACCTCTGTCATCATTTTAGCTTTTGTTTCATTGAAAAACCAAACCTAGTTTAAGTTTTTTTTTACACTTGCTAGCTGTTTTTACCCTTCATCGCTAAGCTAACGAGCTACATATACATCCGACTGTGAGACTTAAGTTTAAAGTAAGAATAGTTTGTGTTTTGGAGACGTTTTCCCGCTCTGCTGCTACGGCTCCGATCATTTCATTTATTTTATTTTATTCTAATTATTCTTTTTTTTTTATTGTTTTTATTGTTTTTATTTTCCAACATTTCTGGGTTTGCGTGTCTTTCACAGACGTGAAAAAGGCGGGAAAAATGATCAGATGCTGCTAAATGTCTTCATTCGGTGTTTACTTAGCTTCTGAATGCTAAATACAAAGGAAACAGTGAGCTAGCTTAGCCTAGCTTTGTTTTTTCAGGTCGCTAATATTTCATTTTGTGTTTAATTCAAAAATCTCATTTTTTCCCCCCTTTTTAAAACTTTGTTGCTACATTTTTACTTTGCTAGCTGACGTAGCGCTTAATGCTAGCTGCTCTGAAACGCTAACAATGTAAAAAAAAAAGACATGGAACTAAAAATTACAAGTACAAAACACACGGCGGTTTACGTAACTCAGCTGAAGCAGGCGTTTGGTTTTTTTTGTTTGTTTTTAAAAAAACTGTTATCAGTTACATCGTTACCTCACGGGTCCTAGCACAGTTCAGGTTAGCGTTAGCATTAGCATTAGTTGGGAGAAAGAAAGAAAAAACGTCTTCACCAAAACGACAACAAAAACGCTGTGAAACGTAAAAAGCACAAAGACGTCGACGCTGGTCTGTGAACACATGACTGATGAACACATGAAACACACACACACACACACACCTGTACATCATGAGGACACGTCATGGTCACATGGTGTCTCTCATTACACACGTCATGCAGTCACCGTTTCAGCGACGGGTGATGACGTCCGAGATTCTTCACACACACACACCCTCAAACACACACACACACACACACACACCCTCAAACACACACACAGACACACACTCTTACACACACACAGGCCAGGGTCTTCTTCACTGACTTTCACGTAAAGAGGTTTCCAGTAACGTGAGCTGCAGCCCCAGGTGGACATACTTGACACACACACACACACACACACACACACACACACACACACACACACACACACACACACACACACACACACACACACACACACACACACACACACACACACACACAGTGTTGACCAGCGTCTCCTCTCACACTGAAACAAACTCATCGGCTCATATTTATCGTTTCCTTCGAGCGATCGACCGCACGAGAGAAAAGGCTAACATCGTCCTCACTATTTCACCGCGCCTGTTCAGTATTCATTCATTCATTCATTCATTCATCTGGTGTTTTACTGTTGTTTTCTTAGGGTTTTTGTTTTTAATATTGACCGATGAAGACGAGTCTCACAGCGTAGAGACAAGTGTGGACAATCTCGTCTGCGTTCATGTGTTCACTGAACGTTCACGTGTTCACCGGACGTTCATGTGTTCACCGAACGTTCAGTGAACACATGAACGTTCACGTGTTCACTGAACGCCTCGCTCATGACTTCATGTCCATGTTTCTGAGACGTTAATAAACGCTGCGGTTTCCCACCTTAAAATCCTCTGAGATTACAGTGATAGAAGAATGTTTTTGCTCAGATTAAGACAATCCTAGTGGCCGTTTGTTGAATTTCACCTTGTTTTTTTTTTTTTTTTAATCGCGGTGAATCTTCTTGGTCTCGTCGAGTCGTTGATTCTCAGTGAAAACGTCTTTTAAATTCCTAACAAACAGTTTTTAAACGTTTCACTTAAACACGAGGAATAACCTGCGCTGTTTGAGTGGAGGATTCACTTCCTGCTTTTTGTTCTAACGACGGCGACGACGATAAAATGTACGAGCGGAGATTATTTTTTCGTTTCCTCTTCTCGTGTTTGGTTCTTCGTCGTATTTTGGGATTAAATTTACACAGAATCTGTGTTTTATTTTGGCAACGGTTCGACCTCAAAACTGAGCGTTACTGATTCTGATGTTGATGAATTGTTGTTTTTGTCATTCGACCTGCGCGTACATATATAGAAATATAAATATATAAATATAAACCTATATAATCCCGGCAGAGAAGACGTAGGAACTGCATCGTTATGCAAACCTTTCCTTTTTCCTCTCCATCTGTTGTTTCTTTGATTATCTTTGTTTACAGAGGGGGAAAATAATCATCTGATTCTTCTTTTTTTGTGCTTTTATTTTGGCGAGGTTTTCTCTGCAAACCAATCAAAACAAGTGTAGTATTTTTTTTAAGAGTACAAAGGCATTTTGCAGTTATTTGTATAAAGACGTGAGGTCGCGACCTCGGCCTAATGTTTATTTTTTGTAACTATATTCCACTTTATTTGCTGCTGTGTAGTAACAGGAAACAGGAAACAGTCGGACAACTTGACCACGACGACGACGACGATGATGATGATGATGATGATGATTCGCTGCCTCGCTTTCAGGCGTGGCTCTGATTTTGGCGGCGGAGGAGAGGGGGCGGGGCTAAATCTCGCGACTAAAGCCCCGCCCCCGCGTTCTTATTTTCCACGTTGAATGCTGTTGTTTATTAGCTTTACTCGAGCGAGGTTGCGTCGGCAGAGAGCGCGTGGAGGGGGCGTGTCCTTCGTATGTGCATTATTTTTCAGCGACGTTCGTCTTATACAAAAAAAAGAAGAAAAAAAAGAGAGAAAATGGAAACAAATCTGTAAATAGGAAAAACTCAAGTTGTCGCTTTTTTCATGTTATGATCAGCGCCTCGCGAGTCGCCCCTCCCCCGTTTTTTTGTTTTTCTTTTAGTTCCGCCTTTCTCTGGTTTTCTTGCGGAGGGGAAAGGGGGCGGGGCCTGAGGGCACTCGGAGGCCAGTTGAGCATCGGCATAGTGTTTATATTTATCAAAACTTTTTTGCTTTGGATAGAGCTATTGCAATAAAAATGTGTTCATGTAAACAACCGGCTCTCCTCTGTCTTGATTTTGTGGAGTGTATGATGCTGAGCGCCCCCTGCTGCTCAGATGTGTCACTTTGTCAAACCACTCACTGCTGCGTCCATCACCAAGTTCAAATGTCTGATTTTAGACGGAGATTAGCATAGCAGTTAGCAAATGTTGCTCGATTATCTAACTGGCATAATGCTAGCAAGCTAATTTATCACGTTCACAATGTATGAAAACACGCTAACTGCTTTTTTTTCAGCGTTTTCTTTTTACAGTTGGTGCCTTTACGAGGCGATTACGCTAATGATAGCATTGGGTGAGTACGCTAATGTTTTAATGTAGCATTCTTACTTCACTTTTAAAGACAGGTTTTGAGGACAGCAAGCTAACGGCTAAGTTGGTCTTTAAGAATTCATGAATGCTAGCTTATTTTTCTTCAAACTTAGCAATCACGACTCAGCGATAGCAACAAAACACGACTCTGCTGAAGCTTTAGAATGTGTTTTTAAACGCTGAAATTACATCTATGATATAAACAACACTTTAATGATGCATCATTCATTCATCCATTCATTCATTCATGTAGGTCAGTGGTTTAGTTTTTGACTTTAGGTCAAACTTTGAATCTAAAAACACAATAAAAAAAAGAACAAACATAAAAAGTGCTGTTTTTCCTCGTCAGTCATGTGACATCTTGACCTTTGACCTTTGTCTCTGTCAATAATCCTTTTTGTTTCCTCCTTCTGTTTATTCTGCTCAGGTGATCGAGGCTAAAGGCTAAAGTCCGACTGTCAAAACAATCTGAAGTCCATGTCAGCTCAGAGTGACACACACACACACACAGTGACACAAAGTGACCACACGAGGCAGCAGAGGACCAGCAGCAGCAGCAGGTCCTCTGTGTCTTGCTTAAGGACACTTTGGCAGGACACTGTGGTCCTTTGAGCTCAGGGACAGGTGTGTAATCCATGTGTTTGGTAATGGGATGAACTAAGGTGACACACACACACACACACACACACACACACACACACACACACACACACACACACACACACCTCAGATTATGAGCCTGAGCTTTGGCTTCACTTTCTTTAAGATCAGAGTTTGACCATTTAAATAAAATATAATCTGAGGCAGGAAAATGACTGTGCTGTGAGCGCCCTCTGCTGCTGAACCTCAAACATGTATCTCAGTTTGTGTTGTCATGTTTACTCCAGGTTATTTCTCTTTTTATTCATTCAATGTCATCACTTTACTGCGTCTTTAATATATTAATCTCAAATAATCTGGACATTAAGGTAATTTTTTGGTTCTTTAAAATGTTTCCTCTGATTCACAGTCAACGTGTGTACACTTGTGTTTCCTGTGACTCTGTGCAGTGATGCTGCCACCTGCTGGACTCTGGCTGTAACACACTGTGACTCTGGAGAATCTGTTGTAAGATTCTGAAATGACAAATAATCACAATGTCACTTCTGAGAGAGTGAGTGACTTTGGTGTGGGAGAGTGAGTGGTTTACAAACTTCAGTTTAACACTGAGATAAAGACGTGATCATGTGACGTAGATATCGTAGATTTTATTGTTTCGAGGATAAAAATGACCTGAAATGTGTTTTTATTTTTTTCAGAGACGACACTTTGGACATCAGATTTATTTCAGTCTTAAAAGTTTATAACAACTTCTGGATAATATAACATGAAAAAAATCAATTAATACACAGTTGCTTTAAATCGTAACCCAGTTTGATAAAATTAGAATTCATAAAAGCAGTTTCTAAAAAAAAAAAAAACAATAAAAGAACAATAAAATCACATGCCCCCCCCCCCCCCCACACACACACACACAGCTCTTGTAGACGTACAGTACATCAGGAGAACTTTAACACCTGATTCATCCAGAGTGAACACATGAACCCATTTTAGAGAGAAATTCAAGTGAAAGGTGGATTTTCAAGAATTTGGGGTTGGAAAAGTAAAACTCGTCCCACAAACCTCCGCTGTTTTACACATGTTTACACATGTTTACATGTTTTACACATGTTTACACATGTTTTATAGATGTTTTACAGATGTTTTACAGATGTTTAACAGTAAACCCAGCACCTGGAAATGTTTCCCACAAACAAAAAACTAAAGAGATAATCCGTCACATTCCCTCGATCGTTAAACTCAAAGCTACAAGCAAATCCCACGTTTATTTCTGTTATTATTATTAATATTATTATTAATGTTCGTTCTACAAATCAAGGACAAAAAGGCGAAAGCGTTCGTTAATATCGTACAAGACTGTCGTGTTTGAGGGAACAGGTCTGTGCTCAGTAGTTACGCAGCTTTTATTTTGGCGGTGAAATGCGACGACGACGACGACGTCGATGAAAAAACGCGAACAATCCCCGAAAAAAAGTTTATATACTTTTTAATCCTCTTTTTTTCAAATATATATTTATTATATATAAAATACTGTTTCATTCATAAAAGCCTTACTTTGTACAATATGAGCTGGTGAATGTGAGTGAAGCAGTGAATGAATGAGTGTGTGTGTGTATGTGTGTGTGTGTGTGTGTGTGTGTGTGTGTGTGTGTGTGTGTGTGTGTGTGTGTGTGTGTGTGTGTGTGTGTGTGTATGTGTGTGTGTTTGTGTGTAACCTGGAAATGGTTTAATTAAAAACATTTCAAACAAAAAAAACAGCTGGTACTGACCCCAAAACACAATATACACAATTTTACTTACATAAAAAAATAAAAACATGAAGGAAAGGAGGCGGGGCTAAAGCAGGGAGGAGTTAGTACCACCACAGGTAACATAAGAGCGCGAGAGAGAGAAAAGGGGAGTGGTTAAGGAAAAGCTCGTCATCAGTGCATCGCATCGTTGGATGTTCCGAAGTCAAAGTGCCGATTTGGTAACAATCCAGTCCTCGTTACGAAGAAAAAACAGAACAAAAACGCAGCACTAATGAGTGAATGAATGAATGAGTGAGTGAATGAGTGAGTGAATGAATGAGTGAATGAATGAGTGAATGAAAAAGATAAACTAAAAATGGGATGAAAAGTTATCGTCATTTTCACGATATCCTGAGAACAAACTTTTTTTTTTCAAACGTACGGAGGAAGTACCCATAATCCTTTGCACTCCGCCTCTAATAATTTATCAGCAGAAATAATCACGTTCAAATAAAAGTCGTATGATTATCTGCGAAGGCCGCCGTAGTTCTGCAATCTGCAGTCTCGCCGCTAGATGTCGCTAATGCTAACGCAGCGGCGCAGGCGGCTCGCGGCTACATTGCGATCGCGATACTGCGGCAAATATCGCACTGAGGTTTTATCGGATCGTGAGATTGCGATATCGTTGCATCCCACGCAAAAAAAAACGACGAACGATCGTGTTAAAAAAAAGAAGAAGAAGAAGAGTAAAGTCACGCGTCCGTCATGGCACCTTTAAGTGAAGATAGATATATATTTATATTTATATTTTCTGAGGTACTTCTGAAGAAAAACAAAGACTGAATGTAAAGATTTGTTTGCGTCAGTTTTTTTTTTGAAGCTGTGTCGCAGTAGCACCATTGTTTACGGAGACAACGCACCATTGGAATTCCACCTCGTCGCCGTGGCGACCAACACCCAACACCACCCCCTCCTACCACCACTACTTGTCTCCCCGTCGTCCAATCACGTTCGACTCCCTGGGAAAAGTGGGCGTGGCTCGTGGGCGTGTGCCGTTACGTCCTCTTCATGCAGACCACGCAGCGGCTGACGCGGGTTCGTAGGTTTCCTGCCTTCAGAGTCTCTGACTGAGGCTTCCTGTAGAGGTCAAAGGTCAGAGCGCGGTCAGAGAGAGAGAGGACGCAATAACATAACATATACTCAAACACTGGAGGCCACTAGGGGGCAGTCCATACCTGAACATCTCAGACTGTTCCACAGTTGCCAGCCAGAAGGAGTAGGAGTTGCCGTAGTAGTTGCAGGTTCCTCGGCCGTGGCACTCGATGAAGGGGGCGCTGCGGAACTCCTCCAGGCAAGAGCCGGGGGAGGCCAAGGCCTGACCGGAGCCCTCTGCTCCTGCACTGGTGTGCTGAGGACAAACAAGACAAACAAGAGGGTCAGACCACGTCCTAACACCTCCACTAACCCTACATGTTACCCCTAACTCTACATTTAGCTTGTTCTCGTGTAGCTAGGTCCAAGAGGAAATGTGATTTTCTCCTTATAATCAACCCTCAAAATTGTAGTGAGCTCTGACGCAGCCTTAAAAAGAAGTGGAAGATGAAATTACCCATGATGCTTTGCGGATTCAGCGATCCGGCTGATACTTTTCAACAAAGATGCCGAGGAACATTTTCGTTGTCATATATTTTCGCAAATAAGCACGTTACAATGTGGAATTGTGTTGGAATATGTTGGTTTGATAAACATCCAGAGGACTGTTGAGCTTTGAACACTAATGTCAGATAATAACTGACCATTTATCAAAGCAGCTAGCTAACTAGCTAGCGAGCGGCTACATGTAGTGATGTCCCAATACCAGTTCCCTCAACAAGGGGAATTTACGGTTGAGGGAACTCAAAACCAAGGGGACATTTTAAGGGGGCGGTATTGGGGCGGAGCTTAAGACTCAGGCTTTATGGTCTTTAGGCTGAATTTCAATTCCAATCTTAATCCTCAATCTCATAAATGTTCTCCCTCTAGTCCAAGTTCTGTCCTGATTCTCAGGAAAATTAAGTTGAGGTCAAGTTTAAGGGCTGTATCGCCCTCAATATTGAGATTTTCCAAGACCACCCTTGGGAGCAAGGGCTACCCAGAATGCATTGCGTGTTTTCACATAACAAAGATGGCGTCGAAAGCAGAGAAACGAGTTCGCTACAAATGAAGTATTTTCTTTGTTAATAGAGATATAAAAATGATCTTAGTTTAGGCCCATATTATGGATTACTGACGTCATTGTTGCCTAACATTTATTTTTATTTGACCATCTTTTGTCAATAGTCGGCCGGTGTGGTTTACTTTTCAATAAGTCGTGGTGTGTGGTAACTGTCAGCTGAATATTTGTATGAGTATCATCTTATAACTAACTGACAACCTAATAACTTAATAATAATAATCCTGACTTAAATGTGTTCTTCTTCTTCTTCTTTTTTGGAGTTGACAGACTGGACGCAGCTTTGGCGTTATTCTGCCCCCTACAGTCTGAAGACGTATCTGCATTTAAGGGGTGTCCCATTTCTAAGTGACAAAATAACCCTCAACACTTGGTTTAGAGGGTTAGTTAAGATTAAGGGTTGAGATTGGAATTGGCTCTTAAACTCTTTGACTCTTAGTCTTTATGGTCTTTAATCCCTGTCTTTGTCTGTTGTCTCTCTTTTGTGAATAGGCCCCGCCCTCCTGAGCCTCAATAAACCTGGTTTTTAGCCAAACGAGGACCTGGTCAGAACTGACTCGTCTTACCATCATGAAGGAGTATCCGATCCACAGAGTCTCCCAGTGCGTCGGGCATGAAGGGATCTGGATGGTCTGACTGTGGACCGCGATCACCATGGCTGGAGCTTCACACACTGAACACCTGCACACACAGAAGTCAAGTTCAATCCCAAACATCTTGTTCTTCATGGACCTTCCCTCTGTCCGTGGTCCAGCCTGAGCTTCACCTGCTGATGTAGGGCTGGATACCCTCTCCTGTGATGGGGGCCATGGACATGGTCATGGGCTCAGGCGTGGACAGCCAGTACGAGTAATCGTTACGGGAAGCAAAGTTGCAGACGTTGTTGATGTTGCAGAACATGAAGGGCATGGTGGTGAACCTGCGGAGACAACTGCCCGCCGAGCCTGAAGGACAGAGACGGACGTGAGACAACATTTATCAACCAGATCTTCTCAGACGGTTCATCTCAAAACAACCAATCGCAGCTCTTTCGTACCGAGGTCTTGTCCGTGAGCTCGCTCGTTGCCCTGCACGTACAGCAGCGAGTATCCGTCGTAGATTGGGCTGGTTCCGTCGGGACAGAAGGGTATTTCCTGACTCTGACTGTGTCGGGTGACGAGGAACCCGTGAGCTGCAGACGCCGTTCCTGGAAGACCAGGATTTCCTTGAGGACCATCTGAACCAGGAGGACCAGAGAAGCCACGCTGACCTGAGACAAAATCAAGCACAGATTTGAAAGCTTCCGTTTCTCATGATGGAACTCTTACTCATCCACTAGATGGCAGCAACACCCTGACGTCAACAACGTAAAAGTACGTACCGGGCTGACCGGCGGGTCCAGGATCTCCCTTCCTTCCAGGTGGACCGCTGAATCCTTGAGGACCTTCCAGACCAGGGTCTCCAGGGTTACCGGACTGACCTAAAAAACATTGTACACCATGATTTGGAGCTCCCCCAACAGGTGAGGAGGGGGATTTTGGATGTATAAAGGGCTCCCCCCTGTGTCAGCGGTGTGTTACTGCAGTCATGATGTTCTGTGTCTCACCTGGGAGTCCTTCACGTCCAGAAGCACCAGGAGGTCCACGAGGACCGAGCAGACCTGGAGCACCAGGAGGTCCCTGCTCCCCCTTCACAACGATAGGAGCTGCAGCTACACCGGGGTCACCGGGGTCACCTAGAGGTCAAAGGTGAGAATTCATTTTTAGTATGGACCTCAAATAAAGTCAAACTTCATATTCTCTCAGTGTTGTCTCTCACCGCGTTGTCCCTCGTCTCCAGGTGGTCCTGGAAGACCACTTCCACCGGGAAGACCCGAGTCTCCCTTTGGTCCTGGAACAAAAGAGAAAGGGACTGATGAGGACAGAGGACACAGAGAGGACAGAGAGAGGACAGAGGACACAGAGAGGACACAGAGAGGACACAGAGGACAGGGATGCTGGTCCAGGACTGAGGACACAAAGAGAGGACACAGAGAGGACACAGAGAGGACAGAGACACAGAGAGGACAGAGGACACAGAGAGGACACAGAGAGGACACAGAGGACAGAGATGCTGGTCCAGGACTAAGGACTAACCAGGGAATCCAGGAACACCAGACAGACCGATGTCTCCTTTAATTCCAGGACCACCAGGAAGACCAGAAGGACCCTGGTGAGAAACATGTTGTTAAAGAAGTGGTTGTTGGTGCAGTAGGGGGCGCTCTCAGCACACTTAAATCCACTGAATGTGAAGGGAAGTGAACTCTTACAGGGAATCCTGGCGTTCCAGACTCTCCCTTCTGTCCCGGGAATCCTGCCTGACCTGGACCTCCGGGAATCCCCTTCTCTCCTTTGACTCCTCCACTTCCTCCTGGTCCACGAGGACCCTGAGGACCAGAGGGACCTGGAGATGGACCAGGGTCAAAGGTCAAAGGTCAGAGCACAGACTCTCTGTCTTTGTCAGGGAATCATTACAAACGAGAGATAAACTGAAAAATACAGTTTCAACATAAAGACACAAACTGATTCATCTGTGAAGTTTCATTCAAAATAAAGACAAACATGAAATAAATACAGACGAGTATCAATAACAGTATTGATCGATGATCAGGATCAATAACCTAAATACAATGAAAACATGAAGCGTCCTCTGAAAACATCAAACACATCAGTCTAACCTGGACGACCTGAGATTCCCAGAATTCCACAGTAAAACGGAATCGCGTTGACGAAGCGAAGGCGACGGAAAAAAGAAGAAGTTTAAACAGAAGAAAGAAAAACTTCCTCATCTCTGACTCATTATGGGATAGAAAAACTGCTTCAACGTCTCCACATTAACTTTATTATAATAATAACATTAATATAATAATGTTTTACCTGAATGTTATCGTCAATAAATTAATTATAAAAAGGTATTAAACACAAAAGTTAATTAACATTAAAAACACAAATTATTAAATGATATATTATTAAATAATAATGTATCTTCTGTACATATTTACAATAATGATACAATAAATGTAAAGAATATAAATGATTAAACATCTTAAATCTGTGTTTATATGTAAATTAAATGTTAAATTATTCAACATAACATTGAACATAATAACACTGTGAGTTAGTTGTGATTCATGTGTTCATGTGTTCATGTGTTCATGCTGATGGTGACAGGTTTAAAATCTCAGTTCAACTCAATATATTTAGATTTTATTTTTTAAATTATAAAACAACAAAACAAACAAACAAATAAATAAATAATGAATGATTAAAGGTGCTTACTGGTTAAAGGTGGATTACACAAACATCAGAGTGCAGAAAGTGAGAGAAACAAGTGTCAGATTAAGATTAAATATAATAAATAAAAAGATAAAAGTTTTCCCAAAGAACCAGGAAGTGAAACCGTTCTGTTTATTAAAAAACTGAAACTCATGCAGAACAAAGTGGACTCTTCCATCTGACCTGAGGGACCTGAGGAGGCGGGACGCACGTGTCATCACGCCAAGAGGCGGGGCCACACCACATGTGGGTGGGGCCAAGCCACAGGAAACAGGAGTTAACATGATGACATCATCAGTGTTTGTGTCTGACACAGCGCCATCGTGTGGTCAGCGTTTAAAATACAACAGTCAATGCTTCGAAAATTAGCTGTGTGTGTGACTGTGTGTGTGTGTGTGTGTGTGTGTGTGTGTGTGTGTGTGTGTGTGTGTGTGTGTGTGTGTGTGTGTGTGTGACAGACAGTGACGTGCAGGCGACTGATTGATGTGACAAAAACAAACCACACAGTGAAACAGTGAGGACGACAAAGCCTGAACACAAACACACAACGCTCACATGTGATGTTTGGGCTCATGGAGAAAGGTCAGAGGTCATGCTAATCTAATCTAATCTAATCTAATCTAATCTAATCTAATCTAAACAGATTCATCCATAAAAACATGTGTGAGTTTTGTGAGTTTGTCTCAGGCTCGACTGATTTACACCAACATTCTGGAAAAATGACGTCATGTGACATCAACACACACACACACACACACACACACACACACACACACACAGGTGACAGTGCATCAAAGCTGTGGAGAAAGGAATGGATTATAGATTATAGATTATAGATTATAGATTATAGATTCCCTCTGCTGTGAGATGAGGGGGAGGGGGTGAGGGCGTGGTCAATGATGAGGGCGTGGTCAATGATGAGGGCGTGGTCAATGAGAACTCCGACATTTCCCTTGTGAGAAGACGTGTGTGTGTGTGTGTGTGTGTGGGGGGGGGTTCATCCATCTTTATCATGCAAATCAACCTGTGACAAAAGTGCAGTTTCTGCCTGGTTTTCCTGGTTTTCCTGGTTTTCCTGGTTTTCTCTTCTTATTTTAAATAGATGTTTTAAATAATCCTCATGTTTTCACAGAGTGAATCTGTGTCCAATAACAAAGACCTTTAAATTTCAGCCTGACTACGATCAGACTGAGAAGACAAACCAGGACCAGGTCTGTGACTCTGAGTCTGTTAGAAAACCAGGCAGCTCAGTGTGATCCGGACATGCTTTACCTGCTCTTCCAGGTGGTCCAGGGGGGCCGAGCAGTCCTTTAGGGCCCTGTGCAGCCAGGCCTGGAGGCCCAGGAGGACCGATGTTTCCTGGAGAACCTGGGTTTCCAGGAAAGCCAGCATCTCCTTTAGTTCCAGGGAAACCAGGATTCCCAGAGGGACCAGGAAGACCTGAGTCTCCCTTAGCACCTGAACACAAATTCAGAGGACAAGTTTATGTTAGTGGTCCTAATCCCAAACGACAGTGATTAAAACGTGTGAAGGCTGTAGCTCACCTGGCAACCCAGGAAGCCCAGAAGCACCAGGACCACCGAAACCAGGAAGTCCTGCAGAGGAAATAAACCAGAAGTGATGTGAATCAAATGAAGCGTAAAAAGATTTTTTCTCCAGAAGAAGATGCTGAGAACTTACCGGGCTCTCCTTTGACTCCTGCTGGTCCTGGGATTCCATCACGACCGGCCTGACCCTTCTCTCCTGGAAACCCTGGTGATCCTGGTCGGCTAGACTCTCCTGGTCTACCAGGAGCTCCATTGAGACCTGGTGCACCTGGCCCACCATCGAGACCCTTGGGACCTGGGATACCAGGAGTACCTGACAAACACAGAGAAGGTGGTCAGTGTGTCGGTCACTGACATTTAACGTGTGAACACTTCACTTCTGGACTTGAACCTACCTTGGAATCCTGGGAGACCAGGATCTCCTTTGGGACCTGATCCTCCTGGTAAACCTGGGAGACCGGATGTTCCTGAACCTCCCTTGAGTCCTGGACTTCCTGGGAACCCTGGCTGTCCTGGGTCACCCTGTCACAAACATGACGTAAGTAAAGTGAGCACCTGTCCACGTTTCTGTGAACTAAAGAACGATCATGTGATTGACTTCTGTACTTTTTGTCCAGAGATTCCAGGTGGTCCAACTCCAGCAGACCCTGGTTCACCTTTGGATCCAGGAAAACCAGGTGAACCTGGTTGTCCAGATGGTCCTGACCTCCCGGGTTGACCGGATAGACCCTTCTGCCCTGATGGACCTGTGACATGATCAAGGTTTGATATTTAAACTCATATGAAAAACACTCAGTGTCAAACAACTAAAGAACAAAATAGCTTTGAGATGTTCAAACCAACCTGGAAATCCCATTTCTCCCATGCTTCCCTTTGCTCCTGGTCCTCCAGGGCCACCTGAGCCTCCTGGGATTCCAGGATCTCCCTTAGGACCTGAAAACATGGAATGTGGAACATTAGAGATCTTTTTCAAAACATCACTTATTACTCATTACTGAGTATGTGTTGGATTCAAATCTATACCTGGTGGTCCTGAGAGTCCAGGGCGACCATCTGATCCTGGCAGGCCAGAGTCTCCAGGAAGACCAGAGATGCCTTTCTGACCTGGAAAACCTGGTGAACCTGAAGAACACACACACAAGCATATGTATGTGTTATATCTTGAAATATTATTATTATTATTATTATGAAATATTATTTGGTAACCAGAGAGAAATTAAAAATCCATTGAAGATTTAGTTTAGTTTTACCTGGAAGTCCTGAGTCTCCTTTGTCACCTTTTGTGGTCACTGGTAACGAGGCTATACCTGGAGGTCCCTGAACTCCAGAGTCACCTCTCTCTCCTTTAAGACCAGAACCACCGGGTGATCCGTCTCTGCCTGGGAATCCAGGTTCACCTGCAGAAGAAGAACGTGGGAATCAGACCCAGGTCCACAATGTTGTGGTTCCTCTGTGTGAAGGTGCTCATACCCTTATGTCCAGGACCTCCAGGTCCTCCTGGGCCTCCTGGTCCTCCAGATGGTCCGGGAGATCCTATTGAACCCATGTCTCCTTTCTGACCTGCACCCGGTCAGAAAAACAGCATTAGCAAAAAGAATAGATATTAAACAACAAAAGAATATCACTTAGCTTTAGCAGAAGGTTAGCCATTCAGTTAACTAGTATTCCTGTTAACCAGCTAACTTCTAATATACACCATCAGCGAGCTAATCAGTCATTGGTCATTTAGAAAGTGAGCTACAAAGCTATGTGGCTACATAAGCACATCCAGATAAAAAAATGATCTCAACTATCTCGTTACCTGAGTAATATTAACTTCACCCTCTCACCCTTAATGCAACATCATTAAGGTTAACGGAGATCCTTTACCTGGCAGTCCAGGCAGGCCGTCCCGTCCAGGTCCTCCAGGAGGTCCGGGGGTTCCGATAGGTCCTGAAGAACCAGGAATACCAGGTGTTCCTCTTTCTCCTGGCAAACCTGGGATATCAAGACCTGGAGAACCGGGGTCTCCCTTTTGTCCATTTGATCCAGGGTATCCTGTAACCATGACACAAAGACTTCAGCCTCTGGATGCTGAACTGTTTTCAAACTATGCTAGCTTATTCATGCTCTGCTAACATGTTCTGCGGTCGGTCAGTGTCAGTAACTACATGAACTGGTCAACATTTGAATGGAAAAGTCCTTGAAGAAAACTCTTTACAGGGAATGGACTCCTATCTAATCACATGCATCTTACCTGGTGGTCCCACTGGGCCTGGAGGTCCAGGAGAGCCTGGGGTACCCAAAGAACCAATAGAGGGGCTTCCGGGTAGACCACGAGATCCAGGGATGCCAGGGGTACCAGGTTCACCTAAGAAAAGGAGATTGAGACTTGTCTTTTTTGGTCCCAATTCACCCCCATTACATCAGTTCCAGAATGACTGAATACCTTTAGATCCTGGTCCACCATCTATTCCAGATCTTCCAGGTGAACCAGGGCCGCCAGGGTAACCCGAATCTCCCTTTGGTCCAGGGAAACCTTTAGATCCAGGACCTCCTGGTAAACCAGATGGGCCAGGAAGTCCAAAGCCAGGCTCACCCTGTTCACGAGAAGCCACATGGATCTCATCGAGCTTCTGAGTTTCCAGAATTCATTGGTAGTACATATACTGTCTGTCCTTCTATCTGCCTACCTTATGTCCAGGAATTCCAGGCTGGCCAGGGAGTCCATCGACTCCTGGTCGACCAGATCCACCAGAAGCTCCTGGCTGTCCAGGAATACCTGGGAATCCTGGAAGAGAAACGTAAGAAGACGGATGAGGGAAGAAGAAAAGGTGATAGGAGCTAAGTACAGAGGAGGTAGACGTAGGAAGTGCTGGACAGATCAAGAAGGAAGAATCTGTGATTGTCCTGACCTTTAGTTCCCGGCTGCCCAGGAAGTCCAATGCCGGGGAGTCCAGGGTCACCCTTTGCACCTGGTGAACCAGGGAAACCAGGCTGTCCTGGTGAACCTGGGCTGCCTGAGAATTAAGAATAAAAAAAACCACAACCAATCAGATACAGATTCACTTCATCTCAGCTGTTCATGTGAGTTTGGCCTTGATGAGGAGTTTAAACCTGGAGAACCGGGAAATCCAGGCTCGCCATCCTGTCCTCTTGGTCCTGGTAATCCTTTCTCTGCCACCGTCAGACCTGGTTCACCTTTAGCACCTGAGGTGGAGGTGAGAGGATGAAAAGGTCTGAAGTGGTCATTTTTCCAATGTTGTCCCATTATAGATTTAGAGATATGGGTTGAGCTAAATCAGTTAGCATGATTCTGTCTCCGCTATAGAGCTTGGTGGCCGTCTACGGTGAGGTGATCCACTTACCTGGTAAACCAGGAGATCCAGATCTTCCAGAGACACCCTGGACACCTTTTTCTCCTGAAGCCCCTGAAGGTCCAAAGCCGGGGGACCCTGGGGGGCCCCTGTCCCCTGGAATACCAGGACCGCCTGACTCACCAGGGCTTCCTCGTTCTCCTTTCACCAGCAGAGATCCCTGACAAACACAGTCACATGGAGTTCAGACCTGAGCCGTGGTGGAATCTTTATCTCCACATATCTGAGTTAGCGCCACCTACAGGAGTTCCTTTGGGCCCAGGAAGTCCAGGCTGTCCATCACGTCCAGGTCGACCATCCAGACCAGGTAGACCAGGAGATCCAGGGAAACCAGAGTCACCCTTATCCCCCCTTACACCGCTGACTGTGATGGCATCACCTGGGTCTCCCTTCTCTCCAGGGAACCCTGGAGAACCTTGATTACCGGGGGAACCCTGGAACCAAGAGGATATCAAAGAGATTGAGCTGCTTTTTTCAACTTTAGAGGTGACCTTGATTTTAGAGGAGATAGAGGTCAGAGTTCACGACTCAGAGATGATACAAGATCATTTATCATGAGATCATTTAAAAAGAGAAGAAAGTTTTATTTACACAAAACCACAGAAGTGAAGAAAATGATTTAAAAAAAGTACAATTATTAAATACCTTTGTAAAAGTAAGTCAAAAACATTCAAATTTAGAACCAACGATGAGGTTAGAACATAAATAATAGAGTGAAGGTTCCTTCACAGATCACTCACAGGTTGACCTGGAGAAGCAGGAGAACCTGGATAACCTCGATCTCCTTTGATTCCTGCGCTGCCGGGAATTCCTGATGATCAGAAATAAACAACAAGATCATTCAATAACAGAATATATAATATAATATAATATAATATAATATAATATAATATAATATAATATAACATAACATATACTGTAAATCTAAAGACTCATGACTGTAAATCTCTGGGTCTCAAACACTGTCATTATCTTCTCTTTTCCTGTGTTTCCTGTTTTATTTTGAAATGCCTTTGCTTCTGTTGCTGCTGTGATGTCACTTCCTGTCTGTGTTTGTCTCTCACCTGTGTCTCGTTGCTTCGTTAGAGTTAAACTGTGGATCGTGGACGATGGAGAGAATTCTCAGCTCTTTCTGTGAGTGTCTTTTTATTTCAATATTTAATCTGGATAATCTGGATAATCTGGATAATCTGGATAATCTGGATAATCTGGCCCTGAGGTTTTATTCCACATAAATAATTCTGCGTTGCTGATTTTCATTTTAAATCCATTTTTAACATGAAAACTTGTCTTTGGTTTAAATCAGGTGAAGTTTTTCTGCTCTGGGTTTAAACGAGAGTCGTTTTATTTGACTTTTATCAGCAGAGAAAATAAAACACAATATTATTTCACCATCAAACTAAATACAATTAGCGTATTTTCCGCACTATAAGGTGCACCTTCAATGAATGTCCTATTTTAGAACTGTTTTCATATTTAAGGCGCAGCGGGTTATAAGGCTCATAGAATAGAAGGTATTGCAGTCAAACGTTTGACTGGGGTTGCGTTATGCGTCCACTAGATGGAGCTGTGCTAAAGGGAATGTCAACAAAACAGATAAAGTAAAACTTTACCAAATGATCCATATATAAGGCGCACTATCGTTTTTTGAGAAAATTAAAGGCTTTTAAGTGCCAGTTATAGTGCGGACAATACGGTTAAGTAAAATATCTGCTTAAATACTTCAAAAGTATTTATATTTAGCAAAATATGAAGATATAAAGATCATCACCGGGGAGTCCGGATGGTCCTGGAGGTCCTTGTGGTCCTGGGATTGGACTGGTTCCACCAAAGCAGTTCACACAGGTGTCGCCTTTGTTACCTGCAACAACATCATCATCATCATCATCATCATCATCATCATCATCAACATCTGAGTCCAGACCTGAGTCCAGACCTGAGTCCAGACCTGAGTCCAGACTCCAGACCTCCTGGTTCTCTCACCTTTCAGCCCTCTCTCTCCTGGATAACCTCGTTCTCCCTGCACACCGGGGCGTCCGGGTTCTCCGCCCACACAGTTCTGTCCGCTGGAGAACCCTGGAGGTCCAGGAGGTCCTTGTTGACCCTGTGGACCGGGAGTTCCTGCTCGTCCTGGAGGTCCCGGCAGAGCGATGCCCGGGTCACCGTGGTCTCCCTTCTGACCTCGCTCTCCTGGGTAACCGGGGGCTCCAGGCTGACCGCTGCCCCCGATGGCCGGGAGTCCTGGTGCTCCAGCAGGTCCAGTTTGACCTGAGAGAAACCAGACGAGGATCACGGTTTAACGTGGATCGTGGTTTGAGTTTTGAGCTGCAGCAACAATCATTATTATTATCTTAAATCTTTTCAAGATCAATATTTATTGTTAGCAAACACTTGCGTAGCTTTCCTATTAAAAGTAGCCACGATAGTTAGCTTCTAGGCTAGTTCACAGCTTCACTGTGGTTTAATATCAATAATTCAGCGTCAGTTTTTCTGTTTCACGGTAGCGTGATGTGCGTCATGTGATCCACGTTTACCTGCTGGTCCTCGTTCTCCTTTACCTCCAGGTGACCCCGGGAACCCGGGTTCACCTTTAGCACCGACGCGACCTCCGGTCTGACCTTCGACCACCTGACGCAAAGAAAAACAAAGATCGGGAAACAAAACTCAACAAACCACCATCCCATAATAAACATTCTCTATTTTTTACTTAGCGGATAAAATACACTCAAAAATATATGTTTTATTTTATTTAATGTTTTTATTGTTTTATTTGTGGGTATGGCTCCATCTAGTGGTCAGAAGAGTGTAGCGCACCACAAAAATTCCCCCACGAATGATTGTTTTTAATGTGAAATAATCTGTAAATATTCACTTTAATTCTTAGATTTTGAATTATTTATACAAATATAAAACTAACACAGGTCATCGCCATGGCAACCAAGCAACGCTCCAATTTATTTTCTACAAACTTTTTATTCTTTTTATTTTGAATGAATGAATGAATGAATGAATGAATGAATGAATGAATGACGCTCACCACTCCTGGTGGACCTGGATATCCACGATCTCCTTTTAGACCCTAAAATAAAAACTCGGATGTCATTTGAGAATAATACATAAGGCTTATATATTAATATATTGTATGTATATAAATACATAAAAACCTACTCTTTCTCCGTCTCTGCCTGGAGAACCTGGAGAACCTGAATCTCCTTTTCCGCCCTGAAACAGAAACGTGGATTAAACCATTGAATCAACTTTATTTAAATGACTAAAAACACAAAGAAAACTCACGGGGAATCCTGGAACTCCAGGGTCGCCGTCTTTGCCGGGTTTTCCCTGGAAAAGTTTGTTTATTTTTATATAAAGTTTGAAGAGTTTTGTTTTCAGGGTCAAAGGTCGTCTTCTTTCGTACTCACTCGTTTTCCTGCTTCACCGACTTCTCCCTTTTCTCCTCTCTGACCACCAGAGGGCCCCTGACACCACAGAACAACGCGTCAATCACCGTCTTTATTCAAAAACTCACCACTCGTCTTTTTACCGTTTACTCACAGGAGCGCCTGGAAAACCTGCATCACCGCGGGGTCCCGGAGATCCTGGATCGCCCTGCACACCAGACGGGGAAAAGGTCAAAGGTCAAAGGTGATTTTTTTTATGAAGAAAAATCAAACATTCAACGAAAGAAAAACTAAATAAATATAAGAAGAAGAAAGACAATCACAGATGTTTGTGTTCTACTGACATCTAGTGGCCAACGGAACACATTGTTTCAGTGCATTGTGCAGCTTTGATTGTGCCCTCTGGTGGTGAAACTGCTGAACTTCAACTCGATTCTAAAAAGCACTTTATTTTATAATAATTGTGAAAAAAAGTTTAAAAAAGAAGTTAAAACATTTTTGAAGAAAAATAATCAAAGTAAATAATTTAGGTGAATTTGTGACTTTTCTTCTTTATGATATTAAATGAGTTTAAGTTCATTTTTCTTAGTTTTGAATTTGAATTTGGAGTTTGAATTCATTTCCTGTGACATGAGAAACCTGTCAATCACTGATAAAACACATTTATTCATGAATGAATGAATGAATGAGTGAGTGAATGAATGAGTGAGTGTTACCTTGTCTCCTCTCTGAATGACGTGGTTAGATGAATGAGTGAGTGAATGAATGAGTGAGTGAATGAATGAATGAATGAATGAGTGAGTGTTACCTTGTCTCCTCTCTGAATGACGTGAACTGGAGGTCTCTGCTGTTCGCCCACCTGACCTGGAGGACCAGGAGGTCCTGGTAATCCCTGGTCACCCTACACACACACACACACACACACACACACACACACAACAATAACACACATAAATAATCAAAGTCACACACACACACAGACAGTGTTTGTTGGACTCTTGTGTCTGAACCTTGTCTCCTTTCGGTCCTTGGAAGTTTAATCCCATGTTTCCCTGAAAAGACAAAGAGCAGAAAACGTCAAATAATCAAAATAATCAACGTTTTCTCATCGTTTTTCTGTGATAAAACTCAATGGAAACAAAACATGTTGGAAAAATGGAATTCTGAGTAAATGTAGAGAATAAAAGCTGTTTATTTAACGTCAGTGGATCAAGAAAAAGAAAGAAAATAATCCACAAACTAAAGGTTTAATCACAGATTTAGTTCAGAATTAATTATATTAATATAATGAACTTTTCAAGATTTGAAATATAAATGTTTTCAATTTATGACAAGAAGTCATAGTGGAAATAACATGTTTTTTTGTTCGCCATCTGACGCCACCTGGTGGAGAGTAGTTAGAATGATCACAGTGAAAGTGATGAAAAATGACAGAGGGACATTTAGTCCTTAAGGCTCTGAGTGTGAACACATGAATAATCTGTGTGTGAACACATGAATAATCTGTGTGTAAACAAATGAATAATCTGTGTGAACAGATGAATACTCTGTGTGTGTGAACACATGAATAATCTGTGTGTGAACACAAATCATCTGTGTGAACACATGAATAATCTGTGTGTGAACGCATGAATAATTTGTGTGTGAACACATGAATAATCTGTGTGTGAACGCATTAACGCAGACAAAATCATCCCAAAACAAAGAAGAAAAAGTGAGTTCATGCTTTTATATCCCAGATTATCTCAGATTATGATCACAGATTGAGGATGAACTGACCTTAGGTCCAGGAGAACCAGGAGGACCTGGACGACCCTGAAAAAACACACACACAATTCACTCTTTCACCGTTTCTTAAAGCTGTGAATGAATGAATGAATGAATGAAAGCAGCTGATGTGGTTTTACCTCGTATCCTGTGGATCCTGGAGGACCACTGGGACCTTGTAATCCAGCAGGACCTGGTAATCCCTGTTTAAATCAGATTAGGGTTATTTTTGTGCTGGTGTTTTTCTTTTATTATTAAAATAATTTATATTATTATTATTATTACTCTAATCATTTATATTATTATTACAACTGTTTGTAATCTTACAGGAGCTCCTGGTAATCCCGGTAATCCCACTCCTCCCTTCTGTCCAAAGCGGTTGGTGGAGATGATGTCACCTGGATCACCCTGTGGACCAATCAAACCTCTGTGAGTCTAATCTCCTCAGATTACAACAAGTTTAACACAAAAGTTAAAACAACTTCTATTCAAACTTTTTTTTAAATGTGAAATTACAAAAAATTACTGATAAGAAAAAAAAAGACGTTACACAAACTTTATTGTTTCCAAAAAATATGAAAAAAAGTTAATTCCCCCAAAAAATGACTTAAGTTTTAAAACAAACAAACTCAGTTATTGTTTTTTTAATTTGGGATTAAAACTTTATTAGAGTGCGTTTGTGTGTGTGCGTCTGTGTGTGTGTCTGTGTGTGTGTGTGTGTGTGTGTGTGTGTGTGTGTGTGTGTGTGTGTGTGTGTGTGTGTGTGTCTGTGTGTGTGTGTGTGTGTGTGTCTGTGTGTGTGTGTGTGTGTGTGTGTGTGTCTGTGTGTGTGTGTGTGTGTGTGTCTGTGTGTGTGTGTGTGTGTGTGTGTGTGTGTGTGTTACCTTAGGCCCAGGCAGACCTGGTGGTCCCTGTGAGTGAGAAACAAAAAACAAACGTTCAGTAAATAAATTTTTTCCCGATGTTAGTGATGAAAACTCCTCGCTCCACTCACCAATAATCCCGGCGTTCCGGGAATTCCTCCTGCTCCAGGATAACCTCGTTCACCCTGATGACGACAATAAGAAGAAGAAGAAGAATCTTCAAAAGTTCTTTCAGGAAGTTCTCAAAGATCTCGTCAGGACGTCTTTCTTTACCTTTGTCCCGTTACATCCGGCCACTCCTCTGGGACCTAAAGGTCCGTCCTGACCCGGCAGACCCTGACACACCGAGGACACACAACAACGTCAACAACAACAACAACGTCAACAACAACATCGGTGATAAAAGTCGGAGAGAGAAAAACTCACAGGAAGTCCTGGAGTTCCTGGGAATCCTGGTAATCCAGGAGGACCCTGTTTAAAACAAACCAGAGCAGGTCAGAGATGGAGGAAACAGAGACACCTGCTGGTCAGGAGGTGACATTACAACACATCTGCAGATAAAAACCCTGGAACATGAATAACAAATCTGACAGATTTTATTCTTCTAAAGAAACTCACTCTGATTCCTTTTGGACCTCCAGGTCCTTGAGGTCCATCACTGCCCTGAAAACACACACACACACACACACACGCACACACACACACACACACACACACGCACACACACACACACATTATTATTACACATTAGGATTAACTGATTCACTGTGAATATAAATATACGTAAACGTAATCAAAGTCAAATGTTTTCTAATAAATATCTTTATTTTTTATCACCAATCAGATTAAATAAGATTATCACAAACATGTTATATTATTAGCTCCGCCCACCTTCTCTCCTCTGCCTCCGATTGGACCCTCAGGTCCAGGGAAACCTGGGACCCCTGGTTGTCCGGTGAGACCCGGGAAACCCCGTTCACCCTGAAAACACACACACACACACACACCATGAGTGAAAAAAAGTCACATGACACCAATATTAATACAAACTAAAAACCACTCACTCTCTCACACCAAAGTCACTCACTCTCTCACACCAAAGTCACTCACTCTCCCACACCAAAGTCACTCACTCTCCCACACCAAAGTCACTCACTATCCCACACCAAAGTCACTCACTCTCCCACACCAAAGTCACTCACTATCCCACACCAAAGTCACTCACTCTCTAACACCAAAGTCACTCACTCTCCCACACCAATGTCACTCATTCTCCCACACCAAAGTCACTCACTCTCCCACACACCAAAGTCACTCACTCTCCCACACCAAAGTCACTCACTCTCTCACACCAAAGTCACTCACTCTCTCACACCAAAGTCACTCACTCTCCCACACACCCAAGTCACTCACTCTCCCACACCAAAGTCACTCTCTCTCCCACACACCAAAGTCACTCACTCTCTCACACACCAAAGTCACTCACTCCCACACACCAAAGTCACTCACTCTCCCACACCAAAGTCACTCACTCCCACACACCAAAGTCACTCACTCTCCCACACCAAAGTCACTCACTCTCCCACACCAAAGTCACTCACTCTCCCACACCAAAGTCCATAGAGTAAACCAGTGATTTTAACATCACAGCACACAGGAGTTCACAGGAGTTGTTGATCCACTGCTGCCTCCATCACTAACTTACAATGACTGATTTTAGTGAATTCAGCTTTAAAAATATTTACTTTAGACTTAAATCAGTGACACAAAGTGACCACACGAGGCAGCAGAGGACCAGCAGCTCCTGTGTCCCAGTGAGCTAAAATCACTGGTTTTCTCTGTGGACTTTGGTTTGAGAGAATCCTTTTTTTTTAGAAGTCTGAAATCATGTAAATCCTCTTGTAAAGAGTCATTTTCTGGTTAATAAAAACTCACCTTGTCTCCTTTCACTCCTCTACAGTCACATCTAGATCCTGCACATCCGTTACAGGCCTGTAAACAAAGACATTTGACGTTAATCATCAGGTCAGAAGGTTTAATTCAGTCATAAATAAATAATGATCGTGATAAATGTTGGATAATAAACTGAGTTTTGCTCATCTGTAAAAGTTGGAGAAGTTAATTCATATCAAATATGTAGATTTTTCAATGATATTTTATTACAAGATTAACATGAAAACATGATGGAAAAACTCGATCCCCATCAAAAAAAAAAAAAAGTATCTCGGAATAACTTGAAATTCACCATCATAATAGTCAGCATCGCCCTGAACAAGGATCTGTTGAAAATATTTGAATATCTCTTAAGGAATAATGAATTTTTGAAAATCAGGAAATGATCCATTTGCCCTGATGCACTTTGACAGTGTGTGTTCTTGTACTTGCAGCATACTGAGGACCAGTAAGGGTTTTAAACCAACAAAGTGAGGTCATTTTTACGGAGTCAGGACATTTTGGTCGGTCCTCACTTTGTTTTCATTGAAATCACTTCCTTAGGTTGATATAACATGCTATACTCAATTTGTCAAAATGTTTAATTTTGGACGACTTTTTCTCAAACTTTGGACCAAATTTTTTTTTCCAATTTTGGACCAAATTTTTTTTTGTCAAATTTTGGACCAAATTTTTTTTTTTAAATTTTGGACCAAATTTTTTTTGCTCAAATTTTGGACCAAAAATTTTGGGTCAATTTTTTTTTTTCAATTTTTTTCCAAATTTTGGGTCAAATTTTTTTCAAAAATTGAGTCAACATTTTTGTCCAAATTTTGGGTCAATTTTTTTTTTAAATTTTGGGTAATTTTTTAAAAAAAAATTTTGGGTCAAATTTTCTTTTTTTAATTTTGGGTCAATTTTTTTTATTTATTATGGTCGACATAGTATAGTATGACATTTTTGTAAAATGTTGGACCAAAAATTTAAAAAATAAAATAAAATCGAAAAAGTTTTCCAGCCCTTTTTGCTCTGGGGCTCCACCTGCAGACATTTTATGGTACTGCAACCAGTAGTTCTTTGTAGATGTCATAAATGAAGTAGATATTTGTAATTGTGTTGATTTATAAAGTGGAAATGCTGGTCCTCAGTATGCAGCAAGTACAAGAATGTGTGTGTGTGTGCACAAGGTCAGTGAGCGACAACAAGACACAAGAAAGTAAATGTTTGTCCAAATGTTTTTGTCTTTCTAATCTAAAACAAATGTGTTCACACGATTCACTGTTTCTCAGCAGAGTTTAGAGGATGATGATGATGAGGATGAGGAGGATGAAGGAGTTAGAATGTTTCTG
>NC_139803.1:45020026-45060026 GCF_963457635.1 Microchirus variegatus
CTCGTCTTTATTGACTTTTCTGCTCTGAACAACATCCTGTCTGTGTCTCTGTGTCTTTGTCCTGCAGCAGGACTCTGTCTGTCCTCTGTCTGTCTGTCCTCTGGTCTGTCCTCTGTCCTCACGTCTGTCCTCTGTCTGTCCTCACGTCTGTCCTCATGTCTGTCCTCTGGTCTGTCCTCTGTCTGTCTGTCTGTCTGTCTGTCCTCACGTCTGTCCTCTGTCTGTCTGTCCTCACGTCTGTCCTCTGTCTGTCCTCATGTCTGTCCTCTGTTTGTCCTCTGTCTGTCCTCTGTCTGTCCTCACATATGTCCTCTGTCTGTCCTCACGTCTGTCCTCTGTCTGTCCTCTGTCTGTCTGTCTGTCCTCTGTCTGTCCCCATGTCTGTCCTCTGTTTGTCCTCTGTCTGTCCTCACATCTGTCCTCTGTCTGTCCTCACGTCTGTCCTCTGTCTGTCCTCTGTCTGTCCTCACGTCTGTCCTCTGTCTGTCCTCACGTCTGTCCTCTGTCTGTCTGTCCTCTGTCTGTCCTCATGTCTGTCCTCTGTTTGTCCCGTCTGTCCTCACATCTGTCCTCTGTTTGTCCTCTGTCTGTCCTCACATCTGTCCTCTGTCTGTCCTCTGTTTGTCCTCTGTCTGTCCTCACATCTGTCCTCTGTCTGTCCTCACGTCTGTCCTCTGTCTGTCTGTCCTCTGTCTGTCCTCATGTCTGTCCTCTGTTTGTCCCGTCTGTCCTCACATCTGTCCTCTGTTTGTCCTCTGTCTGTCCTCACATCTGTCCTCTGTCTGTCCTCACATCTGTCCTCTGTCTGTCCTCACATCTGTCCTCTGTCTGTCCTCACATCTGTCCTCTGTCTGTCCTCTGTTTGTCCTCTGTCTGTCCTCTGTCTGTCCTCTGTCTGTCCTCACGTCTGTCCTCTGTCTGTCCTCTGTCTGTCCTCACGTCTGTCCTCTGTCTGTCTGTCTGTCTGTCCTCTGTCTGTCCTCATGTCTGTCCTCTGTTTGTCCTCTGTCTGTCCTCACATCTGTCCTCTGTCTGTCCTCTGTTTGTCCTCTGTCTGTCCTCATGTCTGTCCTCTGTCTGTCCTCACGTCTGTCCTCACGTCTGTCCTCACGTCTGTCCTCTGTCTGTCCTCACGTCTGTCCTCACGTCTGTCCTCACGTCTGTCCTCTGTCTGTCCTCACGTCTGTCCTCACGTCTGTCCTCACGTCTGTCCTCTGTCTGTCCTCACGTCTGTCCTCACGTCTGTCCTCACGTCTGTCCTCTGTCTGTCCTCTGAGAGACAGAGACTGAGAAAACAACCTGGAAAACCAGGTCAGGAAGACGGAGGAGGAAGAAGAACGTCCTGTGACTGCTCTGTGGAGGAGGACTTGTCAGGTAGCCACACACACACACACACACACACACACACACACACACACACACACACACACACACACACACACATACACACACACACACACACACACACACACACACACACACACACTGATGATCTTCCTCGTCTCAAATGAACGATAAACTTTTGGTAAAGACGACTGAGGACTGAACGGTTAGTCCTGGTTCAGATCCAGATCCTGGTTCAGATCCAGATCCTGGTTCAGATCCAGATCCTGGTTTAAAAATAACTCCAGCAGATGTTGGACAAACGGTCGATAAAATCCGTTTTTAAAAGCATGAAGCTGTAGATTATGACTTTAATTAATATAATTAATATAAAACATTAACATTATGACAATAATCCCATTTAAAGTCTAACGTCAGATTAAAGGACTAATCACAAACATATGATGTCAATCACCAAAACACTTAATCTGTAACTTAATCCACAAAGTTCTGCTGTAATCTCAACAGTCTGTGAACAAACGCTGCACTTTCACCTCTCACCACCGGGGGCAGGGCTCAGAATCACCTGTGGAGAGCAGATGAGACCTTTGACCTTTGACCTTTGACCTCTAAAGCGTCAGAGTAAATGTTTACTTTGCTGAAGACGGAGACAAGAGACAGACAGACCATAATAACTGTGGAGTACAGAGTTACTACTGACACTAAAGCTAAAGCTAACGCTAATCATAGTTTTAGTATTTTATTGATCAATAAAATATTATAAATAAATACTTCCTCTGTTTATGTTAAAACTACTGCTTGTACTACAAAAAATACTACAATTACTACAACTGTTACTGTTGATGCTACAACTAAAGCTAATGGTACCTTTTTCTACTGTACTACTAAAACTACTACATCTTTACAAGTATTAACACTAAAAACTACTACAAAGTACTACTATATTTCCTGATGCCACTAGTATTTCTACTTTTATGACTACTACATGTACTTCTAGTGCTGAAACCTACTACCACTACATCTTGACTAGTATTACTACTTACAACTACTACATCTTTACTGGTATTACTACTTACAGCTACTACATCTTTGATCGTATTACTACTAACAACTACTACGTCTTTACTCGTATTACTACTAACTACTACATCTTTACTTGTATTACAGCTAACAATTACTACATCTTTGATCGTATTACTACTAACTACTACATCTTTACTTGTATTACTACTAACAACTACTACATCTTTACTTGTATTACTATGAACAACTACTACTACTGCACAACTGTTGCTTTTACTGCAGTACTATTTAAAACAACTGCATAAATACTACCACTACTGCACTACTGAACAACTCAAAATACCACTTGAATATGACTGTCAAACTACAACATGTGTATACTTTTTACTGCGTTCACGACTACTGTTAGTACTAACCCATTGAAATACTTATTTAACAAGTATTGCAAAAGCATGACTTTAGTAGTACCACTGCGAGTACTACTACAGCAACTACTACTAATCCATCAACTACTGTAACATTGTGTACTTCTGCGTACTAATACTATAATTTCTGCAATATTTAACCAGTGATACTCACAGTATTTGAATACTCTCTAGTACTTGTACTACTACTTCAAATCCTAATGGTATTCTCTGCTCCATCAGTACTTGTCAATGTTAGAAGTAGTTTAACTTCTGTCAGTACTGCGTCAGTACTATGACTGCGACTGATGCTGCTACTGCAACAAGTACTACTGTGTGTGTGTGTGTGTGTGTGTGTGTGTGTGTGTCTGTCTGTCTGTGTGTGTGTGTGTGTGTGTCTCTGTGTGTGTCTGTGTGTGTGTGTGTGTGTGTATAAACAGTTTGTTGTTGTTTCTCAGTGACTTTAGTTAAACTGTTAATCCTCACTGACACTGAAGTGTTAACACACACACACACACACACACACACACACACACACACACACACACACACACACACACACAGTCTAAAAAAAAATTGTTAAACTCAAATATTCAAAGTTTTTTCAAAGTAAAGTTCACAAACTGAAGATGATGTAACTCATGAACTTTGGTTTGTATCAACACAACACCTTCAAAATAAAGTTAATGAATTATATGATCACAGTTTCCTTCAAAATAAAGTAAATTAATAATATGATCACAATTTCCTTCAAAATAAAGTTGAGTTGTTTGAACACAATTTCCTTCAAAATAAAGGTATTGAGTTTTATGAACACAATTCCTTCAAAATAAAGGCATTGAGTTATATGAACACATTTCCCTTCAAAATAAAGTTAATGAATGATTTGAACACAGTTTCCTTCAAAATAAAGTTAATGAATGATTTGAACACATTTCCTTCAAAATAAAGTTCATGACTTATTAGAATTCATTTAAACTGAACTTTTATGAATTTAAAACAACTGAACTTGTCTTTTTTTTCCGTGTCGTGACTCGATTTGAAGATAAATGAGACGTTTTGACTGAGACACAAGCTCCTCCCACTTTTCAACAAGATATGAGATGTTTATCAGAGGATGTTATGGCTGGAGACACACACACACACACACACACACACACACACACACACACACACACACACACACACACACACACACACACACACACACACACACACACACACACACACACACACACACACACACACACACACACACACACACACACACACACACAAACAGGGTTTCCCTTAACTATCATATGACATCACAGGTGGAGATTGTGGTGGAAAACTGTGTTGCTATGTTAACATGAATGTGTGTGTGTGTGTGTGTGTGTGTGTGTGTGTGTAGACTGTGTGTGTGTGTGCGTGCATTAAATTAAAAGAGTGTGTGGGTTGTTGCGGTGTTTCAAAGAGAAAAGCTGCAGGTTTATGTTACACCTGAACTCCCTCACCTGGCTGAGACACACACACACACACGCACACACACACACACACACACACACACACACACACACACACACACACACACACACACACACACACACACACACACACAGTCACATTTTAAAGATGACCTAAGTTCCACCTTTTTATAAAAAAGTTCACTTTTTTGTACTGAAATGTTTATTTTTTAAATATTTATTTTATATTTATAGTTAAATGTATTTCATCGTTATATTTATTTTTGAAATTTGCAAAGTAAATGTTTGACAGTAGTTTATTTTCAGTTTTTTTAAAAGTTTTTGACAATCTTGTAATGAAATTAAACTAAATGAATTCAAACTAAAGTAATTTAACATCATGAACTTGATTCTTTAACTGAAGTAATATTTAAATACTTTGACATAAATGTTAAAACAGGGCGGAGTTTCAGAGTGTGGGCGGGTCACACCCGTGTCTTCCACCAGGGGGCCTCAGTGCTCAGAGCTGTGGTGACAGACAGATTGAAGTGACCACGCCCCTTTTCCCAGACGTCTCCATGACAGCAAATCAATGTCGACAAATAAAGCGACACTTCCTGTGCTCACTGACGCCCTCGTGTGTTCATCTG
Source organism: Microchirus variegatus (assembly GCF_963457635.1). Lineage (NCBI taxonomy): Eukaryota > Metazoa > Chordata > Actinopteri > Pleuronectiformes > Soleidae > Microchirus > Microchirus variegatus. The sequence goes on from NC_139803.1 coordinate 45,024,893, forward strand.
TGTTTCAGGAAACACAGTCGTCTCAGTGACCAGCAGGGGGCAGCACTCTGAACTCACAGGTACGTTTCAGACCATTTATCGTGATTCTGGTGAATTTTTTTCACATTAACGTAGAAAATCGTGAAGAGACTTTTTCACATATTCTGAAGAGCCACAAGGGGGCGCTGCATCACCCATGTCAGCCCAGGACCCGAGATTATGATTTAAAATACAAAGTCATTTTATCAACTTTTTATTCACTTTTTATGGAGGTTTTTTTTCTGTTTTTATAAAATCAGGACAAATTGTTGAGAAAAACAGATTTTTATAAAAAAGTTTACAAATATTTGTCCAAATTATTTCAGATTTTCTGATAAAGATCAATAATCAAAGACCTGATCAGGAAGTGTTGGACATGTTGTCTCATGTCTCCTGGACAAATGTCCTCATGTCTCACACGCACACACACACACATAGCTGCTTGATTGGACACGCCCCAAAATGTGCGTCTGTGGGCGGAGTCAAGTGAATCGGCGCGTGAGCAGTGCTGATTAATAATTAATGTGCTCATGAATATTCATCCTGTTTGACTATGACATGAGGGCGCGCGCGCGCACACACACACACACACACACACTGAGAGGAAAGTTCACTAAAGTTAAAGATTCTGCAAACACACACACGCACACACACACACACACATTAAAGACAGTGTGTGTGTGTGTGTGTGTGTGTGTGTGTGTGTGTGTGTGTGTGTGTGTGTGTGTGTGTGTGTGTGTGTGTGTGTGTGTGTGCAGTATAAATGTGGAGATTAAATGATAATCTGGAAGAATAAAGTGAACAGATCTGATTCAGTCTGTGTCCTGATCCTGGATCCGGATCAGGACACAGACTGAGTCATAGAGACACAGTGTCAGTGCTGTAACAGCATCATTATTATTATTCAGACCCGGTCCAGACCCGGTCCCGGTCCTCAGTGCTGTCTGTGAGTGTGCGCACTTACCGCAGAGTATGCGTGTCGCACGGCGACACAGAGGACGATGAAGAGTCGCAGGTTCATTTTGAATCGAACGCGGATCCGACGCTGCGCTGTTTAACGGACTGTGGTTCGCTCCTGGTCCTGGTTCAGGTCCTGGTTCAGGTCCTGGTTCAGGTCCTGGTTCAGGTTCTGGTTGTGGTTGTGGTTCGGGTTCTTCTCTGAGCGCATGACAGGCTCGCGCAGCAGCTGCAGAGAAGAAGAAGAAACTTCACGCTCTTCTTCTTCTTCGTGTCCTCGCGCTCTGGCTCGTGCTCGCTCTGCTCCTCTCTTCTCCTCTGATTCTCTCTCTCGAACTTTTCCTCCTCTCTTCTCTCAGTCCTAATCTGCCGGATCTACTTCCCAGACTCACGCGCACTGATATCCCCCCCCACTGCACCTTCACTGCAGCGGACTTGTCCTCGCGCACTCACCTTTGGACACTTTTTACGCACCTAAATGTTTCCATAGCGACCACAGATACATCATCTCCTGCTGTTCCACTCTTAATAATGGGATTATTTGTGGATTATTGTGCAGATTGAGGACGGCGTTAGGACCCGGCAGCGGCGGAAGGACACATTGTCTCGCGCGCGTGTCTTCAATCCCGACTCTTCTTCTGCGCCTCGAGGCTCAGAAAAAAGGTTTGGCATTAAACCTTTATTTGACATGTTCTATGAGCCCGGACACGTTACATTCCTGCCAGATTATTAAAGGTTAAATATTCTCCCTGACTCCTGTCACACACACACACACACGCACGCACGCGCGCACACGCGCACACACACAGTCTAAATTCTTCACTGGATTGAAACAGAAAAGTTTTTAAAAAGTTTCTAATCTGAGAAAAGTGAAGCAGTGACTGTGATCTGCAGATTATTGTTTCATTATTCCAGATTACAGAAGAACATCAGAGTTAACCTCGTGGATCAGGATTATTGTTAATACACATTATTTTATAACTTTAGATTTTTTTCCCACATTTGTGCAGATTTCCTGAAAAGTTAAAGAATAAAAACCTGTTTGTGTTTAAGATTATTTGAACTTTTCTTTGTTGTAAAAATGTCATAAATCAAAGTCATTGATAGTTTTTCTGTGAAAGAGTAAAAAAAACTTCAGCAGTTGTTGAAGAAACTCGCTTTTATTTTGAAAAGACTTTAAAACATTAATGTGAAAAACTCACTTTTTAAAGTTTAATGTAAAAATGTTTCAGTTTATTCTGAATAAAGTGACTTTAATTCTCTTTATTCTGTGTGTGTGTGTGTGTGAGGCAGAGGGGGGGTTGGGGGCGGGGCGTTGTCTTTGAGTGACAGCCGCTGGCTCCTCCCCCTCCCCCTCTGCTCTGCTGCAGTTTGAAGTTTGAAGCTGAAGAATCGCAGCAGCAGCAGCAGCGACTTCAGCACGAGACTCTGGTGAGCGCGAGACTAAATAATCCAGATTATAACTCTGTCTCTGTCTGTGTGTGTGTAAGTGTGTGTCCGTGTGTGTCTCTGTGGAACTACTTCATCACTGTGTGTGTGTGTGTGTGCGCAGAGGAACAGACGCTGGTCCTGGTCTGGTGAGGTTTTTCTTGGATGAGCGCGCGTGACCGTCAGTGATCTGAAGAGAGAAGATCGAGCTTCTTCATCATCTTCATCTTCATCTTCATCTTCATCTCTGACACAACATGAAGCTCAGGTGAGTCACAAAGTAACGAAGTAAATGAAATTAATGTTTAAATATTTAAATGTTTAAATGTTCAAACTTTAGCGGAGCTGAGATTCTGTGACGCGGCTTCACATCGACTCAGCTCCGGGTAACAGTTACCTGACTCACCGCTGTGTGTGTGTGTGTGTGTGTGTGTGTGTGTGTGTGTGTGTGTGTGTGTGCAGGTTGTGTGTGTTTGCAGTCGCAGTGTTGCTGCTCAGATCTGCGCACGCAGTAAGTCCTCATTCACTTATTCACGCTGTGTTGTTTTTGTTGTTTATTTTATTTTATTTTGAAATGTTTTTGCGCAGATTAGATTTTCCCTCATGTTTCACTTCCTGTCGCCTGACGGAGTGAATACGTGAATCTGTGAAATATGTGAACACTAAATGTTTGAGTGAACCTGCTCTCACTCATTCACTATTCAGACCACGCCCACCTCATGTATATTTAAGTGAGGGGAGGCCACGCCCACACACGTTGGCCAATCTCTGCCTGAAGACACAGTTTTTGACTTATTCATATTTCATTAAAAAAAATCTTATATTGTCATTTATAAAATATAATCTGTAATTTATACATTATAATATGTAATCTCATTTATGAATCATAATCTATAATCTCATTTATAAATCATAATCTGTAATCTCATTTATAAAATATAATCTGTAATCTCATTTATGAATCATAATCTATAATTTCATTTATAAAATATAATCTGTAATTTATACATTATAATCTGTAATCTCATTAATAAAATATAATCTGTAATCTCATTTATGAATCATAATCTATAATTTCATTTATAAAATATAATCTGTAATTTATACATTATAATCTGTAATCTCATTTATAAAATATAATCTGTAATCTCATTTTTAAATTATAATCTGTAATCTCATTTATAAAATATAATCTATAATCTCATTTATAAAATATAATCTGTAATCTCATTTATAAAATATAATCTGTAATCTCATAGTGAGCAAAGTGGCTCCTTTTAACCAGATGAAGACAATAACGACCTCATTAAGGTCAAAGGTCAACGCTGATGTAGTTTGATGATGGAGTGAATGTCAGTGCTGTGAAGTCTGAGTGAAAACATGAATGTGAATGAGTGACAGACGACTTCATTGGGTGGTCTGTGCTCCTGTTACCATGGTTACCGTGTGGTTACAGTGTGGTTACCGTGTGGTTACTGTGTGTCAGTCAAAGCTTTGATGTCATGTTCTTTTAGCTTGTTAAACAGAAGCTAACTGTGCTCTTTAAGGAGCTAATGGCTAATACCTGAAACTGCACAGGAAACCTGCTAACTAGGCTAAATGCTACTAGCTTGTCATTCATTCACGTTACGACGCGATTTACGAAGGATATCACGATAATATTTAGGACCATGAGGACACAAACAGGAAGTAGTGACTTTTCTGACGTGTTTTAAATGTTTTTAGAATCTTTATTCTTCTTTAATCTTAATCTCCACTAAAACCTGAGGAAGGTTTTTGAGATTATCTCTGTGTTTGTTACTGATGTTGTTTTAAAGAAAACATCACACTCAGGTGAGGAGGAGGAGGAGGAGGAGGAGGAGGAGAGGAGAGGAGGAGGAGGAGAGGAGGAGAGAGGAGATGAGAGGAGAGAGGAAGAGAGGAGAGAGGAGAGAGGAGAGAGGAGAGAGGAAGAGAGGAGAGAGGAGAGAGGAGAGGAGGAGAGGAGAGGAGAGGAGGAGAGAGGAGAGGAGAGGAGGAGAGAGGAGGAGGAGGAGAGGAGGAGGAGAAGAGGAGGAGAGGAGGAGGAGAGAGGAGAGAGGAGGAGGAGGAGAGGAGAGGAGAGGAGGAGGAGGAGAGGAGAGAGGAGGAGAGGAGGAGAGGAGGAGGAGAGGAGGAGAGGAGAGGAGGAGGAGGAGGAGAGGAGAGGAGGAGAGGAGAGGAGGAGATGAGAGGAGGGGAGGAGAGGAGGAGAGGAGAGGAGGAGGAGAGGAGGAGGAGGAGAGGAGAGGAGGAGAGAGGAGGAGGAGAGGAGGAGAGGAGGAGAGGAGGAGGTCAAAGGTCACAGCAGATGATTTAGATTCTTTAACCTCAGAAGCCATTTTTAATTTATTGTCACAGACATTATTTTCTGTCCTAAATGATGATGAAAATGAACAGAATCTAACTTCAGTATCTTCATCATCATCATCATCTTCATCATCATCATCATCATCATCATCATCATCATCATCATTGATCCTAAAAATCAAAGATCATATTGATCAAAGTGTAAGTTTGCAAAACTTTAATGAATTGAATTTAAAATCATGACAAAGAGAAAAAGCTCATCAATAAAAAATGATTTTAGATTAAAACAGAAACTGATTTAACTTAAACTGACACTGACGACCATGCTCTCCTCCTCTCCTCCTCTCTCCTCCTCTCTCCTCCTCTCTCCTCCTCTCTCCTCTCTCCTCCTCTCTCCTCCTCTCTCCTCCTCTCTCCTCCTCTCTCCTCTCTCCTCCTCTCTCCTCCTCTCTCCTCTCTCCTCCTCCTCTCTCCTCCTCAGTTAAATTCCTGTAGATCCTAACATGACTCATCATGTTTCTTCAGGTCTTTTTATTCTGAAACATTCCAGAAACTTTAAGTGAGGAGAGATCAGCTGCACTGTTACTCCTCACCCTCTCACTCCTCACCCTCTCACTCCTTCATCCCTCACCCTCACACTCCTCACCCTCTCACCCTCTCACTCCTCACCCTCTCACTCCTTCATCCCTCACCCTCTCACTCTCTCACCCTCTCACCCCTCACCCTCCCACCCTCTCACTCTCTCACCCTCTCACCCCTCACCCTCCCACCCTCTCACTCCTCACCCTCTCACTCCTTCATCCCTCACCCTCCCACCCTCTCACCCCTCACCCTCTCACGCCTCACCCTCTCACTCCTCACCCTCTCACTCCTTCACCCTCTCACTCCTCACCCTCTCACTCCTCACCCTCTCACGCCTCACCCTCTCACTCCTCACCCTCTCACTCCTCACCCTCTCACTCCTTCATCCCTCACCCTCTCACTCTCTCACCCTCTCACCCCTCACCCTCCCACCCTCTCACTCTCTCACCCTCTCACCCCTCACCCTCCCACCCTCTCACTCCTCACCCTCTCACTCCTTCATCCCTCACCCTCCCACCCTCTCACCCCTCACCCTCTCACCCTCTCACTCCTCACCCTCTCACTCCTTCACCCTCTCACTCCTCACCCTCTCACTCCTCACCCTCTCACTCCTCACCCTCTCACCCTCTCACTCCTCACCCTCTCACTCCTCACCCTCTCACGCCTCACCCTCTCACTCCTCACCCTCTCACTCCTCACCCTCTCACCCTCTCACTCCTCACCCTCTCACTCCTCACCCTCTCACTCCTTCACCCTCTCACTCTGTCACCAACAAAAACCTTATGTTCAAAAGTGTCACAGATGTTAAAGTTAATAAAGTTGTTGAACTTTATTGATACAAACACATGAACAATAATAATCACAGATGAAGGTTTTCTAATGTCAGACATTTCTGAACATGTCGTGTTTTTAAAGAAGAAATAATTAAAACACGTTAGAGATGAAGATGATGATGATGATGAAGAAGAAGATGAAGACGATGAAGATGATGGTACATGTGTGTGTGTGTGTTCATCTTCAGCCTCCAGGCTTCACCCTTCTGTTTGTCTTCACTGACGCACAACACACACACACACCCACCCCCCCCCCCCACACCCACACCCACACACACACACACACACCCACACACACACACACACACACACACACACACACACACACACACACACACACACACACACAATGAAATAAGTTTGATAAAAAGATTCAATAGAAGAAGAAAAAGTGTCAGAGTTAATCAGACTGATTTATGAGGCAGAGGGGCGGGGCTTCATCCTGAACAGGGGCGGGGCTTCATCCTGAACAGGGGCGGGGCTTCATCCTGGTTCTGAGATAAGTTTATAAGCAGCAGCAGTAACATCACCTCCTCTCTCACTTCCTCCTTCACCTCCTCTCTCACCTCCTCTCTCTCTCACCTCCTCCTTCACCTCCTCTTTCACCTCCTCTCTTGTCTCCTCCCTCACCTCCCTTCTCACCTCCTCTTTCACCTCCTCTCTCCTCCCTCACCTCCTCCTTCACCTCCTCCTGAGCACTTTCCTCTGAAGGAGGAGGAGTCAAAGCACTTGTGTGTGAGTGCATTAGTAAACCTATAAACCTGTGAAGGTTAAAGCTCTGACGTGTGTGTGTGTGTGTGTGTGTGTGTGTGTGTGTGTGTGTGTGTGTGTGTGTGTGTGTGTGTGTGTGTGTGTGTGTGTGTGTGTGTGTGTGTGTGTGTGTGTGTGTGTGTGTGTGTGTGTGTGTGTGTGATGACAGACGTGATGATTTCTCCTCTGGGAAAACCCCGTCATCTTCATCTTCATCATCATCATCATCTTCTTCTTCTTCTTCTTCTCAGAATCACAGACTTCTGTATTTTTACTGGATTTCTTGTCAGAACAGAGAAAGTCAAGTTTAGAAGAACCTGAGCCTGAATCTGAATCCACACTCGTCTTCTGACGTCTTATCTGCGACTATTGATTATTGTCAATCCATTAATTACTTTGTCTATAAAACTTAAGCAAATAGTTGAATTTGATGAAAATGTTCTGAGGAACATCTGCATGAGAACAGAAAGTTCCTCTAAAGTTCCTCTAAAGTTCCTCTAAAGTTCCTCTAAGGTTCCTCTAAAGTTCCTCTAAAGTTCCTCTAAAGTTCCTTTAAAGTTCCTCTGAAGTTCCTCTGAAGTTCCTCTAAAGTTCCTCTAAGGTTCCTCTAAAGTTCCTCTAAAGTTCCTCTAAAGTTCCTCTAAAGTTCCTCTAAAGTTCCTCTAAAGTTCCTTTAAAGTTCCTCTGAAGTTCCTCTGAAGTTCCTCTAAAGTTCCTCTAAGGTTCCTCTAAGGTTCCTCTAAGGTTCCTCTTCCTGTAGCTGGGCTTTGGCCTCCTGGTCTAAAAGTCAGGTCTGAACCTTGTTTTTGTGTCAGTGTTAGAGTTTGAATCTTCAGCTCAAAGCTTCTAAACTTTTCCAGAGATTCTGCTTCTTCTCGTCCTGAATCAACAAAGAGAGACGAGTGATTTTAAAATTAGCAGAATTGACATTAGCGTGAGGAGGAGGAGGAGGAGGAGGAGGAGGAGGAGGAGTTACGTTGCTGACAGACGCTGATGTTTACGATGATCTTCTGTCCATCTTCACCTCCTTCATTCCTTCATTCCTCAGTTGTCTTCACAGCTGGAGTCAGAGCTTTGATTGACAGGTGATCTCTGATGAAGACGATTGATCTGATTTGTTGAAATCAAACGTTTTTAATGGTTTAACACACACACACACACACACACACACACACACACACACACACACACACACACACACACACACACACACACACACACACACACACATCGGTCACGGTGAAGCCCAGAGGTCAAAGGTCACGGTGACACAAAGGCAGCTTCACATTCCATCACTCGCTCTCCACGTTTTCACTTTGTCTTTGATTCTTTTGGCATCGAGTGAAAAGAGGAGGATTTAGAGAAGGAGGGGGGGGGGTGAGGAGGAGGAGGAAGAGGAGGAGGAGGAGGAGGAGGAGGAGGAGGAGGAAGAGGAGGAGGAAGAGGAGGGGGTTCTGTCTATCTGCAGAGTGAGAGGGTTTTGTCAGAGACGATGAGGTGGGGCTGATGTTTGGCTGATGTTTGGCTGATGTTTGGTCGGTGGAGATCTGTCGTAGCTTGTCTGACGTTCCCGGTCTCTGCTCCTCCTCCTCCTCCTCCTCCTCCTCCTCTCCCTCTTCCTCCTCCTCTTCCTCCTCTTCTTCTTAATGTCATCTCTGGCCTCAGGCTGTTTCTCCTCTTCACAAGGATTAGTCGTCCAAACCACGTCTGTCTTCACCGTCTTTTTAAACACTGATGATGTTGTTGCTCTTTTTCTTTTTCTTCTTCTTTTTATCAAACAACAAAATCCCAAACTTGTTTGTGTTCAATCTGAACATCGTTAATCTGAACATCTTTAATCTGAACATCGTTAATCTGAACATCGTTCATCGTTAATCTCATGGACTCAGATTATTCACGTTTGTTTTAGGATTAAAAGCAGAAAAGATTCAAATGAAGGAACATGTTTACAGTGAACAGTCACGTTATGAGAGGGTTGTCAGTTAACTAGTGCGTTAACTAGTTAACTAGTGCGTTAACTAGTTAACTCACTAGTTAACTCACTAGTTAACTCACTAGTTAACTCACTAGTTAACTCACTGGTTAACACCCTGTAGAGTAAAAATAACACATCATCAGTTGTTTTGAGTCAAATTTTCAGGATGAACATTGAACGTTTTCTTCTTCGTTGGTGTTTTTTCTGCGTCTTTCTCTGTTTTCCTCATGATTGACAGGTCGTCTCAGTTTTTTTTCCGCGTCGTTTCCGATTTTTCTTTCTTCTTCGTTCAAAATCTCCTGCGAGGAATTTGACGTTGTTTTTGAAAACGTGGAAATGTCTCGTCATTAACTTTGACTTTAGACGATCAGACGTTTTCTCCTCCTGCAATTATCACACAAGTCTGTGCAGAGACTGTGTGTGTGTGTGTGTGTGTGTGTGTGTGTGTGTGTGTGTGTGTGTGTGTGTGTGTGTGTGTGTGTGTGTGTGTGTGTGTGTGTGCGTGTGTGTGTGTGTGTGTGTGTGTGTGTCTGTGTGTGTGTGTGTTTATGCTTTTAAATGAACATTAATGGTCTTTAATGGAGACATTAATTACACACCAGGCTCCACAGCCGCGTCACATGTTTGTAGCCGGCAGCTAACGCTAACCAAACCAAAACAACGGCGGCTAATATCCTGTTTAACTTTGCTAGCGCTAACGCTAACCTTCAAAGGAGAAACTCTTGGCCCGAAGCGAATGTTAGTGAAATATTTATCGTGGTTTCAGTGGAATTATCGACTTCACCCTTTAGGAATTTAAGCTAGTTAGCATCCAGGAATGTTTGGTTTAGCGTTTCTTCGTGTTTTTTTTTAAGACTGGAAGCAATTGCTAACGTACGGAATTAACTTGTTTTGGTGTTTTTTGCTTTAATCCAGAAAATAAGATTATCACTTTGTTCATGGACATGGACCGGTTTAACTTTGCCTTTAGCATGGTAGTGCTAGCTTTAGCCGTGTTCCAACACAGAGACTCTAAGTTTTGTTTTTAAACGGTTTTAAGCTAGTTAGCCATTTAGCTTTTTTGTAGTTTTGTCAGAATTGTAAGAACGCACTGAAAAACACAAATAAGGACAGAAAATACTTTGATTTGAAGTGAAGAACATCTTTTTTTGTTGAAGTTGACTCTTTTTCGTGACTCTCAGCTCAGCGTCGTCGTCTTTTTCTGCTAAAACCGTTTCTTTTTCATGTTAAAAAAAACGTTGGACTTTCATTTTTCCTCTTCACTTTGACATAATTCCCAGTTTTCCACCTGGTTACGCCCCGTATCCGTGGCGACCGTGTGTGTGCGTGGTAACCTGCTGTGATGGAACACTATCATTGTCACATCACATGTGTGTGTGTGTGTGTGTGTGTGTGTCCCTGTAATTAGCGTTGCCTGCTCTGTGTTTGCAGCTCTTTGTCTTACGCTCAGGTAACTTCACCTCCGTCAGAAAACACAGAACTTTTCTTCGTCCACAAACGTCTTTATTGGATTTTCCCGCCGTGTTTTTTTTTGTGCTCATAACTTTCGAGAAGCAGCTGCCAAACTGTGCCTGTGGCTGCAGCTGCAGCTTATTGTCCGACGCATCTGTGAAGGCAATAACTTGTAGGTTTAATGCTTTAAAAGACAAATCCTGCTCAGTTCAGTCGTGTCTGATCTGAAGATAAACTCTTGTTTTCAAAATACTCGTCTGTTTTGTTGCTACGAGACTTTTTCATGTCGAGCGGAAAAAAAAGAAACTTGACGACTGAATCTAGCGTCGTGTGATTTCTCGTGACTTCAAGTTTCTTCAAGCCTTGGTTGGATTTGCATAAATGTGAGATGGTATCATGGCGCTGATATAACACACACACACACACACACACACACACACACACACTGTCAGTCAGCTGTGTCACTGTGGACGTCGTAAATCACAGAAAGCTCAATTTGTCTTTCAGCCTCAGTCCAGAGGGAAAATACCACACTGGTCTGGTGTAATTTACAGTGTTTTGTTGCTGAGCGTCAAACCATCATCCACGCCCTGCAGTTGAACCAGCAACCATTCATCATGTGTGACAGCGCTGATGAGCAGCACTCACTCCCTCTTTATTACCTCCGCTCAGGAGTAAAGAAAACATGATGGATTTTCAGGAAAATTGGTGGAAAGATGACGTTTAAGAGAAAAGTTTGGTTAAGGTTTGAGTTTAATGAAGTGGTTTAAATGAACGTTAAAGGACTGATCTTTGTGTTCTATGAAGAGTCTGAAGCTGTGGTTCCATCACAGTGAAGCTCACTGTGGTAGAACCTGGTGAACGCTGTGTCTGACGCGTCAGTGAAGAACGTAACGTGACGTTCTACCAACGAACAACAACATCGTGTTGGTTCATGTTGGTCCAAAAGGGTTCAGACACTCTTAGACATAAAAGTGCTCAGTAGAACCATATAAGGTTCTTCGGCTTGTCCTTATAGGAGAACCCTTTTGGAGGGTTCCACCAAGAACCCTTTTTAAACCCTTTATTCAGGAAAAGACTTTTAAAGAGTTCTCTGGATCAAATTGGTTCTTACTGGAACCATTAGTGTTACCAAGAACCCTTGAAAAACCGTTTCCTGAGGAAAAGACAAGGAGCAAATGGTTCCAGGTAGAACCTCAGCCCTTGTAGAAGAACACTTTTGGAACCCTTATTTCTAAGAGTGTATCTTCTGTATCTTCAATACACTGTTAGAAATAAAAGTGCTAAGTAGAACCATATACAGTTCTTTGGCTTGTCCTCATCGGAGAACCCTTTTGGAGGGTTCCAAGACCACCTTTTTAAACTCTTTATTCAGGAAACCCTTTTAAAGGGTTCTCTGGATCAAAATGGTTCTTACTGGAACCATTAGTGTTACCAAGAACCCTTGAAAAAACCTTTCTTTGGGAAAAGGGTTTTTCAGAAGCAAATGGTTCCAGGTAGAACCTCAGCCCTTGTATAAGAACCCTTTGGAACCCTTATTTCTAAGAGTGTAGTGTGGTCTTTATCGTGGTAAAGCTCCACAGATTAACCTCTGCAGACACTTCCCTGAGTGACAGGTGAACAGTGAACTCTCTCTGAGTGACTTTTTAAAGCGTCTTCAGGACATTTTTCCATAAAACAACCTGATCTCACTCTGCATTGACCCACAGACGGTGGGAGTCGTCACCTCCTCAACGTTCTCCTGAGGAACACCTTCATAAATCACTCACTGAAGTGTCTTCACACTGAGACGACGTCTCTGCTGTGGACGTTGGACGATGTTCACCAACAGTCAGGGTCAAAGACGAGAGGACGTTTTAAACAAGGGTCAGATAATGAATCACATTAGTCTGATTAAGACTGAGCTGGATCTTAGTCAGACTAACGAGTGCAGTGTTGTTTGTGTTGCTGTAACCAGAGTGTGTGTGTGTGTGTGTGTGTGTGTGTGTGTGTGTGTGTGTGTGTGTGTGTGTGTGTGTGTGTGTGTGTGTGTGTGTGTGTGTGTGTGTGTGTGTGTGTGTGTGTGTGTGTGTGTGTGTGTGTGTGTGTGTGTGTGTGTGTGTGTGTGTGAGTGTGTGTGTGTGTGTGTGTGTGTTCCTTTTGCCTGGTTTTGTTTCCACAGTTTGAAGAAAGAAATCAGTGACTTATTGACACGACCATGTTTGTGTTGGACAATATTACTAATCTGACTCACACACACACACACACACACACACACACACACACACACACACACACACACACACACACACACACACACACGATGATGTCACAGAGAGATTGAGATAATCTGATGTTTTAGACACATGTTAATCTGTGACCTTTAAACAACATTGATGAACACATGAATGTCATCATGTTGATGTGCTTCATGTTTGACCTTTGACCTCGAGGCTGAAGCAGAAGCAGAAGAATCCTCAGTGACATGTGAACAGGTCTGGACTCATAGACCTCATGGTTCTGTCAGAGCTAACAGCTAATGAAGGGTTGCCAGGGGCGACGCTAACATTCCATGTCATCGCCATAGATACCAACCCCCCCCCCCAACCCCGGGGGCCCCTCCCCTCCCCCGCTCCTCCTCCTCCTCCTCCTCCCTCGACCTCGTCCCCTGCAGCACAGAGGCTTCTACAGGAGGTCACACACCTGTCTGCACCTCCTCTTCACCTCCTCATCATCTCCTCCTCCTCTCTTTATGTTCTACATTCACACCTGAAATTTTCTTTTATTTCTCTGTCCTCCTCTGTCCTTCTCCGTTTTCCTGTGTCCTTCTCTGTCCTTCTCCGTCCTCCTCTGTCCTTCTCTGTCCTTCTCCGTCCTCCTCTGTCCTTCTCTGTCCTTCTCCGTCCTCCTCTGTCCTCCTCTGTCCTCCTGTATCCTCCTCTGTCCTCCTCTGTCCTCCTGTGTCCTTCTCTGTCCTCCTCCGTCCTCCTCTGTCCTTCTCTGTCCTCCTGTGTCCTCCTCTGTCCTCCTCTGTCCTTCTCCGTCCTCCTGTGTCCTCCTCTGTCCTCCTGTGTCCTTCTCCGTCCTCCTGTGTCCTCCTCTGTCCTCCTCTGTCCTTCTGTGTCCTCCTCTGTCCTCCTCTGTCCTTCTCCATCCTCCTCCGTCCTCCTCTGTCCTCCTCTGTCCTTCTCCATCCTCCTCCGTCCTCCTCTGTCCTCCTGTGTCCTCCTCTGTCCTCCTGTATCCTCCTCTGTCCTCCTGTGTCCTCCTCCATCCTCCTGTGTCCTTCTCTGTCCTCCTCCGTCCTACTGTGTCCTCCTCTGTCCTCCTCTGTCCTTCTCCGTCCTCCTCTGTCCTCCTGTGTCCTCCTCTGTCCTTCTGTGTCCTCCTCTGTCCTCCTCTGTCCTTCTCCATCCTCCTCCGTCCTCCTCTGTCCTCCTGTGTCCTCCTCTGTCCTCCTGTATCCTCCTCTGTCCTCCTGTGTCCTCCTCCATCCTCCTGTGTCCTTCTCCGTCCTCCTCCGTCCTACTGTGTCCTCCTCTGTCCTTCTCCGTCCTCCTGTGTCCTCCTCTGTCCTCCTGTGAGGACAAACATGGACAGTGTTTGTCTCGTTGTTACATAAACGTCCTCAGTCGTCTTCACCTGCGTCTAAATCCCTTAAATCTCATGTGTGAGAGGTCAGAGGTCAAAGGTCAGACTGAGGTCAAAGGTCAGACTGTGGAGCGTCTTTAACGTCACTCACATACATTAATGTTCAGGAATTCTTCTCAAAGACGAGAAACAACATGGATTCTGTTGAGGGTTTTTGGATTTGAAGGTCACTGAAGGTCACTGAAGGTCACTGAAGGTCAACGCTCGGCCTGCTGTGACCTCATCAGAGGCGGGGCTTCATGGGCGTGGCCGTGTGTGACGCTGACAGAAAGTGACAGTTGCGATGACTGCGTGGACTAAATTACCCAGAATTCCTCTCAAAGTGGCGTCAGCTGAAGTCGACGCTGAGCTCGTGTCTGAACTCGTGACGTTAATGTGAACGAAAGAGCTTTAATGAAAAGGTAAAAGTGAAGTGAAGACGTTCATGTCAAACACCTGGAGGAGCCCTGACCTCTGACCTCTGACCTCTGACCTCTGACCTCTGACCTCTACCTGGAGGTCTGCAGAGAAAAGATTTAAGACTCCAGGAATTTAGTCACTCATAGTCGACGCATGTCAAGTGTTATACTGTATTATATACATACATATATACTGTGTGTATATATGTATGTACTATATACATATATATACGTACTATATACATATATATATACTGTGTGTATATATGTATGTACTGTATAAATATATATATATACAATATTATATCAGTTTATTAAAGTAGTAAAAAGATTGATTGATTAATTTAAGTTTAATCTCTAAAAACAGACTTAGATTCTCTTTATTTAAATGAGCAGATTAAAGTGTGTTAATCTCAGATTAAGTGTTAAAAGACACTAAAGTTTAAATAGAACCTCAGCATAAATCAACAGGGATTTACCACCAAATTTAAAGAGACAGCACCTCCTCCTTTCTCCTCCTCCTTTCTCCTCCTCCTTTCTCCTCCTGTTTTCTCCTCCACACTTTCCCAGGACTCGCTCTCACCATGAGCTCCAGGCTCCTCCTCCTTTAGCCCCTCCTCCTTTAGCCCCTCCCCTTTAGCTCCTCCTCCTGAAGTCTCACTGAATTTAAAACATCAGGTGTTTTTAAATCTATTTTAACTGAAGCTGTGATTTAATCTCATTTTAAAAACTTTAAACTTCTGTTTCCTTCACTGTGAACCTGATTTTAATCCTAATCTTAATCTTCACTTTCTGTAAATGATTCCACATTTAAGAAGGTTTTTATTCTTTGATTTAAAAAAACTGCTCAGAATAAAAATCTTTTTTTTATTTTACTGTAGATTATTTCTCTCTCTCTTCATTCTAATCCTTCAACTCTGCACAGAGAAGGTCAAAGGTCAAGCTGTTGGGAGGGGCTTAGTGTGAGTGAGTGAGTGAGTGAGTGAGTGAACGAGTGAGTGAGTGAGTGAGTGAGTGAGTGACGCTCTGGTCGTCATCAAACATGAAAACATGAGATTATTAGCTATTATTAGCTATTATTAGCCACTGTTCATTATTGTTAGCTATAGTTAGCCACTGGTAGCTATAGTTAGCCACTGTTAGCTGTAGCAGGTGTTATTGAGCTCGTCATGTGTTTGATTAAAAATGAAAGCGTTCTTCGTGAACGACAGATTTTACTGTGAAATGAGCAATAAAAGTAGCCGTGTTTGTGCGAGCGGCGGCCATTTTGTGATCCCACGTCAGGGTCGGTGAATTCCTCTGAGTTTTCCGCATCACTGTTTGCGTCATGGACAGGTTTAGGTTTAGGTTTAGGTTTATTTGACCCTGAGCTCCTCAGTGTGATCCTCGCATTGTCTTCGTCCAGCTGTGACCGAGCGTCGCCCCCTGCTGGTCGGTGTGTGTGTGGAACACTTCACCCCCGCGTGACGCCGTCACCTGTCCTCAGTGTTTCCTCAGTCAAACTCACTGTTGTTCCGTCGTCTTTACGTCGCTCCGCGTGTCGTCGCCGCCATGATGGACGGGTGAATGGCGGGAAACTTGACCTCGCTGTCGACCTGCGTTATTACACTGAGGTTTGATGTGACACACACACACACACACACACACACACACACACACACACACACACACACACACACACACACACACACAGAGGGTCTGAGTGACAGCGGGTTAGCGTCGTGTCCTAACAGGCTCCTGTAGTGTGTGAGCAGCTGTGTAAAGCTACGCTAACACCCGGCTTTTCTTTAAGAGACAGAAACTAAAAAAACAGAAGAAGACGAGCTTTCATTCGTCCATCGTCTGCTCGTCCTCATGTTTTCACTGAGGAGGAGGAGGAGGAGGAGGAGGAGGAGGAGGAGGAGGAGGAGGAGTGATGAAGGGTTGTTTTTAAAAGATCAGCACAAAAATGTATTTGTGTGTAAAATCTACATCAGGTTAAGTCTACGATGTCTACGTCACATGATCACGTCTTTATCTCAGTGTTAAACTGAAGTTTGTAAACCACTCACTCTCCCACACCAAAGTCCATAGAGAAAACCAGTGTTCCAGCTCACAGGGACACAGGAGCTGCTGGTCCTCTGCTGCCTCGTGTGGTCACTTTGTGTCACTGAGTTAAGTCTAAATTAAATATTTTAAAAGCTGAATTCACTAAAATTCACTTTGGTGTGAGAGAGTGAGTGACTTTGGTGTGAGAGAGTGAGTGACTTTGGTGTGTGAGAGTGAGTGACTTTGGTGTGTGAGAGTGAGTGACTTTGGTGTGAGAGAGTGAGTGACTTTGGTGTGGGAGAGTGAGTGACTTTGGTGTGGCAGAGTGAGTGACTTTGGTGTGTGAGAGTGAGTGACTTTGGTGTGAGAGAGTGAGTGACTTTGGTGTGTGAGAGTGAGTGACTTTGGTGTGTGAGAGTGAGTGACTTTGGTGTGTGAGAGTGAGTGACTTTGGTGTGGGAGAGTGAGTGACTTTGGTGTGTGAGAGTGAGTGACTTTGGTGTGGGAGAGTGAGTGACTTTGGTGTGTGAGAGTGAGTGACTTTGGTGTGGGAGAGTGAGTGACTTTGGTGTGAGAGAGTGAGTGACTTTGGTGTGGGAGAGTGAGTGACTTTGGTGTGGGAGAGTGAGTGACTTTGGTGTGGGAGAGTGAGTGACTTTGGTGTGTGAGAGTGAGTGACTTTGGTGTGTGAGAGTGAGTGACTTTGGTGTGTGAGAGTGAGTGACTTTGGTGTGGGAGAGTGAGTGACTTTGGTGTGGGAGAGTGAGTGACTTTGGTGTGGGAGAGTGAGTGACTTTGGTGTGTGAGAGTGAGTGACTTTGGTGTGGGAGAGTGAGTGACTTTGGTGTGAGAGAGTGAGTGACTTTGGTGTGGGAGAGTGAGTGACTTTGGTGTGGGAGAGTGAGTGACTTTGGTGTGTGAGAGTGAGTGACTTTGGTGTGTGAGAGTGAGTGACTTTGGTGTGAGAGAGTGAGTGACTTTGGTGTGGGAGAGTGAGTGACTTTGGTGTGGGAGAGTGAGTGACTTTGGTGTGGGAGAGTGAGTGACTTTGGTGTGTGAGAGTGAGTGACTTTGGTGTGTGAGAGTGAGTGACTTTGGTGTGTGAGAGTGAGTGACTTTGGTGTGGGAGAGTGAGTGACTTTGGTGTGGGAGAGTGAGTGACTTTGGTGTGGGAGAGTGAGTAGTCCTCTGTGATCCCTCAGTCTGAGTTAGTTTAACTTTAACTTTAGTAAACTGACTGAGCTCAGTTTAGTTAAACATTAACTCGTTCTCATCTGTGCAGTGTTTTAAATCACGTCTGCAGTGCATTATGGGATGTTTGATAAACAAGCAGACGCAGTTTACTGAAGACACAGGAAGTGACGGCGCGTTGTTTACTGTGGCGGACGTTAGCGTGACAGTTAGCGTGTAAACAGCGTCATGTGATCAGTGTGAGACTCGACTCCTTTATTTACGTGTTTACGTGTTTGTGCGTTTCCTGAGACTCGTCAGGTCCAAACATCAGCAGCTGCTCAACACGTTAGCGACGCTGTTAGCGACGCTGTTACCACGACGACGACGACCTCCACAAACCTGTAAATGTCCTAAAATGGACGGGAACAGAGATTTTTGAGAGGATTAGTGAAGATTAACGAGGTTTAAACAGAAAAGTCAAGACAGAGTTTGTGTTTCTGAAACAGCTGATTTAATGTGTTTATGTCTTTGTTGTTGAAACACATTAAAGCTGCAGTTTGTCATGTTTGTGACACAGAGAAGCATCAGAACAAACACATCAACAACATTAAGAACATAAAATAAGAATCAATAAAATGAAAGTTTTCAGTTACTGAACATGAAAAAATATTATAAATGGAAAAATTAAATGGGTTTAAATTTGACTTAAGAAAATACTTTTACATGAAAATGCAGTTGTTTATATTTGTATTTGAAGTGAACGTCTGAGATTTAAGTGTCAAACATTCATGCTTTAATCCACAGTGACACAGTAAAGAGACGCAGTGTTTACATGTGACCCTGGTGGTCCACTCTTTATGTCTCTGTCCAGACCACAGACGGAGAATAAAGTTTATACAAATTATACAAACCAGACAGAGAGGAGGTATATACGTTTATCTGTGTGTGTGTGTGTGTGTGTGTGCGCGTGTGTGTTTCCGTTTCCTTTACTGCGTGTTTGACGGGTGATTTTGTAAACACACGTAAATAAATACGTCATTTGTCTAAAGTCAGTGTTTTACTGCTAACATCGTTAACATCGTCTCATAAGCTCCTCTGAACGGCTCTGACTCGTCTATTTTATTTTGAAAAGGTTTTCTTTGCGTTAGACGTTGAATGGCAGTGTTTTATTGTGAAAAGATGTTCGTGGTGGTGTTTTATTGTGAAAAGGTTTTCTTAGTGTTGGACATTGAATGGTGGTGTTTTATTGTGAAAAGGCTCTGCTTTAGGCCCCGTTCCATTTTGATTCCGTTCATGTTTCCTTGTTTGTGACTTTGTTTCTGATGCTGGAATCATCATCATCATCATGTTGTTACGCTGCAGATCCACCAGCAGGAGGCGCTGTCTTCTTCAGCTTTGACCGTGTTTATTGACGCAGTTTAGTGTAAATGAACATTATTAACGTTATTATTATGTTTACGTCATATTCCAGAAATTGGACAAATACGGAAACAAATGATCGTAGATGAACAGTAGGCTCCACCCACAGTAGGCTCCGCCCATAGTAGGCCCCGCCCACATTAGGCTCCACCCATTTTACAATGATCACAATTCCCACTTTTTCCAGGATTGTCTTTGCTGCTGAAAAAACATCAGGGATTATTTCACCTTAAAGAGTGAAAAGAAAAAACTGTGTGGTGACATGAGGAGGTGATGGGGGGGGGAGGAGGTGAGGAGGAGGTGATGGGGGGGGATGAAGGAGGAAAGGAGGGAGAGTTTGTGTTTTCATCCCTTCTTTTCTAACCCGAGGGCGGAGAAGTGACAGCTGTACTCAGATCATGATGAGAGGAATGTGAGGAGGACAAAGGAGAGAGGGGAGGAGGAGAGGAAGCAAGGGAGGGAGGGAGGAGAGGAGGTGAGGAGGGAGGAGAGGAGGAGACTTCACCTCTCACTGTATTCAACTTTCCTTCCTCTTTCCTTCTATCATCCCTCCATCTGTCCCTTGTCATTTTTTTTCTAAAGTGGAGGTTTGACTCCTCCCCCTCCTAACCCCCCCCCCCCCACACACACACACATTCCTCAGCTCTTTTCAAACACACACTCGTCTTCACCTGCTCTTCATCAGAGGCCCCTCCCTCCAGCAAATAAGCCCCGCCTCCTCCTCCCCCTTTTACTGTCAACAAAGGATGTTTCATGAATTTCAAACTTTTCTTTAAAAAGTAAAAACACTTTTACTGAGACGACAGGAGGAGGAGGAGGAGGGGGAGGAAGAGGAGGAGGAGGAGCAGGAGGGGGGGGAGGAGGAGGAGGAAGAGGAGGAGGAGGAGCAGGAGGGGGGGGGAGGAGGAGGAGGAAGAGGAGGAGGGGGAGGAGGAGGAGCAGGAGGAGATAAAAGCAGGAGTTACTGAGAGAAGGAGGAGTTTAGGTGAAGCTAATGATTGCGTTACATTAACGTAAGAAGTCGATCGTGTTTCCATGAAGAAGTCGTAATAAAAAAACATGGCCGCCGTCATGACCTGACTTCCTGTTCCTGCGACTAAAACTTAAACTGAGATCAAAACATTTTATAAAGTTAAGAAACTAAACATTGTAAGAAAGATAAAGTCGCTCTTTAAAGGCTCAGGTGTGAGTAACTTTCAAAATAAAAGTAATTATAATAATTATATTTTCATCTGTTTCTGACAGGAAGTCCTCACAAAGAGGTATATACCAGTACACACACACACACACACAAACTTTTTTTCACGTCTTAGTGAGGACACGTGATGACATCATGATTCCCTGAACCCTAAAACACACGCACACACACGCACACACACACACACCTCAGCTGTCCCTGCAGGCAGTGCATTGTGGGAAACATAATCTCAATGGTGTGTGATTGACATCATTCATGTGTTCACTCATCTTCATCATCCTCAGAATCACACACAGATTATTAATCTGACAGTTTAGGATTACATGTATATACAGTTACACAATAGAGTCCAACCTGAGGCGCACACACACACACACACACACACACACACACACACACACACACACACACACACACACACCCACACACACACACACACACACACCTGTGAATAATGAATGAATGACCTCATCTCCTAGACTCTGTTTTCTAAAGTTTCTTTGCGTTGAAGGACAGACGTGTGTGTCCTTGTGTCCTCTCGTGTCCCCTTGTGTCCTCTCATGTCCCCTTGTGTCCTCTCGTGTCCTCTCGTGTCCTCGTGTCCTTCGTCTTCAAAGCTGTTTTCACTTTCTTCATGAAGGAAATGTACAATTAAATTTACATCTCACTGTCCTGACGTCTGACCACAGTGTGTGTGTGTGTGTGTGTGTGTGTGTGTGTGTGTGTGTCTTCAGTTACAGAGACAAACATCTTCATCTTCTTCCCTCTGGGACCAAAGTTGATGAAGCCCTGTTTTGTTGTGTTGTTGTTGTGTAGTTGTTGTGTTGTTGTTGTGCGTCTGTGGTCAGACATGTCGTCATTTACATAACGACTCATTTGCATAATGAAACAGAGACATGTGGACGAGCTGCGAGGCTCATCACTCTCCACAGGAATGTGTCCACTTTGTGTAGCTGCTGGCTACACAACAGTGACATGTGTAACACACACAGACACACACACACACAGACACACACACACACAGACAGGTTTTTACAGGTCTGAGGCAGAATCACCGTCTGAGTGTTTTTAAAAACTCTGTCAATGTTGGATTACGCCTCACGAGCTGATGCTTGTTCTCACTCAGATTATCTCAGATTAACCCTCTCATAGATCTCAGTGGTTCAGTCCTGAGAAGATGATGTTCTGGTTCTGCTCAAGTCCTGAGGTTCTAGTGTCAAGACGAGAACATGAGAGTTAGAGTCAGGAGAAGACGTCCATCAGTGTCTCTGTGTTGATTTGACGTCTCTGTGTTAAAGTCAGTGATTTATTTAAATTCACCACAATCTGCTCTGGATTTTTTCCTCATGTGAGTGAAACTTGTCGCACTGTGATGAAGAAACTAGACCAAACAAGAAGAAGAAGAAGAAGTGGAGACAGCTGTGGTGGAGGGTTGTCCTCCAACATGTTTGTGTCTTTGTAAGTCTAAGATACTAAGGTTTAGTTAGTCTAGTCTAGTCTAGTTTAGTCTCTGGTTCTTGGTTCCTTGGTTCCTGGAGATCATCATGGAGATGTTCTCCTGACGTTCTCCTGGATCAGGGTTAGGGTTTGGTGAGGACTTCATGTGATGAGTTTTGAGCTGAAAGTGTCAGGAATAAAACGTTGGATTTAAGTGAAGAAGGTTGTCGCAGACCTTTAGGGTTAGCTTTAGCTTTAGCTTTAGCATCGAGTGTCTGGTGGTGGAAACACGTTGTTCCTGTGGTGGAGATGTTCCACAGAGAAGACTGTTGAGAACGTTCATCCTTTAGTTCATCCTCCTCTCTTCTTTCTGTGAGATAACCTGTGGACTGAAACGCTGGGATTTTGTTGCTTTACGTCGTCCAAGATTCAGAGGAAAACGTCCTCCTCGTGTCCTCAGACGTCCTCAGACGTCCTCAGACGTCCTCAGGCGTCCTCAGACGTCCACAGGCGTCCTCAGACGTCCTCAGACGTCCTCAGACGTCCTCAGGCGTCCTCAGACGTCCACAGGCGTCCTCAGACGTCCTCAGACGTCCTCAGACGTCCTCAGACGTCCTCAGACGTCCTCACAAATAGACCATAGTCCACAGGACCTTCATGTATGAGTCAGACAGACGTGTTAAATCCAGACCTCATTAATAATCTCCAGATGTGAGCGTCAGGAAAGTCTGGATTAAGAGTCTGGATTCATCACAGGATTCATCTAATCCCAAAAAGCTGCTCCATCATGAGTTCCTCACGCTTCAGAACGTTTGTTTTTGATTGTTTTATGAGTTCAGATTAACTCTCGTCTCTTCTTCCTGCTCAGATTAAGACGACGTTCCGCTTGTTTAAAAACCTACAGATGTTTTTAACACTAAACGTTTGACTCTTTGGTTTAGTTTGTGAGCAGAGACGTGACTGAAGAGTTTCTCCTTCTCCTTCTCCTTCTCCTTCTCCTCTGGAGGTCTGAACCTCTGAAGGTTTATGATCCTCGTTGACTTTTCACATATACATTTATACTTTAATGATCTTGTAAAGGAAGAATTTGACAGACTGAGATTTTGTAGGTCTTTATGTTAGTGGGTGTGTGTGTGTGTGTGTTTGTGGGGAAGGAGGTGAGGAGGTGAGGGAGGAGGAGGAGGTGAGGAGGTGAGGAGGAGGAGGTGAGGAGGAGGAACATGTTCAGGCAAAAACAAATGTTCTGGAACAAGTGATAAGATGGTCATAAACAAGCTGTTTGATTATAACTGTGACCATGAGACATGATTTATAGAGGATTCACACACACACACACACACATGCACACACACACACACACACACACACACACACACAGACACACAGACACACACACACACACACACACACACACCTCCTCCTGGGTGGCCTCGGTGTATCCACCTATAGCAGGAGATTAGCTGTTACACACACACACACACACACACACACACACACACACATGGATGTTTTAAAATAACGTGCACTTTTATAAACATCTTTTATATTTTATTTTGTTAAATAGTTTCACTCACAGATTAATATATTATAGTATATTTTAAAGCTGCTCTTCTCTAAACTTTCATTGTTTAAGTTCAAGTTCAAAAACCAAAATTAATTCAGGTTTTTAGTTCATTTTAAAACAAATTTTACAAATCGTTGTATTTTTGGTTTAAAGAGTCGTTTTATTTTGGTAAATTTAAAGTTCAGGAAGTGAGTTTTTCAGGATTGATTCAAATCTTTCAAATGAAAAATGTGTTTGTGTTTGTGTTTGTAGTGATGAATGAGAAAGTGAAGTACGGTGTTCGACAAGGGTCAGGTTTACACTCTTTCACTCAGTGAGGTCAGAGTTCACTCATTCACTCAGTGAGGTCAGAGTTCACTCATTCACTCATTCACTCATTCACTCTGAGCTAAAGCAACAGAATATTGTTTCTGTGACTGAGTGAATGTACATGATGATGATTGACAGCTGCACTGACAGCATGTGAGTGTGTGCAGCTGCAGAAACAGGTCACGACACACACACACGGACACGCCTGTGTGTGTGTGTGTGTGTGTGTGTGTGTGTGTGTGTGTGTGTGTGTGTGTGTGTGTGTGTGTGTGTGTGTGTGTGTGTGTGTGTGTGTGTGTGTGTTCTGCACCACAGCCTCTGAAAAACCCAAGTGTTTCACGCATGAACGTTTTAAGCAGAACGTTGTCGTGTTCACAGGTTTCAGAGCGTGATGTTGTTGTGATGTTGTTGTGATGTTGTTGTGATGTTGTTGTGATGTTGTTGTCGTTAAATTCTTCACCTTCAAACTGAACAAAGACGATGTGATGTGATAATCTCTCGCAGATGAACTGATAACGATAAAGTTTTGTGAAATTTGGCGCAACGTAGTTTTGGCCTGCTCCATCCACGTTTCACCTGAGGGGGCGCTATATCTGCACCCAGTACTGAGAGTTTTTATGTGCGACCGTAAACCACAGAACAATAATAAAAACAACAATAATCTGAAGAGTAATCAGATTACGGATCACATGATCCAGGTGCGTTAGTCTGACTAAGACGAGCTCGATGTTAGTCAGACTAACGTGTTCACGTGACGTTTTTAACCTGAACGTAAACACACTTTTAGACTCCGCCCTCACTGTGTCACGACGCCTCTTTAAACTTAGGCTCCTCCCATTTAGAGAAATAACAAATCATTCACCAAATGACACAAAAAGAAATAAACAAAACAAAATGATCCACAACATTTAGACTTTGACACATGGTACGGTCCCTGTGGAAGCTTCCATAAAAGGACTTCTGGTGGGAGGAGCCTGGTTTGTTGTTATTATCATTAACGATATATACATGTACACTACATATATGTATATGTATATGTATATATGTATATATATGTATATATATCCCCCCGTCACCTGTCAGATGAACAGATGATGAATATCTCGTGTATCTTCAGCTCAGAGTTGAGTTCAGGTGATTATTTCAGATTAAAAGAACCTGATGCTTTGAGGGAAGAAGAGATGAAGTCTTTTCTCCTACGTTCATTGAACTCCTCGCGTCAACAAAGCTTTCATTCAGTCAGAGCTTGAGCGTCTAACGTGAGGCTGTAACTGATCTGAAGCAGCGTCGTCTGTAATCTGACTCTTTAAAACTCTAAACTCTTAACTTCGCCTCAAATCTCTAACTTTGGTCTTTTAATCTGAAAAAACAGGAAACGTTTTTAATGAATAAAACTAAATTAAAGGCAAATAATCCAGTAAATAAATGAAAAACAAGCATAAAGTCATCAATCGGATTATTGACCGTCGTCTATTTTCATCAAGTTGTGTTTGTGTTGACTTTTATTGAGACTAAACTAAAAACTAAAAAAAAGCCTTGTGCTTTTATTTTGAAAAAACGAGTCTTTTGACTTTTTTCTGGAGCTTAAATAAAACTCACTTTCTCACAGAAGGATCGTAGACATTCAGATGATTAGCAGAGCGACCAATAGGAGGCGCTCTCTCACAATCAAACACCATTTAGTTCAATTTAAAATGTTTTAGTGAAACGTTTAGTCTCAAAAAGACCAAAGAAGACATTTGAAAAGGACTGAAGACGTGAGGACGTCCTTAGAGACAGAGAGAGAGAGAGAGAGGATGGGCGAGTCAGGAAGAGAAAGAGTGACAGAAGGAGAGAGAGAGAGAGAGAGAGAGAGGGGGAGGAGTTATTGTCTGAGCTGAGACAAAAAAGGAAATAAAGACGAGTTGTAATTCAGTCAAAGATTTAACACGTCTTTATCTGCAAAGGTCACACACATACACGCACACACACACACGCACACACACACACACACACACACACACACACACACACACACACATACATACACACACACACACACACACAGCTAACCTCTGTGGGCTGAGTCAATGAGTCTGAAACTTAAATGAGTCTGAAAAGACTGAAACAATGTGTGTGTGTGTGTGTGTGTGTGTGTGTGTGTGTGTGTGTGTGTGTGTGTGTGTGTGTGTGTGTGTGTGTGTGTGTGTGTGTGTGTGTGTGTGTGTGTGTGTGTGTGTGTGTGTGTGTGTGTGTGTGTGTGTGTGTGTCAGTCAGAGGTCAAAGGTCTCACATCAACTCAGTTTATTGGCTCTTTTGCATCTCTATGAAAAGCTGTAAATTACTGAAGTGATGCTGATTAACTCCGCCTCCTCTGTCTCCTCTGACTCCTCCCCCTCATCTCTGTCTCTGTCTCTGGTTGGTCGGTCAGTTGTCTGCTCGGCTGGTAGGTAGTTGTTTGGTTGTTAGGTCAGTTGTTAACTACTTTGACCAGTTCCACAGTTAAAAGGTCAAATCATTTTAATTCAAATATTTAAACATTAAATTCGTTCCTGAAAGTTGGGTCAGTGAGTGTGGGAGAACGTTAGCGATAGCATGCTAACAACCATTACATCCCGTCTGCCCTCAGTGCTGTCTGGTTAGCATGCTAGCTCAAATAACGTTAAACTCTCTCTATCTCGTTCTGGTCGTGATGACGATGTCATCGAGACGTGAAGAAGATTTAAACAAAAACTATCACGAATGTTTCAAAGCAGAACATTTGACCTTTGTCTTTATCAATCTGTCACGTTAAACACGCTTAATCTGTCACGTTAAACACACTTAATCTGTCACGTTAAACACGCTTAATCTGTCACGTTAAACACGCTTAATCTGTCACGTTAAACACGCTTAATCTGTCACGTAAAACACGCTTAATGTGTCACATTAAACACGCTTAATCTGTCACGTTAAACACGCTTAATCTGTCACGTTAAACACGCTTAATCTGTCACGTTAAACACGCTTAATCTGTCACGTTAAACACGCTTAATCTGTCACGTTAAACACGCTTAATCTGTCACGTTAAACACGCTTAATCTGTCACATTAAACACGCTTAATCTGTCACGTTAAACACGCTTAATCTGTCACGTTAAACACGCTTAATCTGTCACGTTAAACACGCTTAATCTGTCACGTTAAACACGCTTAATCTGTCACGTTAAACACGCTTAATCTGTCACGTTAAACACGCTTAATCTGTCACGTTAAACACGCTTAATCTGTCACGTTAAACACGCTTAATCTGTCACGTTAAACACGCTTAATCTGTCACGTTAAACACGCTTAATCTGTCACGTTAAACACGCTTAATCTGTCACGTTAAACACGCTTAATCTGTCACGTTAAACACGCTTAATCTGTCACGTTAAACACGCTTAATCTGTCACGTTAAACACGCTTAATCTGTCACGTTAAACACGCTTAATCTGTCACGTTAAACACGCTTAATCTGTCACGTTAAACACGCTTAATCTGTCACGTTAAACACGCTTAATCTGTCACGTTAAACACGCCAATCATTTCACATCTGAACAAACGCTTCATCATGGAATTTACAACCAATGGAAGTTTATCGGTGTTGTTTTAGAGACGGTTGAAATATTTCAAGATGATGTACAATCTTTATTGACAGCGTGTGTGTGTGTGTGTGTGTGTGTGTGTGTGTGTGTGTGTGTGTGTGTGTGTGTGTGTGTGTGTGTGTGTGTGTGTGTGTGTGTGACCTGCAAATCCAGAGTTCACCTTGAAAAGCAGGAAATTACAAAGACACAACTATCTGTAAAGCATATGTGTCTGTGTCTGTGTCTGTGTCTGTAAACGTTAGTCACATTACACTAAGACTTGGATAAGGGTTGAGCCTGATGGTGAACATCCTTGATTTTCCATTTTTTTTATTTTAAAGTATCGGAATGACTTGAAATTTACCATCATAATAGTCGACATCGCCCTGAACAAGGATCTGTTGAAAATATTTGCAAATCTCTTAAGGAATAATTTTCATGAATTTTTGAAAATCATGAAATGATACATTTTCCCTGATGCACTTTGACAGTGAGCTGAGTTTCTTCAAAAAAACAAAAAGTATCTCGAATTTACTTGAAATTCACCATCATAATAGTCGGCATCACCCTGAACAAGGATCTGTTGAAAATATTTGCAAATCTCTTAAGGAATAATTTTAATGAATTTTTGAAAATCATGAAATGATCCATTTGCCCTGATGCACTTTGACAGTGAGCTGAGTTTCTTCAAAAAAACAAAAAGTATCTCGGAATGACTTGAAATTCACCATCATAATAGTCGGCATCACCCTGAACAAGGATCTGTTGAAAATATTGGCAAATCTCTTAAGGAATAATTTTAATGAATTTTTGAAAATCATGAAATGATCCATTTTCCCTGATGCACTTTGACAGTGAGCTGAGTTTCTTCAAAAAAACAAAAAGTATCTCGAATTTACTTGAAATTCACCATCATAATAGTCGGCATCACCCTGAACAAGGATCTGTTGAAAATATTTGCAAATCTCTTAAGGAATAATTTTCATGAATTTTTGAAAATCCGAAAATTATCCATTTGCCCTGATGCACTTTGACAGTGAGCTGAGTTTCTTCATTGAAAAAAAAAGTATCTCGGAATGACTTGAAATTCACCATCATAATAGTCGGCATCGCCCTGAACAAGGATCTGTTGAAAATATTTGCATATCTCTTAAGGAATAATTTTCATGAATTTTTGAAAATCATGAAATTATCCATTTGCCCTGATGCACTTTGACAGTGAGCTGAGTTTCTTCATTGAAAAAAAAAGTATCTCGGAATGACTTCAAATTCACCATCATAATAGTCGGCATCACCCTGAACAAGGATCTGTTGAAAATATTTGAATATCTCTTAAGGAATAATTTTCATGAATTTTTGAAAATCATGAAATTATCCATTTGCTCTGATGCACTTTGACAGTGAGCTGAGTTTCTTCAAAAAAACAAAAAGTATCTCGAATTTACTTGAAATTCACCATCATAATAGTCAGCATCGCCCTGAACAAGGATCTGTTGAAAATATTTGAATATCTCTTAAGGAATAATTTTCATGAATTTTTGAAAATCATGAAATTATCCATTTGCTCTGATGCACTTTGACAGTGAGCTGAGTTTCTTCAAAAAAACAAAAAGTATCTCGAATTTACTTGAAATTCACCATCATAATAGTCGGCATCACCCTGAACAAGGATCTGTTGAAAATATTTGCAAATCTCTTAAGGAATAATTTTCATGAATTTTTGAAAATCCGAAAATTATCCATTTGCCCTGATGCACTTTGACAGTGAGCTGAGTTTCTTCATTGAAAAAAAAAGTATCTCGGAATGACTTGAAATTCACCATCATAATAGTCGGCATCACCCTGAACAAGGATCTGTTGAAAATATTTGCAAATCTCTTAAGGAATAATTTTAATGAATTTTTGAAAATCATGAAATGATCCATTTGCCCTGATGCACTTTGACAGTGAGCTGAGTTTCTTCAAAAAAACAAAAAGTATCTCGGAATGACTTGAAATTTACCATCATAATAGTCGACATCGCCCTGAACAAGGATCTGTTGAAAATATTTGCAAATCTCTTAAGGAATAATTTTCATGAATTTTTGAAAATCATGAAATTATCCATTTGCTCTGATGCACTTTGACAGTGAGCTGAGTTTCTTCATTGAAAAAAAAAGTATCTCGGAATGACTTGAAATTCACCATCATAATAGTCGGCATCACCCTGAACAAGGATCTGTTGAAAATATTTGCAAATCTCTTAAGGAATAATTTTAATGAATTTTTGAAAATCATGAAATGATCCATTTTCCCTGATGCACTTTGACAGTGAGCTGAGTTTCTTCAAAAAAACAAAAAGTATCTCGAATTTACTTGAAATTCACCATCATAATAGTCGACATCACCCTGAACAAGGATCTGTTGAAAATATTTGCAAATCTCTTAAGGAATAATTTTAATGAATTTTTGAAAATCATGAAATGATCCATTTTCCCTGATGCACTTTGACAGTGAGCTGAGTTTCTTCAAAAAAACAAAAAGTATCTCGAATTTACTTGAAATTCACCATCATAATAGTCGGCATCACCCTGAACAAGGATCTGTTGAAAATATTTGCATATCCCTTAAGGAATAATTTTAATGAATTTTTGAAAATCATGAAATGATCCATTTGCCCTGATGCACTTTGACAGTGAGCTGAGTTTCTTCAAAAAAACAAAAAGTATCTCGGAATGACTTGAAATTCACCATCATAATAGTCGGCATCACCCTGAACAAGGATCTGTTGAAAATATTTGCAAATCTCTTAAGGAATAATTTTCATGAATTTTTGAAAATCATGAAATTATCCATTTGCTCTGATGCACTTTGACAGTGAACTGAGTTTCTTCATTGAAAAAAAAAGTATCTCGGAATGACTTGAAATTCACCATCATAATAGTCGACATCGCCCTGAACAAGGATCTGTTGAAAATATTTGCAAATCTCTTAAGGAATAATTTTCATGAATTTTTGAAAATCATGAAATGATCCATTTGCTCTGATGCACTTTGACAGTGAACTGAGTTTCTTCATTGAAAAAAAAAGTATCTCGGAATGACTTGAAATTCACCATCATAATAGTCGGCATCGCCCTGAACAAGGATCTGTTGAAAATATTTGCATATCTCTTAAGGAATAATTTTCATGAATTTTTGAAAATCATGAAATTATCCATTTGCCCTGATGCACTTTGACAGTGAGCTGAGTTTCTTCAAAAAAACAAAAAGTATCTCGGAATGACTTGAAATTCACCATCATAATAGTCAGCATCACCCTGAACAAGGATCTGTTGAAAATATTTGCAAATCTCTTAAGGAATAATTTTCATGAATTTTTGAAAATCCGAAAATTATCCATTTGCCCTGATGCACTTTGACAGTGAGCTGACTTTCTTCATTAAAAAAAAAAGTATCTCGGAATGACTTGAAATTCACCATCATAATAGTCGGCATCACCCTGAACAAGGATCTGTTGAAAATATTTGCATATCTCTAAAGGAATAATTTTCATGAATTTTTGAAAATACGAAAATTATCCATTTGCTCTATGCACTTTGACAGTGAACTGAGTTTCTTCATTGAAAAAAAAAGTATCTCGGAATGACTTGAAATCCACCATCATAATAGTCGGCATCGCCCTGAACAAGGATCTGTTGAAAATATTTGCATATCTTTTAAGGAATAATTTTTATGAATTTTTGAAAATGAGGAAATTATCCATTTGCCCTGATGCACTTTGACAGTGAGCTGAGTTTCTTCATTGAAAAAAAAAGTATCTCGGAATCACTTGAAATTCACCATCATAATAGTCAGTATCTCCCTGAACAAGGATCTGTTGAAAATATTTGTAAACCTCTTAAGGAATATTTTTAATGAATTTTTGAAAATCATGAAATGATCCATTTTCCCTGATGCACTTTGACAGTGAGCTGACTTTCTTCAAAAAACAAAAAGTATCTCGGAATTATTTGAAATTCACCATCATAATAGTCGGCATCACCCTGAACAAGGATCTGTTGAAAATATTTGCAAATCTCTTAAGGAATAATTTTCATGAATTTTTGAAAATCATGAAATTATCCATTTTCCCTGATGCACTTTGACAGTGAACTGAGTTTCTTCATTGAAAAAAAAAGTATCTCGGAATGACTTGAAATTCATCATCATAATAGTCGGCATCACCCTGAACAAGGATCTGTTGAAAATATTTGCAAATCTCTTAAGGAATAATTTTCATGAATTTTTGAAAATCATGAAATGATCCATTTGCCCTGATGCACTTTGACAGTGAGCTGAGTTTCTTCATTGAAAAAAAAAGTATCTCGGAATGACTTGAAATTTACCATCATAATAGTCGACATCACCCTGAACAAGGATCTGTTTACCAACAAAGAAATTTGTCAGAATCTCTGTGAACACATGAACTCTAGAACTTTCTGCTTCAATCATCCATGTGTGTAACACTTGCATTTTTCAGTGTCTGTGGTGCAGAACACACACACACACACACACACACACTGAGGCGGACATGTCCGTGCAGCTTGTGAGTCTGTCGGTGTGTGTTTGTCGTGACCTGTTTCTGCAGCCGCACACGCTCACATACTGTTAGTGCAGCTGTCAATCATCCACGCACATCACGTACATTCACTCAGTCACGGATGTGAAAGGATGAGCCTCAGTCTGAGGAG
The DNA here is from genome assembly GCF_963457635.1 of Microchirus variegatus. Classification (NCBI taxonomy): domain Eukaryota; kingdom Metazoa; phylum Chordata; class Actinopteri; order Pleuronectiformes; family Soleidae; genus Microchirus; species Microchirus variegatus. The sequence continues at coordinate 45,056,666 of NC_139803.1, forward strand.
ACATGATATAGACAATATAACACAACACATTCCTGCTTTGATGTTACACACAAAGGAAATGAACACACACACGTTCACCTGGACAGAGTGTGTGTGTGTGTTTTGTTCTCGATGATTCTAGAGATGTGAGAGGATGATTGTTGATCGACCTCATCCTCACTCACACACGTGACCTTTGACCTTTGACCTCCTGCTGCGACTCAAAGATTCTCAGATCTCTGAACGCCATGATTAAAAAAAAAACTTAAGACAACAGCGCTCCTTCATCGTCCCTTTGAATTCCTCACATTCCCACATTTGGGAAGGTTGAATTCCTGCTGCAGTACGAGGTCTGAGCAGCTCAGTGATCCTGACCCCATGCAGCCGGCAGCACCACATTCCTGACCCCCTCAGATCCAGATCCACTCTGATCCACTCTGTTGGACGTTCACTCTGCTTTCATTCCAAACGATCTCCGTCCTCCTCCGTCTTCTGTCTCAGGGTCAGAGACGAGAGGAAACTTAAAGGTTCTGGAGAGTTTTAACTATGTCACACAATCTGGAAATGAAGATCCAAACATCCTGACTGTAGATGAAGAACCTTCTGTAGATGAAGATCCTTCTGTAGATGAAGATCCTTCTGTAGATGAAGATCCTTCTGTAGATGAAGAACCTTCTGTAGATGAAGATCCTTCTGTAGACGAAGAACCTTCTGTAGATGAAGATCCTTCTGTAGATGAAGATCCTTCTGTAGATGAAGATCCTTCTGTAGACGAAGAACCTTCTGTAGATGAAGAACCTTCTGTAGATGAAGATCCTTCTGTAGATGAAGAACCTTCTGTAGACGAAGAACCTTCTGTAAATGAAGATCCTTCTGTAGATGAAGATCCTTCTGTAGATGAAGAACCTTCTGTAAATGAAGAACCTTCTGTAAATGAAGATCCTTCTGTAGATGAAGATCCTTCTGTAGATGAAGATCCTTCTGTAGATGAAGAACCTTCTGTAGATGAAGATCCTTCTGTAGATGAAGAACCTTCTGTAAATGAAGATCCTTCTGTAGATGAAGATCCTTCTGTAGATGAAGATCCTTCTGTAGATGAAGAACCTTCTGTAGATGAAGATCCTTCTGTAGATGAAGATCCTTCTGTAGATGAAGATCCTTCTGTAGATGAAGAACCTTCTGTAGATGAAGATCCTTCTGTAGATGAAGAACCTTCTGTAAATGAAGATCCTTCTGTAGATGAAGAACCTTCTGTAGATGAAGATCCTTCTGTAGATGAAGAACCTTCTGTAGATGAAGATCCTTCTGTAGATGAAGATCCTTCTGTAGATGAAGATCCTTCTGTAGATGAAGAACCTTCTGTAGATGAAGAACCTTCTGTAGATGAAGATCCTTCTGTAGATGAAGAACCTTCTGTAGATGAAGATCCTTCTGTAGATGAAGAACCTTCTGTAGATGAAGAACCTTCTGTAGATGAAGATCCTTCTGTAGATGAACAACCTTCTGTAGATGAAGAACCTTCTGTAGATGAAGACCCTTCTGTAGATGAAGAACCTTCTGTAGATGAAGAACCTTCTGTAGATGAAGAACCTTCTGTAGATGAAGAACCTTCTGTAGATGAAGAACCTTCTGTAGATGAAGAACCTTCTGTAGATGAAGATCCAAAGATCCTCACAGTAAATAACAAACGGCGATTGAAAAATGGCGTTTTCTGTCCAAACCAAAGACGTTAAAAGGTTTAGGTCCAACACTTATTACACCAGCGTGAAAATAACATTCATGAATGTTATAATTGAATTATTCAGCAGCAAATCATTTGGACATCCTGTGTGTGTGTGTGTGTGTGTGTGTGTGTGTGTGTGTGTGTGTGTGTGTGTGTGTGTGTGTGTGTGTGTGTGTGTGTGTGTGTGTGTGTGTGTGTGTGTGTGTGTGTGTGTGTGTGTGTGTGTGTGTGTGTGTGTGTGTGTCTCTGACCATAACATGCTATACTCGATTTGTCAAAAAATCATATTTTGGGTCAAATTTATTTTTCTTTAATTTTGGCCCAATTTTTTTTTTACATTTTGGACGACATAGTATAGTATGACATTTTTGTCAAATTTTGGACCAAAAATTTAAATAAATCGAAAAAGTTTTCCAGTCCTTTTTGCTCTGGGGCTCCACCTGCAGACATTTTATGGTACTGCAACCAGTAGTTCTTTATAGATGTCATTTATGAAGTAGATATTTGTAATTGTGTTGATTTATAAAGTGGAAATGCTGGTCCTCACTTTGTCAGCAACCCAGTCCTCAGTATGCAGCAAGTACAAGAATGTGTGTGTGTGTGTGTGTGTGTGTGTGTGTGTGTGTGTGTGTGTGTGTGTGTGTGTCTGACGTCTGACAGGACATAAAACACTTTTAAATCACCAGCTGTAAACGTTCTTGTAACTGATCGTAAATTCATTCTCCGTCTGTTTCATCGTCTCGTCTGTTTTTTTTATCGCGTTAAATCTTTCGTTAATGAAAGATTTCACTTCCTCCGTCATCCATGTCCTTCTGTCTTTGTCCTCTCCAACCTTTCTGAACCTTTCAAATCGTGCTGCATACATGCATAAGTATATATATATATATATATATATACAGTATATATATATGTATATATATATACAGCCTTCACAGCGTGGTCAGAGTCCAGCTCGTACATAAACGTCGTCACATACCGAGCGTCCGTCTGTCGTCTCCAGGTCAGAGACACAAAAAAAGAAAAGTTTCTCATGGAAACGAAACGAGTCGCTGAAATATGTGACGTGATGAGTCACTGTCGGGGGGCGGAGCTTCGTCTTTGTGGGCGTGGACAGAGACGTTTACGCCCACATGGTGATCCTGACTTTAGAAGAATGTTGGAGCTTTGATTCAAACGTTTGAGCAGAGATTTACTCCACAAACACAACATGTGAAAAAGGAAATGATCAGAGACAGATGACACCATAGTCTAAGATTTATTAATTATATATACACACTGATATATGTATATATACACACTGATATATGTATATATACACACATAAATATGCAGGAAACAGAAACAGTGTCTTCTTATCTTTCATCTGTTTTGACTCAGACATGAAATGACTCTAAAATAACAGATTCACGGTGGAATTTAAATCAATTAAAAGTCAATTAAGTTCATGTTTTTTCTTATTGTTTTACTTTCTTATCGTTATCTTTAATCTGTAACTTCCTCTCGTCGGCGTCTTATTTTCTTTCATCTTCCTCGAGTGCGACCACAGTTTCCTCTCACACACACACACACACACACACACAGTGTGTACATGATAACAAGTGTGTGATGAAGTAACCCAGACTTTGTTTTTCTGTCCTCGTCGTCTTTTATTTCTCATAA
>NC_139803.1:45065026-45067526 GCF_963457635.1 Microchirus variegatus
AAGGACACGATGAAGAGGAAGGACACGATGAAGAGGAAGGACACAAGGACACCATGAAGAGGAAGGACACAAGGACACGATGAAGAGGAAGGACACAAGGACACCATGAAGAGGAAGGACACAAGGACACGATGAAGAGGAAGGACACAAGGACACGATGAAGAGGAAGGACACGATGAAGAGGAAGGACACAAGGACACGATGAAGAGGAAGGACACGATGAAGAGGAAGGACACAAGGACACGATGAAGAGGAAGGACACGATGAAGAGGAAGGACACAAGGACACGATGAAGAAGAAGGACCCGATGAAGAGGAAGGACACAAGGACACAAGGACACGATGAAGAGGAAGGACACGATGAAGAGGAAGGACACAAGGACACGATGAAGAAGAAGGACCCGATGAAGAGGAAGGACACAAGGACACGATGAAGAGGAAGGACACGATGAAGAGGAAGGACACAAGGACACGATGAAGAAGAAGGACCCGATGAAGAGGAAGGACACAAGGACACGATGAAGAGGAAGGACACGATGAAGAGGAAGGACACAAGGACACGATGAAGAAGAAGGACCCGATGAAGAGAAAGGACACAAGGACACGATGAAGGAAACAAGGACACAATGAAGGACACAAGGACACGATGAAGGACATGTTACAGATCAAAGACTCCTTCAGTCGCTCAGTGTTTACTTTCACATTAAAAGTCCTGTAAACACTTTAGTCTGATTAAGACGAGCTGGACTTTAGTCAGACTAACACAGTCTGACGACTGTTTTAAAATAGACAAACCCTCTGAGCACCAAACACAAACCTTAACCATCAAAGTGACTAAAAGCAGGTTTTTACCCTGAAACGTCAAACGTCCTCAGAAGTTTGGTCGTTTTTACACAAACACACTTTGAGCATCAATGAAAAGTTTGATATTATTAAAATGTGAATAATCAAATCAGACGACGTCATTTAACAGAAAAAAAAAGTCCCTTTAAATAAATTAGAGCATTTTTGCGTCTGCAGTACCTCCGAGGCCCAGCAGTGGGCAGCGGCGCACACTTTGGGAAACACTGTTAGAAATGAATGAAGCTGTGTGAACACAGCACCATCATCCATTCATCATCTTATATCTGTTGATCTGCGACACGTGAAGCGTGCAAGAAAAGCGGGCGTTATCGTGTCCCATCATGCACCTTGTCTGAGCCGCCGCCGCCGCGGGTAACTCAAGACTCCGCCTCCACCTGGGTAAGATCAGCAGAACCTCGAGGAATGAACGACAAGTTCAGACACGGAGATCTGGACTTTGTTTGCACAGATCGGTGAGCGCTAACGCTGCAGAGCTAACGCTGCAGAGCTAACGCAGCAGAGCTAACGCTGCAGAATGATGAGCAGCAGCTGAAAGACAGAGTAAGACACGGATGACGGAGTGGATTCATAAGAATAATGATGTGTTGACGAGGTCGAGTTCATCCAGACGAGTGGAAACGTCTGCATGTTCTGTCACGTTCTCCTCTGTGAACGTAAGGAAATGAAGAGCAAACAAAGCTGCAGCAGCGTTTGCAGCAGCGTTAGCGGCAGCGTTAGCGGCAGCGTTAGCATTCACTCAACTTCAGCTCCAGGTTTTCTTTGAAATCCACCACACGTTTGGACAAAGACCAGAAACAACAAAAACATGGATTTACTCAAATATGAAGTATTGTTATTTCATGGTATTTCATTTCTACTGCTTCTAAAAAGTCAAATATCACAGATGTATTTGTTCTACCACAAAGAAATATATTTTTATAAATATCTCATAAAAGTGTAAACGTTGTCATATGAATAATAATTAAAGAGTTAAATATAAATAAGTGAACAAATAATTAAAAATACATATATAAGGATTATGAAGAATAAAATGTTTAGACATCACAGTAAAAGTCTTGTTATTATTAAAGATGATAAAGATACAAGAGCACAAATATTCTATGATTATTTGTAGACAGGTGGCGCCAGTGAGAGAATGTTTTTCTTTTCTTTACCCTTAAACATCAGTAACTAACCCTGAGAACAGGTCTGAAAATAAACCTGGAAAAGTTAAACCTTAGAGTTCTGCGTCCCTGAAAAAATGTCCCCACAAAGAAGGTTTTGTAAGGGGGGGCCTCACAAAGACATCAATACAAGCACACACACACACTCATACTCATATTGCACTGATTTTGCACTGGGGCTCATAAAGCCTCAAAGTGTGTGTGTGTGTGTGTGTGCGTGTGTGTGTGTGTGTGTGTGTGTGTGTGTGTGTGTGTGTGTGTGTGTGTGTGTGTGTGTGTGTGTGTGTGTGTGTGTGTGTGTGTTTGACACTACGTCAAACATCAGTCCTCCTGTCGTCCCTCATTGTCGTCCCTCTGTGGGTGGAGACACCTGGATCAGGTGTCCTCGTGGCTCCGCCCACAGAGGACACCTGGATCAGGTGTCCTCGTGGCTCCGCCCACAGAGGGACACCAGGGTCTCATGTCCTGGCGTCT
>NC_139803.1:45072526-45085026 GCF_963457635.1 Microchirus variegatus
GAGATTGAGTGACTTTGGTGTGAGAGAGTGAGTGACTTTGGTGTGAGAGTGAGTGACTTTGGTGTGAGAGAGTGAGTGACTTTGGTGTGGGAGAGTGAGTGAAAAGTCTGTAACAGTGAGATGAAGACGTGTCCCTCACAGTCAGACAGTAGGGGGCGCTCACAGTCAGACAGTAGGGGGCGCTCTCAGTCAGACAGTAGGGGGCGCTCACAGTCAGACAGTAGGGGGCGCTCACAGTCAGACAGTAGGGGGCGCTCACAGTCAGACAGTAGGGGGCGCTCACAGTCAGACAGTAGGGGGCGCTCACAGTCAGACAGTAGGGGGCGCTCACAGCAGTAAATCAATGTCGTCTCAGGCTCACGTTCAAACATCAAAGTCAAACATGATTTAAAGTCTTTAAAAAGTCTTTGATTTTGTTTCACAGACTTTAAATCAAGACGAAGAATCTGAGACGTTTAATCAACTTTAAAACACTTTTCCTTCATGTTTTCTGTAAATTATCCTCTTTATTCATCATTTAATAATCTTTATTTATGACACAGAAGAATAAAGATGTTCACACAATAAAAACAACAATAAAAACAACAATAAAAACAACAAAGACAGGAAACAACTATCAAAATAAAAGAATGTTAATGACTCAATATTTATATTCAACATGAATCAAAACTTTATTCATTTGTAATAAATAACAAGTCATTATTCAAGACATTTACACAAATACACTTCTAACTAATAAAAGATGGAAGGAGGTTTACATCGCCACCTAGTGGTGTGGAGGCAGACGCACAAGTGTTTGTTTAAAGGGAAACAGACGACGACTTAAACCTGGATCTCAGACTAAACTAAACCCAAACACTCATCATTGTCCACCAGAGAGGATGTGGTGCGACAGCTAAAATCTTCCCCTGTCACACGTGTGCGTGTGTGTGTGTGTGTGTGTGTGTGTGTGTGTGTGTGTGTGTGTGCGTGTGTGTGTGCGTGCGTGCGTGCGTGCGTGCGTGCGTGCGTGCGTGCGTGTGTGTGTGTGAAACAGCTGAGCTCAGCAGAACAGATTCATTGTGGTCTTTTGTGATGAAGAGGATTTGAGTCTTTAAAGAGTTCAGTCTGCTGGAAGTGATGAAGAGGAAGAGGAGGATGAAGAGGATGAAGAGGATGAAGAGGAAGAGGAGGATGAAGAGGAAGAGGAGGATGAAGAGGATGAAGAGGATGAAGGTGTAAACAGTTAGTCTGACTAACTGATCTGGATGATTCAGAGTGATTTTAGAGTTTTTGGAGAGAGTTGTATTTCTTTCCTCTCTCTCTCTTCCTCTTCCTCTTCCTCCCTCTCTCTCTTCCTCTCTTCCTCTCTCTCTTCCTCTCTTCCTTTCTTCCTCTTCCTCTCCCTCTCTCTGATCCTCCTCACTTTTTAATTCCAGACCATTTTAGGAAATAAAACGCGCTGTTATTTTGAAATCTCCGCTCACTTCCTCCTGCTCAAAGACACACGAGCATCAAAGAGATCAGAGAAGATTAAAGTTTAGAGAAATGATCCGAATCACAGTCTGACTGAGCTGTGAGCGCCCCCTGCTGCCACTAACAGTCTGTTAAAAAACCACTCACTCTGCCACACCAAAGTCCACAGAGAAAACCAGTGATTTTAGCTCACAGGTGAAAAACAGACCCTGAGGAGAAACACAGACACAAACATCATTCATCAGTGGACGTGGAAGTGAAGAAGAGGAAGAGGAGGAGGAGGAGGAGGAGGAGGAGGAGGAAGAGGAGGAGGAGGAGGAAGAGGAGGAGGAAGAGGAAGAGGAGGGCGTGAGAGAAAGTGTCAGACGCTGAAAAGCAGATGTGAGCTGAGATCCAGACGTCTTCAGCTCTGTCATTACGTCTGCAGCAGAAACAGCTTCAGCTTCAGTTTGAACCTGATTTTAAACCTGATTTGATTTAAAGTCTTTATCATGAACCTAAAATTCCAATGAAAGTCAAATAAAAATACACAAAATATTCTGAAAACAAATATTCTAAAGGTTAAACATTCAAATGTCATTGTAATTTAGTTTATTCATGTTTAGGGTTAAAGTCTGAGCCTCTTGTATAATTCTCTCTGTCTCATAATTAAATGAGTTTTTGTCTATTTGAATAGTTTATGTCACAAGATTCAAGATTCAAGATTGTTATTAGTCACATGTGGATGTTCAAGTACACACCAGTGAAATGACATTGCAAAACAAGCCCCTCTGTGCAACTGTGAAGCACATGTAAACATTCACTTTACTGAGTCAAGGACAGTAAAGTGTGTAAATATGTGTAAATATCTAACTTTGACAAAATGAGAGAGTTTTTATTCCAGAAAACTAACTTTTTCTCACTTTTATTTCAATAAAACACTTTACTTTGTTTCAAACTTCCTGCAGAATTCTTTATATTCTCCATTCCAAAAGTGACCACCAGATGGCGCCAGTGATCGGTGTCTGTCTGTTATGAAGTCAATAAAAGACTTGTTTCATGTTTCATATTGTGTTCAAACATAAAGACGTCAGTCAAACATTTATTTTCATCAATATTGAGATTTAAAAAATAATAATAATAATAATAATTGTGTTGAACAAAAATCTCATATTTGTTTGTTTGTGCTGATTTTATATCAACTTTATTTTATATCAGATGAATTAAATTCAAACTAAACAAAGAGTTTTAGGTTTGTTTTTGTTGTTGTTTTTTTATCACGTCTAACATCTCGTGTCGTTGTGGTCGTTGCTCAGGGTCGTCCAGGGCCGCTGGGTGATGTGGGCTCCAGTGGAGCTGAGGGCTCTCGGGGGGGCCTGGGGCCCCAGGGGCCCAAAGGAGAGAAGGGCCACGGTGGACTGAAGGGACCGTCAGGGGTTAAAGGAGATAAAGTGAGTTACTACAAACTGTCTCTGATCATATTAAAGCCTTCACATACTGAATAATATCATCCAAGATCATGTCATCCATAATATATATACATGTATATGTATATATATATATGTATATTTATATGTATTTAAGCCTGTGTTTAAATTTAAAGATTTAAATCATGATTTCTCTGCAGGGACCAATGGGTGTTCCTGGATTCCAAGGAACCGACGGAGTACCAGTGAGTACACAACAGTACACAACAGTACACAACATATACACAACACATACACAACAGTACATAACACATACACAACAGTACACAACAGTACACAACATATACACAACACATACACAACAGTACACAACACATACACAACAGTACACAACAGTACACAACAGTATACAACACATACACAACAGTACACACCACATACACAACAGTACACAACAGTATACAACACAGACACAACAGTACACAACACATACACAACAGTACACAACAGTACACAACACATACACAACATATACACAACACATACACAACATATACACAACAGTACACGACACAACAGTACACAACACATACACAACAGTACACAACAGTACACAACACATAGACAACAGTGCACAACACATACACAACAGTACACAACAGTACACAACACATAGACAACAGTACACAACACATACACAACAGTACACAACAGTACACAACACATAGACAACAGTGCACAACACATACACAACATATACACAACAGTACTCGACACATACACAACATATACACAACATATACACAACAGTACACAACAGTACACAACACATACACAACACATACGCAACCCATACACAACATGTACACAACATATACACAACATATACACAACAGTGCACAACACATACACAACATATACACAACCCATACACAACATGTACACAACATATACACAACATATACACAACAGTACTCAACACATACACAACATATACACAACATACACAACAGTACACAACACATACACAACAGTACACAACACATACACAACAGTACACAACACATACACAACACAGACACAACACATACACAACAGTACACAACAGTACACAACAAATACACAACACATACGCAACCCATACACAACATATACACAACAGTACACAACATATACACAACACATACACAACAGTACACATTATTATAATAATAATAATTTAAATTGTCTTTTAAGGGTCACCCGGTTCATTATTATAATAATAATAATAATAATAATAAAAACAATGTCTTATTTAAAGGGTCACCCGGGTCATTATAATAATAATAATAATGTAAATTCTCTTTTTAGGGTCACCCGGGTCATTACTATTATAATAATAATTTAAATTCTCTTTTTAGGGTCACCCGGGTCAGGCCGGCAGCCGTGGACCTTCAGGTCTGGACGGTTGTAACGGGACCAGAGGAGAAGCAGGAGATCCCGGCTACGGCATCGGACCTCCTGGATTCCCTGGGAACGCTGTGAGAATAAACAACGTTTATTTTTATTCTTTAAAGATTTGATGATGAAGCAGGAAAGTGATGACGTCATGTGATGATTGTCTAACAGGGTCCGTTTGGACCAAAGGGTCAGAAAGGAGAACCTCGGTACGTCTCAGACGATGGAAGTGGGGTAAGAAACGTCTTCATCTGTCAATCATCTGTCAATCATCTGTCAATCATCTGTCAATCATCTGTCAATCATACACATCAATCATTTATAACCATCATGATGTCAATGATTAGACTTTAAATCAAAAACCTTCACATTTGTTTAAAAGTATAAAAAAGAAAAAAAAACTCTGGGTCATAGTTTAAATAACTTAGAAAAACTGCACCTGCTTTAATGGTGTTTGGCCACCAGGTGGTGCTGTGTAGACGTCATACAACGACTGTGACTGAATTTTCTGATCCAGGAAATATTTGTTGTTTTCTCTGAAAATGTCATTTAAATCCTCATTTAATTTAAAATGTTGTTAAACACATGTTTGTGTGTTGTGTTGTGTTGTGTTGTGTTGTGTTGTGTTGTGTTGTGTTGTGTTGTGTTGTGTTGTGTTGTGTTGTCATTGTTAAACCTGTGTTCTTTTCTCTCAGGGTTATCCAGGTGTTCCAGGACCTGACGGTCGACCTGTGAGTTTAATCCTCAGATCTACACGACATTACATTATATTACATTACATTATATTACATTACATTACATTATATTACATTATATTACATTACATTACATTATATTACATTATATTACATTATATCACATTACATTACATTACATTACATTATATTATATTATATTATATTACATTATATTATATTATATTACATAACATTATATTACATTACATTACATTACATTACATTACATTATATTATATTATATTACATTACATTACATTACATTACATTATATTACATTACATTATATTATATTACATTACATAATATTATATTACATTACATTATATTATTTAATATAAGTATTTATTTCTGAGCGATCTCAGTAGATTAAACTTGTTTAACATAAATAAAGTTCAAATGCTGTTCTGAGGTGAAACATCATGACAAACACGTTTGATTTAAACACAACAAAAGCAAACAGGTAAAAAAGGTAATAATTCAAATGAATGACGTCATAGTTTGATGTTTAATTTGCTGTTTCCAGGGTAACCGAGGTCCTGATGGTGCTACAGGGTTTCCTGGTCCAAGAGGACCTGATGGATACAGCGTACGTTCACTCAACTTATATATATTTAATATATAACACATGACTAAAGTTATTTATAATGACATAACTGTTTGTTACTGACGTCTGTTCTCAGGGTCCACCTGGTCCTCCTGGTCCTCCTGGACACATGGTCAGTCATATACACAGTATACATATATATATATATATATATATATATATGTATATATAATATAATATTTAAATGTGACAAATGCTGATCTGTGGTAAACTGTGTTCTTTTAGGGGAGCAGTGGTGAAGGATATCGAGGAGAACAAGGAGATAAGGTACGAATCACACACACACACACACACATTCTTGTACTTGCTGCATACTTAGGACCAGAATTTCCACTTTATAAATCAACACAATTACAAATATCTACTTCATGAATGACATCTACAAAGAACTACTGTTTGCAGTACCATAAAATGTCTGCAGGTGGAGCCCCAGAGCAAAAAGGGCTGGAAAACTTTTTCGATTTTATTTTATTTTTTTAATTTTTGGTCCAACATTTTACAAAAATGTCATACGATACTATGTCAACCAAAATGTAAAAAAGAATTAGACAAAAAATGTTGGTCCAAGATTAGACAAAAACGTCATACCATACTATGTCCTCCAAAATTTGAGAAAGAAAATTGACCCCAAAATTTTTGGTCCAAAATTTGACAAAAAAAATGGAATCCAAAATTTGAAAAAAAAAATTTGGTCCAAAATTTGAAAAAAAAAAATGTATCCAAAATTTGAAAAAAAAAAATTGGTCCAAAATTTGAAAAAAAAATTGGTCCAAAATTGGAAAAAAAAATTTGGTCCAAAATTTGAAAAAAAAGATTTGGTTCAAAATTTGAAAAAAAAATTTGTCCAAAATTTGAAAGAAAAAAAATTGGTCAAAAATTTGAAAAAAAAAATTTGGTGCAAAATTAAAAAAAAAAAAAAATTGATCCAAAATTTGAAAAAAAAAAAAATGTATCCAAAATTTGAAACAAAAAAATTGGTCCAAAATTTGAAAAAAAAAGTATGGTCCAAAATTTGAAAAAAAAATTATGGTCCAAAATTTGAGAAAAAGTCGTCCAAAATTAAAAATTTTGACAAATTGAGTATAGCACACACACACACACACACAGGTTATATTTCATGTAAACATGTTTATTATAATATGAACCAACCAAAGAAAGTGTTTTAAACATGAATTTACTGAGTTTATCATGAGGATAAAGAGAGTTTTGGTGGTTTTTATCATCTATGGCTCTGTTTCTCTTCCTGTTTGTGCTAAGCTACGTGGCTAACAGGACACCACTGTTTCAACCTGACACGATCAATAACAAAGTCATTCTGACTGTACTGATGTGATATTTGTTGTGGTTCATGGTCTCATTGTGTTTCATGGTCTCTTGTGTTTCATGGTCTCATTGTGTTTCATGGTCTCTTGTGTTTCATGGTGGTCTACAGGGTGATGTGGGTCTTCCTGGACCCAGTGGAACACCTGGAGACGGATCACTGACCAGTGAACCATCTCTCACCATCTACAAAGGAGACAGGGTAAGAGGAGAGAGGAGAGAGGAGAGAGGAGAGAAGAGAGAGGAGAGAGGAGAGAGGAGAGAGGAGAGGAGAGAGGAGAGAGGAGAGAGGAGAGAGGAGAGAGGAGAGAGGAGAGGAGAGAGGAGAGAGGAGAGAGGAGAGGAGAGAGGAGAGAAGAGAGAGGAGAGAGGAGAGAGGAGAGAAGAGAGAGGAGATAGGAGAGAGGAGAGAGGAGAGGAGAGAGGAGAGAAGAGAGAGGAGAGAGGAGAGAAGAGAGAGGAGAGAGGAGAGAGGAGAGAGGAGAGGAGAGAGGAGAGAGGAGAGAGGAGAGGAGAGAGGAGAGAAGAGAGAGGAGAGAGGAGAGAAGAGAGAGGAGATAGGAGAGAGGAGAGAGGAGAGGAGAGAGGAGAGAAGAGAGAGGAGAGAGGAGAGAAGAGAGAGGAGATAGGAGAGAAGAGAGAGGAGAGAGGAGAGAGGAGAGAGGAGAGAAGAGAGAGGAGAGAGGAGAGAGGAGAGAGGAGAGGAGAGAGGAGAGAAGAGAGAGGAGAGAGGAGAGAAGAGAGAGGAGATAGGAGAGAAGAGAGAGGAGAGAGGAGAGAAGAGAGAGGAGATAGGAGAGAAGAGAGAGGAGACAAGTATACTGACATCATACATGTGAATGTGACCCTGTGTCTGTCTCTGTGTCTCAGGGTGAACCTGGTCCAAAGGGGGTCAGAGGATTTGATGGAACCCCTGGATCTCCTGTAAGTTCTCGTCATCAGTGGATTGATTTTCCTGTGACTCAGAAACATCGTTGACCTTTTTCTTATCTGTGAACTTTGACCTTTGACCTCAGGGACCTTTTGGTTATCGTGGTGAATATGGAGAGAAAGGGATTCCTGGATATCCTGGAGCAAGAGTAAGATCCTCCTGATCTGTGATTCTGCTGTGATTCCTCTGTGATTCCTCTGTGATTCTTCTGTGATTCTTCTGTGATTCTTCTGTGATTCTTCTGTGATTCCTCTGTGATTCTTCTGTGATTCCTCTGTGATTCCTCTGTGATTCTTCTGTGATTCCTCTGTGATTCTTCTGTGATTCTTCTGTGATTCTTCTGTGATTCTTCTGTGATTCCTCTGTGATTCTTCTGTGATTCTTCTGTGATTCCTCTGTGATTCTTCTGTGATTCCTCTGTGATTCTTCTGTGATTCTTCTGTGATTCTTCTGTGATTCTTCTGTGATTCTACTGTGATTCCTCTGTGATTCTTCTGTGATTCCTCTATGATTCTTCTGTGATTCCTCTGTGATTCTTCTGTGATTCTTCTGTGATTCTACTGTGATTCCTCTGTGATTCTTCTGTGATTCCTCTGTGATTCCTCTGTGATTCTTCTGTGATTCTGCTGTGATTCTTCTGTGATTCTACTGTGATTCTTCTGTGATTCCTCTGTGATTCCTCTGTGATTCTTCTGTGATTCTGCTGTGATTCTTCTGTGATTCTTCTGTGATTCTACTGTGATTCTACTGTGATTCTTCTGTGATTATACTGTGATTCTTCTGTGATTCCTCTGTGATTCCTCTGTGATTCTTCTGTGATTCTTCTGTGATTCTACTGTGATTCTTCTGTGATTCCTCTGTGATTCCTCTGTGATTCTTCTGTGATTCTGCTGTGATTCTTCTGTGATTCTTCTGTGATTCTACTGTGATTCTACTGTGATTCTTCTGTGATTATACTGTGATTCTTCTGTGATTCCTCTGTGATTCCTCTGTGATTCCTCTGTGATTCTTCTGTGATTCTGCTGTGATTCTTCTGTGATTCTACTGTGATTCTTCTGTGATTCTTCTGTGATTCTTCTGTGATTCTTCTGTGATTCTTCTGTGATTCTTCTGTGATTCCATCAAACAGGGTCTTCCAGGTTTTAATGGTTCTCCTGGAGGTCAAGGAAACAGGGTGAGCATCGAGATCCGAGCGCTACAGAAAACTGACCTGTGAAACAAGCTGAGAGTGATGATATTTTATTATTATTATTATTATTATTATTAGATGATTCTCACAGATTATTATGAGACATTTAGTAGATGGAGATTAGTAGATTTTTATTTCAAGTAAAATATACTTAATGAACTCAAATGAAGCTCATTTAAACTGAAGTTACTTGTTATTAACGACAGTTATACAACAAATAAGTTACATAAAATATGATGGTTTATATCACTTTTGTTTGTTTGAGTTAATAAAATAATATGAAATGTTCATATGTTTGTATGTTTGTATAGATTCATTTAATTCAAACTTGTGTCATACATATATATTTATATATGTATTTATATATGTATATATATATGTCCTATGAAATGAAGTATCAAGTTGCATAAAATATGGTCAGGAAAGTTCAAGTACATGAAATGTGTTGTTTGTATAGTATTTAGACCTCAGACATTAATACATATATATATATATATATATATATATATATATATATATATATATATATATATATAATGATAAACCATAAACATTTTTTTTCTTCTGATGCAGGGATACAGAGGTGATCCAGGTTTCAGTGGACAACCAGGATACATCGGACCCAAGGTACAATCAAATAGTGTGTGTTTAGCTACATATATATATATATATATATACAGTATATGTACAGTACATATATATATATACTGTATATATGTCCAGGTTCCATTATGTGATGTCTTTGTCTCGTGTCCATCAGGGCGACCAGGGCGACCGTGGATCACCTGGACCTGTGACTTACCTGAATGAACAGGGAGCTTCTGCTCAAGGTGACGTCACAGAAAAATCACTGGAGAATCAGTCAAATGTTCTTCAGCTGATTCTAAACTCAGCAGATGATTGATTGATCTGTTGATTGTGTTCAGGACAAAGTGGTGATCCAGGTTATAACGGTCGGCCCGGTTCACGAGGTGATCAGGGATCTCCAGGGTTACCAGGACAACCAGGTCGACCAGGGGAAGTTCTGGGTAAGTGGGAAAAACCATCTCCTCTGAGCTGTCAATCATCTCCTCTGAGCTGTCAATCATCTCCTCTGAGCTGTCAATCATCTCCTCTGAACAGATTCCACAGGTCGCGGTGGTTCTCGAGGTTTCCCCGGGATCCCGGGTCCAAAGGGAGATAAAGGAAACCAGGGCAGGACCCCGTACGGATCTGAAGGACTCCCAGGATTCCCTGGACTCCCTGGAAACACCGGTCCTCCTGGACCTCCTGGTCCCTCCAGTATGTTCACACTAAACCCACTCAAACATCTGTGAGGTCTGTGAGATAAGACGTGGCTGTGGAACCACAGACCTGCAGCAGCTCACCTGCTGTCACACGACCTGGTTTTCAGGCCTAAGACGTTTGAGTTTCTGAAGTTTTACTTGAAAACGTCGCAGCCACGGGAAGCTAGGCGCTAAACACAGGCAGACGTTAGCATAGGCAGACGTTAGCATAGGCGGACATTAGCAAAGGCAGACGTTAGCATAGGCGGACGTCAGCAAAGGCAAGTGTTAGCATAAGCAGACGTTAGCAAAGGCAGGCGTTAGCAAAGGCAGGCGTTAGCAAAGGCAGACGTTAGCAAAGGCAGATGTTAGCATAGGCGGACGTTAGCATAGGCGGACGTTAGCAAAGGCAGACGTTAGAAAAGGCAGACGTTAGCAAAGGCAGGTGTTAGCAAAGGCAGGCGTTAGCAAAGGCAGATGTTAGCAAAAGCAGACGTTAGCAAAAGCAGACGTTAGCAAAAGCAGACGTTAGCATAAGCAGACATTAGCATAAGCAGACGTTAGCATAAGCAAACGTCAGCAAAAGCAGACGTTAGCATAAGCAGACGTTAGCAAAAGCAGAGGTTAGCATAAGCAGACGTTAGCATAAGCAGACGTTAGCAAAAGCAGATGTTAGCATAAGCAGACGTTAGCAAAAGCAGACATAGGCAAAGGCAGACGTTAGCAAAGGCAGACGTTAGCAAAAGCAGACGTTAGCAAAGGCAGACGTTAGCAAAAGCAGATGTTAGCATAAGCAGACGTTAGCAAAAGCAGACGTTAGCAAAAGCAGACGTTAGCATAAGCAGACATTAGCATAAGCAGACGTTAGCATAAGCAAACGTCAGCAAAAGCAGACGTTAGCATAAGCAGACGTTAGCAAAAGCAGAGGTTAGCATAAGCAGACGTTAGCATAAGCAGACGTTAGCAAAAGCAGATGTTAGCATAAGCAGACGTTAGCAAAAGCAGACATAGGCAAAGGCAGACGTTAGCAAAGGCAGACGTTAGCAAAAGCAGACGTTAGCAAAGGCAGACGTTAGCAAAAGCAGATGTTAGCATAAGCAGACGTAGGCAAAGGCAGACGTTAGCATAAGCAGACGTTAGCAAAAGCAGACGTTAGCATAAGCAGACGTTAGCAAAAGCAGATGTTAGCATAAGCAGACGTTAGCAAAAGCAGACGTAGGCAAAGGCAGACGTTAGCAAAGGCAGACGTTAGCAAAAGCAGACGTTAGCATAAGCAGACGTTAGCAAAAGCAGACGTTAGCAAAGGCAGACGTTAGCAAAAGCAGACGTTAAAGAACCATAGCTGACTGACTTTATGTCCTCTAAGGCCTGACTGGTGATCCCTGCGTCATCTACCCTGCCTTGCCCAAAGGTCAGTCAAACACAGCCATGGCAATACAATACCACACAAGCGCAGACCATAATAACCTGGCTGCCGTCGGTGCTTTGTCTGTGTGGGTGCGGTGGTAAGTATGGCAGGGTTAGGGTCTGTGACCTCTGACCTCTGAGCTGCTGCTGCTGCTGCTGCTTCTTCGCCTGCTCTCACTGAGATTCACTGATTTTACAGAGACGTTAATGCAGCGTTTGCTACAGCGAGCTTTGATTTTCATGGTTTTGGCACAAACACAAGAAACCAAGGACGAGAACGAGAACGAGGCCAAAGTCAGACGATAAAATCCTCCACGACTCAGTTTTATTTTCCTCTGAATGTTCTTCATTTGACCTTTGACCTTTGACCTTTGTCCGGCCAAACAACAGAGGAAACGTTCAAACTCTTTGATTCTTTCTTCAGATTCAGTAGAAACCAAACGTTTATTCCTCGTGAACGTCAGACGCTCTTAGAAATAAAAGTGCCAAGTAGAACCATATAAGGTTCTTTGGCTTGGCCTCATAGGAGAACCCTGTTTGGTAGAACCTTTATCAAAGGAACCCTTAGTGTTACCAAGAACCCTTTTAAAACCCTTTATTCAGGAAAGGGGTTCCAAAGGGTTCTCTGGATCAAAATGGTTCAACAAATGGTTCCAGGTAGAACCTCAGCCCTTGTAGAACACTTTTGGATTATTTCTCAGAGTGTTTTAAAGAACGTCCTCTAAAGAATCCGTTCAGAATTCAAA
>NC_139803.1:45090026-45145026 GCF_963457635.1 Microchirus variegatus
TATATTTATATTATCTGTGTTTTGTTTATCTTTAATATTAAGTTTATATATATCATTTACACCAGGTCTGGAAGTATTTTTCACTTAATTAGTTTAAATTTTAGTATTGTATCAGTGTATCAGTGTTCCCTGTAATATACTGTGTACACATATAAAGTATGTATACATATATATATACGTATATATATATATAAATATATATATATATATACGTATATATGAATATATAAAGTGTGAATAGTGTGAGTGCTAACTTGTGTGTGACTGCTACCAGGCCAAGTGTTACCTTGCACCATACCTGGTGAGGTCGGAGACCACGGATATCCTGGAACACCTGGACGACCAGGTAACCTTCACCAGAGTTTAGCTGATTTTCTTCTTTTCCACTAAAGTCCCTGAACATTTTCTGGACCTTGTGACCTGAGGATCAGTGAACTGTGAACTCCGAACACTTTGTGTTTTTGGGCCTTTAAAGGACTACAATACATATTTGGTACAAATTGGATATTAAATGAAATCAATGCACCTCAGGCTCTAAAGGTCAACCAGGCCTCCCAGGAGGATCAGGACGTCCAGGCTATGATGGAACCAAAGGAGAGAGAGGAGATTCTGGCTTTGGAGGCCAACCTGGACCTCAAGGTAAACCCGTGTTTCCTCACCTGTCTCCGTGTCAGTCGAAGTTCATGGACCGTGATTGACAGGTTGAAGCTGAGCTTGAACATCTCCTGCAGGTTTCCCTGGACCCAGAGGAGATTCTGGAGTTCCAGGTATCCCAGGACAGGGCTATGATGGAGGCCGGGGGAAGGACGGTATCCCCGGGCGTCCTGGAGCCAAAGGCCAGCCTGGAGAAGTCCTGGGAGCCATACCTGGCTCTCCAGGAAGAAACGGCTTACCTGGAATTCCCGGAGACAAAGGGCAGCCTGGGACACCAGGAGGACCTGGATCACCTGGTGAGTCAGAGACACTGAGAAGATCAGAGAGCTCAACCACAGTTGTTCTTCATGAGTTTCTTGGTCTCTCAGGTTTCGATGGACGCTCAGGTGTCCCAGGGTTAAAGGGAGAGCGTGGAGTTGACGGACTTCCTGGTTACTCCGGACCACCGGGACCGCCAGGCGAGCCCACCGGTGGCATTCCTGGTCGTCCTGGAGCTCCTGGCAGCAAAGGACTGAGTGGATCTCCAGGTGAGGAGAAGACGACATTATTGTGTTTGATTTAAAGTGATGAGACACAAACCTCAGTCATGGTCTTCACTGTGAAATAGAAGAAATGTCTTTCTCCACTCGTCCCCTCACTGTTGGTTCATCCCTCTCTTTTTCTGTTGTCCTCTTCCTCCTCTTCCTCCTTTCGTCCACACCATCATCATCATCATCATCCTCTTTTCCATCCATCCTCTCATTTTTCCCTCCGTCCTCTTTGTTCTTGGTGACCTGGTGTCATTCGTTATAGGCTGCCCAGGTGAGATACTCCCCCCCCACCTTTCTATCATCCATCATCCATCCATTCTTTGCTTCATCCCTTCATCCTCCTGCTATTCATGCAACAAACGCCTTAACTGCCCCCCCCCCCCTCCAAGTGTCTGCCTCAGAACAAATGTCCATCTCAGAGTCGGTGTCGGGGTGTGAACCAGAGATTATTCAATCATCATAAGATCGTCGTCGAAATCCTGACACCACATTAGCACATTAGACTTTGTTAACTGTGACCTCACGAGACCAGGACGTCAGGAAGGTTCTTGAGGGATTAACCCTTCAAATCTGGCACCAAGATGAATTTTGACGATTTGGACTTTTAACATTTTGAGTAAAGAGTGAGTAAACATGAACTGAATTCATCGCCCTGTCACCGACCACTGCTGATGTCAGATGGATGTTTTAGTTTTAAGACGTTCAGAAACAAACGTTTTCTCTGCAGAACTAACCCCTGTAATCCAATAGAACATGTGTGTATTGTGTTAATAACGGTAGGTTTGTGTTGACGACAAACGCTGACAAACATTGTGTTGTGCAAACAGCTTCCTCTACACTCTTAAAAGGGTTGTGTTGATTTTCAGCACATCTCTGTCTGGACTCTGGACCCACAGTAAAATAAAGATGTGTTGAAAATGACTTTCCTTTTTAAGAATGTGAACTAGCTAACTAGCGGTTAGCTTGAACGGCAGGCGGTTGAGCCTCACTAATTCAGTCTGTAATTGCACTTAGTTTTGTACAAATTTAAATGGAATTGAACATTATTTTATTTTGAAAATGGTAACATATTCAAAATGTATATGAAATCAACCACGTCAGACTTTCATGTGTTCATTTGTGTCTTCAAACTAAGTGCAAATGCAGCCTAACAAGTTCATGAATAAAGTAATGGAACCTTGTTGTTGTTGTTGTTGTTGTGTGTGAGAACTCATCGGCGGTAAGTTCATTTACTGTAAGAAAAGTGAGGTAAGTTTGGTTTTCTCTGATTTATCTGATAAAGAAACTCTGATTCTAAAAGAGCTTCCTGACTTTTCCTCGTTCCATCATCATCTCTCAAACCACAGGTTTCCCTGGACGGAAGGGAGACAGAGGAGATCCAGGCTTCTCAGGGCCTGCTGGGATGAAGGGAACCCCAGGACTGCCAGGCATCCCTGGGACACCAGGGTCAAGGGGCCCCCCTGGACCTCCAGGACCAGGAACTAGAGAGGGAATCCCAGGAATACCAGGAAGGAAAGGTACGCTGGCTCTCTGTGGTTTCTGACTTCTTTAAATAAACTGATTTCAGTGACTCACAGCTCTGTCGTTTGGATTATCTGTGGTTTTCGCAGGTGAGAGAGGCTTCGAAGGATTAACAGGTTTCCCTGGACAACCGGGACGACCTGGTAGTCCAGGATTTCCTGGAGGAAAAGGGTATGCTGGAGGGCCTGGCAGGGATGGACGTTCTGGTGGACCCGGATATCCTGGACAGAAAGGTAGAGTTTCCAGAACATACACTTTAATGTAGAGCGGCGGCGTCTACAGTTGATGACTCACAGTGAACATGCATGTGTGTTGTGCAGGTGAACGAGGATACCCTGGACCCCCCGGCCCATCCGCAAGAGTTCTTGAATCAGTGTTGGGAGTGAAGGGAGATCCCGGTTACCCTGGAGGCAACGGCCTCCCAGGCTTCCCCGGACCCAGAGGTAACAGCGGTTACTGCGTTATCACTCTGCGTTCAAGGCAACCAAGCCAAGGTAAAGTGAAGGATGTCACTTCAACCTTTGACCTCTCTGAATCTGCTTTCAGGTGACAAAGGTTTTCCAGGTCTGCCTGGTCGTCAGGGTCTGCCTGGACTTCCTGGTTTTGCTGAGCAAAGTAAAGGACAGCCTGGAGACAACGGGTTTCCAGGACGGCCTGGAACTCCAGGCTTCCCTGGACCTAAAGGAGAGGCTGGAATCCCTGGATTCCCTGGCATTTCTGGACCAAGGGTAAGAGAACATCCACATTTACACCAAACAAAAACTCCAGGCAAATTAAGATATTCAACTTCAGCTTCTCATGGCTTCTTCTAGGGTGATGACGGTCTTCCTGGTTTCCCTGGTAATCCCGGAGAACCTGGCCGGCCTGGTGCCAAAGGTGAGTTGAGATCCTTCACTGTTTTTGTTCAGGCTTCATATTCAACCTCACATCTCTGTGTGAGTAAATGATCTCTCTTTGTTCCTCAGGTTCATATGGAGAGAGTTATGGTTATCCTGGAGGCCCAGGTGCTAAAGGCCAGCCAGGAGACAACGGTTACCCCGGTAAGACCCCGGTCAATCCAACCAGGCTTTTGTCTTTTTTGTCTTTGTTCAGTTAAATAATTAATTATTCAACATATGCTGTTGTATCACGATATTAAATATCATAATAAATAATACATGGTGGTTAGACTTTTGTATATTTGTAGCTTTTGAAAAGTCATTTAAGACACTTCACTGTGTATGGAAAGGTTCTATAGGAGGTTCATCTGCCACCTCCCATCAGGGTCATTTACCCATCAGACTGATTCTTTGTCCTCAGGTGGTCGTGGTAATGATGGCAACCCTGGAGACAACGGCCTTCCAGGAAGTCCAGGTTACCCTGGAGCAAAGGGAACTCCTGGTGAAGGAGGCCGGCCTGGTTTAACAGGTCAGAGACAGACCAAAGAAATCTGTGATGAATTATCAACAAAACATGTCTGAACTTCACGGTTTTTGTTCCTCTCAGGCTCCCCTGGTTTCCCTGGGCCAAAGGGTCAGGCTGGATACCCAGGAAGAAGAGGACAAGATGGTTCTCCTGGTTCATCTGGAGGTCCTGGAGGTCCTGGAGCAAAAGGTAGAAGAACAAGCATTGAACAGAGGAGGAAAGTAGCAGAGGCTGCAGACAAACTCACTCACTGTGTTGTGATTTTGCAGGTTTATCTGGATCCCCCGGTTTGGACGGACTTAATGGCCTTGCTGGACCTAAAGGTCTTCCTGGAACCCCAGGTGTGGACCGTTACACACTAAGTTAACAGACATTGATGAACTGCTTCTAAACAGTTTGATGTTTTTGGGTCCAGGTGGAAGCTTAGGAGGCCGTCCTGGTCAACCTGGTTTTCCAGGGCAGAAGGGAGAGAGAGGCATCTCCTACCCTGGAGGTCCTGGAATATCTGGAGCGAAGGGAGAGAGAGGAGATCAAGGTGAGAGAGACAGGCAGACAAACATGTGTCTTTAAATCCAGTATCAGTATTATAAAGTGATTGTTGCCTGTGTTTCAGGTGGTCCCGGACTCCCTGGATTCCCTGGTAGGTCTGGTCTTCCCGGTCAAACTATAGGCTCTAATGTTCCTGGACCTACGGGAGACCCTGGCCTTCCCGGACTGGATGGAGAGTATGGTAAATAAATGCCCTTTTTTTGTTCCCTTATTTACTTTCATTTGCTTAGCTCTCTCCTCTTAAACTGCATCCATTTATTCCAGGTTTCCAAGGTCCTCCAGGTCCACCTGGGCCACCTGGTCCAGGTACAGCACAGGGAGATAGAGGTGATCCTGGGCTCCCCGGCTTCCCCGGGTCCCCAGGCAGGAAGGGAGAACCAGGACTCCCTGGAGGCTCTGGATCCCCTGGCCTTTATTCAGCCAAAGGTGAAAAGCAGCTCAAAAATGTGGTTATTTTTGTTACTGAAATAAAATATTGATGCTAAACACTTGGCTTTTTCTCAGGAGCACGTGGTGACACTGGTTTCAGTGGAGGTCCTGGTCAAAAAGGTTTCACTGGTGAGCCTGGATTCTATGGAAGGTCTGGACCCAAAGGAGTGCAAGGTACGAGACCTTTGAGCTTTCTATAAGACATTTGTTTTTGTTTAAATTGAAGCGTTTCCTTACCTTTGTTCTTGTCCCTCTGTGGCACCACCTCTTCAGGGCGTCCTGGTCCTAAGGGCCCCCCTGGACGTGCGGTGCCTGGACCGCTACCCGACTACAGGCCACGCTTTGGAGAAACAGGTTTTCCAGGCTCAGGTGGACTTTCTGGTACTCCAGGAGAGCCTGGTCAGCCGGGACTGCCTGGACATCCTGGTGAGCAGTCAACTAATCTCTGCCGTGTTTCAGCACAAGTCCAGAAATCCAGACGGACTGATTTGATCTCACCAGTGATGGCTTTGATCTCACCAGTGTGTGAAAAAACCCTTCTGTCCTGCTGCAGGTCCTAAAGGTCGCCCTGGTCCTGTGGGTAAATTGGGTCGTACTGGAACTTCCGGTTCTGGTGGATCTCTCGGTGATGCCGGACCCCCCGGTTTCCCTGGACCACCTGGAGAACAAGGTGAGTAGAGACTGTCACCTGATTGTGTTTCACGCTAAAAGCAACTCTGTCTTGATCGTAACATCGGTCTCAAACGTCTTCCTGTGCTCCGCGGTCTGCAGGTCTTCCCGGTGCAGCAGGTCGTCCTGGTATTCCTGGTGGTGTCGGTCGCAGCCACAGCATTGGCTACACCCTGGTGAAGCACAGCCAGGACTCCCAGGTCCCCATGTGTCCTCAGGGGATGGCCAAGCTGTGGGACGGGTACAGCCTGCTGTACGTGGAGGGACAGGAAAAAGCTCACAACCAGGATCTCGGTATGGAGACGGTGGACGTTCAGATTTCCTCCTGAAGGACTTTGTCTGAGCTAATACTGACACCAGACCCTGACTGATAGTCTTAAATGTTTAGCCGTCAGTGCCTCGTGGTGTTTTCTCACTCTGTGACCATGACCAGTTTCAGTTTGAATGTGTGAGTCACGTTGTCTTCTTGGTATCTCCAGGTCAACCAGGCTCATGCCTCCCTCGCTTCAGCACCATCCCTTTCCTCTACTGCTCCCCCAACGAGATCTGCTACTACGCCAGCCGCAACGACAAATCCTACTGGCTCTCCACCACCGCACCCATACCCATGATGCCTGTGTCCGAGAATCAGATCCAGCCTTACATCAGCAGGTCAGCTCGCCTCCTCCTCCTCCATCACTCGACTGTTACAGGTTACATTTCTTCAGAAACACTTCCTGAGTCTCTTTGTGTCTTTGTCTCTGTCCAGGTGTTCAGTTTGTGAAGCTCCATCGATGGCTGTGGCCGTCCACAGTCAGGACATGAACATCCCGACCTGTCCACCAGGCTGGAGGAGCCTCTGGATCGGATACTCTTTCCTGATGGTAGGACAAATTAAAGGAAAAGACCTTCAAGTGTTGTCAATAGCATGAAGTGAAAATGCTAACACAGATGGGGACCGTACCTATGTTCCCCGGGTCCTATGTTCTCCGCTTTGTATGTGACCGGGGAACATAGGACCCTTTCTCTAACCCTAATCCTAACCCTACCCTTTTTCAAAAAAAGGGTCCTATGTTCCCCTGTCACATACAAAGTGGACCTTTTTTGGGAAAAACGGGGAAAATAGGACCCGGGGAACATAGGTACAACCCCCACAGATGCTAACACAGATGCTAACACAGTCAGTTGTTTGCGATCTTGCGCTGACAAACATTCACTACATTTATCGTCGTCTCGATGAAAAAATAGAAAAAGCAGGAACATTTTTAAAGATTTAAAGATGTTTAAGTTCATGGATGGTGGGTAGCCGCGGAATTGACCTTGTCATGCTAACAACTAGCCGTCAGCTAAACCTGAAATTGCCTAATACTACCGAGCTGAAAGGAGGCACAGCGCCACCTAGATTTGTACAAAAGTACTTTGTTCCGTTGTTTCCTGAGTGTGAATCCTTTGCTCTGGTGTCGTCACCACAGCACACGGCGGCCGGCGCTGGGGGGGGCGGTCAGTCCCTGGTGTCGCCCGGTTCCTGTCTGGAGGATTTCCGCGCGACGCCGTTCATCGAGTGCAACGGCGCCAAAGGAACCTGCCACTACTTTGCTAACAAGTACAGCTTCTGGCTCACCACCGTCAACCCAGGACAGGAGTTCCTGTACTCGCCAACGCAGGAGACGCTGAAGGGAGGTCAGGAGCGCTCCAAGGTCAGCCGCTGCCAAGTCTGCAGCAAGTTCTTGTAGGAGGAGGAGGAGGAGGAGGAGGAGGAGGAGGAGGAGGAGGAGGAGGAGGTGATAGGCTGACACTTCACAGAGAAAATCTATCAAACTGACTGAAAACAGCTCCACTCCTGCTTCACTCATGGTTTCGCCGTTAAGTCGAGAAACGCCGAGTATTTTCAGAGTATTTCTGTTTTTACATGTATCTGTTTTTTAGGAATGAAATGTTTATTCAAAGAGAGAAAGAAAGAAGAGAGAGAGAGAGAGAGAGAGAGAGAGAGAGAGAGAGAGTGAGAGAGTGAGAGCTTCTTCTTCTTCTTCTTCTTCTTCTCCAGATGATCACTGACATTGGTGCTATTGTTCATGTTCTCTGTGTTATTTTGTGTCCGTTTTCTCGTTACTTTGTTTCATTTTGGCGAGAATCATTCTGGGCTACCTCGAAGAGCGCCACCCTGAGGCGGATCAGAGCGTAACAGTCAGACGCTGATGCTCGTCACTCGTCACGTTGGCACTTTCCCGCTGTTTAAAGTGCGACAATCGTGATTTCTGAAGTGAGGTCGTATGAGGTACATGTACATTATTATATATTTGGTGTGAGACATACATGAGACTGAAGAACACGTCTTTATCTCAGTGTCACTCACTCTCCCACACCAAAGTCATTCACTCTCCACTGCTGCCTCATCACTAACTTACAATGACTGATTTTAGTGAATTCAGCTTTTAAAATATTTACTTTAGACTTAACTCAGTGACACAAAGTGACCACACGAGGCAGCAGAGGACCAGCAGCTCCTGTGTCCCTGTCAGCTAAAATCACTGGTTTTCTGTATGGACTTTGGTGTGGGAGAGTGAGTGGTTTACAGACTTCAGTCTAACAGCGAGATAAAGAGGTGATCATGTGACGTGGAGATCGTAGATGGAATAAAAGATCGATTCTGCCTTTGAGCACACAGGAGTTGTCGGTTCACCGCCGCGTCCGTCGCATCACTTCACTGATTGGACGAGAGGTCGTGAAAAACACCAAAGAAGAACAGACGCGTTGTTTTGTCACAACAAAGATTTAGTGACAAAGGCCGCAGTACCTGCTGTGGGCCAGCAGGGGGTGCACACGGCGTCAGTACCTCATAGAACCACGCTTCAAAAACACCTGAACCATCTCTTTAATGAACCACGTGAATCACACACACCTGGTTCAGCTGAACCACTTCATGGATCTTGCACTGACGTGAGCTCACATGGATCCAGACAAACACTTTCACCACATTAGAGTCAACAAAACATACCGTGTTTATTTACATCACACACACACACACACACACACACACACACACACACACACACACACGGGAGCATAAAAATAACGATTTATCATAAGCGGAAAATATCTCATTATTGTCATTATGGCACCAAATGACCTCGTTAAAATGAGAAAACTTTGACAAGAGAAATGATCGAGGAAATGTGAAAACTGGTTTATTATCGTTATAAGAAAACTTTATTGTTTTAAGGAAAAACTACTTTTTTTCCTACGCTTCCGTGCACA
The DNA here is from genome assembly GCF_963457635.1 of Microchirus variegatus. Lineage (NCBI taxonomy): Eukaryota > Metazoa > Chordata > Actinopteri > Pleuronectiformes > Soleidae > Microchirus > Microchirus variegatus. Next base: position 45,099,017 of record NC_139803.1, read on the forward strand.
CACACACTCACTCCCACACACTCACACACACACACACACATTGATTATTGTTGTACATAGAACTTCCTGTGTTTTCCAGACAAATCCGTTAAAGACAAACTCTGTGTTTTCTTGTCTCGGTGTCTTTTCACTGTCCTTGGATTAAAAACCGTGTCCTTGTCTCGTGTCTTTGACCCCGGGACAGTGAAGGTCACCGGGCGACCTTTAACCTTTGACCTTTAACCTTTAACCACTATGGCCGCGTGCGTGCGTGCGTCTCAAGCTCTGCTGTGATTCCACTTCCCTCTGTTCTGTTTTTTTTTTGTAATCTAGATTGTAATTATGATACATGATAAATATGATATACCGTGGTTTTATTTACTAAGACGGGGGGGAATGGGAAGATTATTGACGTGTACATTAAATATTAAGGAAAGTATATTCTCCAGCTGACGATTGACAGTTTGAACGTTCAGAGTCACAGAAGACGCAGTTTTTTCCTCAAAGAGGATCGACGACGATAAACAACATCCTTTATATTCACCATGTGTATTTCTGTGCTCACACACTTGGAAATAAAGTTTTAAAATAAACATTTATGATAATTTGTGAGTCTCTGTTCTTTTTACTGAAGTGGATTTAAAGATTTAAATATTATCTGCTGTTTATGATGATGTCACTGTGTGTCTTTCTCTTGGATTAGTCCTGATTTATCCTGAATACACAAACACAGTTTTGTGATATTTTGAGCTAGAAAGTAAATATTTTATGATTTTTGAAAATTTTAAGCAGAAAAATCTGAGTTTTAAAGTAATGCACCATTATTTTAGAAAGAGTAAATGGTTATTAATGTAGTAACTCATTATTTTAGAAAGAGTAAATGGTTATTAATGTAGTAACTCATTATTTTAGAAAGAGTAAATCGTTATTAATGTAGTAACTCATTATTTTTGAAAGAGTAAATCGTTATTAATGTAGTAACTCATTATTTTTGAAAGAGTAAATCGTTATTAATGTAGTAACTCATTATATTTTGGGGCTTTTTTTCCACAGAATCAGACTCAGTTATAGGTCGTTACAATCCAGATCAGCAGGTGGCGACAAACCCTGTGAGTCTGCTGCTGCTGCTGTTTTACACTGAGCGAAGAAGAGTGAGAACGAGCTAACGCCGTCAACACAACAACAACAGCAGCACTCGGCTAACAGCGTTAGCTCCGGGAAAAGCGGATTTATTTGTTTCTGCTCATTTAGGAAAAACACCAACAGGTAACGTTTATGCAACGTGACGTCACCGCTGCGCGTGCACTCAAACTGCGGACGTTTGTGTCAAAATCGCGTTTAAATAAACGTGACTTCATCTTAGCCTGGAAGCTAGCGTTAGCTTCGCTAGCATTTGTAATGTTGTCTCTTTGGCACAGACTGGACATGCTAACATGCTACAAGTAACATCACGAAGATCACGTTTATTTCATGTTTTGTATTAAAAGTAACAAAGTTAAACTGTTTAAACGGTGTTTAATGCGTGTGTTGTTAGCACCTGAAGCTAATGATACCGTTATCTTCACTTAATGTTATTGTTTTTACGCAATGATCTGATTTTACACAGTTAATAATAATCGAATGAAGTGATTTTGTGAGTCTTTAGTGAGTGGTGTCGTTTTTTACTGTCAATAATCAAAGTCACGGGTTTGATTAAATATAAAAAAACACAACCAGTTAATTGATGACTACATTACTAACCGTTAAACTATATCGATAATCGTTTTATTGCTTTAAATCAGTTTCTTCGGCTTCTTAAAAAAGTGAATATTTTCTGCTTTCTACAAAGACATTTGAGAACATCATCGTTTCCACGTTTGACAAACACTGATCAATATTCACAAAATATGAATGATTTTCTCATTAAAAACACACACACACAACAGCTACATACTGATAAATATTCTTTAAAACCTCGTGGCTCAATTAATTTCATGAATTAAACACTGTCCTGTATCAAAAGCAAGACTTTTAATTTGAAATTCTGTGAAATGTCGTTATAGTGATGTCATCATAGAATGTGCTGATATAATCTTAATCCACCCTGATGACTGGTGTCCATGGTAACACTGTGACTGGTGTCCATGGTAACACTGTGACTGACTGGTGTCTATGGTAACGCTGTGACTGGTGTCCATGGTAACACTGTGACTGACTGGTGTCCATGGTAACACTGTGACTGACTGGTGTCCATGGTAACGCTGTGACTGGTGTCCATGGTAACGCTGTGACTGACTGGTTTCCATGGTAACCCTGTGACTGACTGTGTCTCCTCAGGTACGCTGGACTTTTCTGACACCCACTCCGACATGTCGTATGTCTTCATCAACGACTCGTCGCAGACCAGCGTTCCTCTGCTGCAGTCGTGCATCGACGGAGACCTGGCCTTCGCCAAGAGGCTCCTGGAGACCGGCTGCGATCCCAGCATCCGCGACAACCGCGGCCGCACCGGCCTCCACTTAGCCGCCGCCCGGGGCAACGTGGACATCTGTCGCCTCCTGCACAAGTTTGGCGCCGACCTGCTGGCCACGGATTATCAGGGCAACACAGCGCTGCACCTGTGTGGACACGTGGACACCATCCAGTTCCTGGTGTCCAACGGACTGAAGATTGACATCTGGTAAGACATGAGAACATGTCCCAACAGATAAATATATATATATATGTATATATATATAAATATAAGTTCTCAGATTTTCTTGTTGTGTTGATTTGTTAGAGCTGCAACTTTTAATCTGTTTAATCTGTAGAGTTCTTAAAGTGGAACTAGACCTGAAGTTCCTATTAAGGCTATTTTTTAGTGTGTATCTGCGTCATTACCTTGTTTATGAAGCCCTGAAGGTTCTAAACAAACAGTTCAGTCACTGCTGAGAACACTGTGTTTTATTGTAATCTCAGGCTCAGAGAGATCTCTGAAAAAACCTGGTCCGGTTACGTAAACAGTGGTTCTCCTGAACAGCAGATTCTCCTGCTCCGGGCACTAGTCCGGGCACATCCGGTTGCGTACATTGAACCACAGAAGAAGAATAACGTCCGTTGTGGAGGTGTTTCACGAGCAACAGTGTCTTCTGACTCTGGGTCTGACTCTGGGTCAAAGGTCGTCAAAGGGACTGAGGCGGGGAGTCGTGAAGAAGCTATTTTTAAACACTGTTAAAACAATGTTTTGATAATGAGGAGCAGTGCATCCACCGCTCCAGAGGGGGGCGCTGCGCTTCTGAGAGCTGGTGGGCTGATTATGTCACTTCCTGGTTGAGAGAGTTGAGTCTCAAATATCGCGGCTGGGAAACACCGTCAGAAAACAGAGATTTCTATCAGCTCGTTTACAGCAACTAGGAGGTTTACGACCATAAAAACAAGTTAATGTATGTAAATAAACCTCCATAACTAACATATATGTGCAACAGGACCACTCTATGTGAGCTTTAAAGAGTTGTTTGGTTCATAAAAGGTTGTTCTCAAATGCTTTCTTAGTTTTATGGAGCAAAGAAAGCAGAACATATTCACATTTAATCTGAGGGTTAGGGTCATTTCCAATGACATTTGTTGTTTCCTCTGTGTACTATGTTTAAAATGTGTTTTATACTGTGTTGTCTGTACGTTGACTGTTAAACGTTAACTCTGCCGTGTCGTGGATCGTCAGTAACCACAACGGCTCGACTCCTCTGGTTCTGGCCAAGCGACGCGGCGTCAACAAGGACGCCATCCGTCTGCTGGAGGGTTTGGAGGAGCAGGAGGTGAAAGGCTTCAACAGAGGAGCTCACTCCAAACTGGAGACCATGCAGATGGCCGACAGCGAGAGGTAAGAGGACGACGAGAGAGTGATCAAGAGACAACTGCATCAGCGCAGTTTCTACACATGGCTCTGTGTAAAGATAAAGAGTGTATTCTGGTCTGTGAAGGCCACCGTACTTTGATCCCTCATGTTGTTCCTCTCCAGTGCGATGGAGAGCCACTCGTTACTCAACCCTAACCTGCAGAGCAGCGAGGGCGTTCTCTCCAGCTTCAGGACCACGTGGCAGGAGTTTGTGGAGGACCTGGGGTTCTGGAGGGTTCTGCTGCTGCTGGTGGTCATCGCTCTGCTCTCGCTGGGCATCGCCTACTACGTCAGCGGCGTCCTGCCGTTCTCCAGCAGTCAGCTGGAGCTGGTGCACTGAGACGCTCACGACGTCCACTTCTGCTTTTCTGCTCTTCGTAAAGACACTTGCGTTGTATCTTGTTAGCATTCATTCATTCATTCAGTTACTTTAAGATGGTTCAAGTGTGAAACGTGGTCTGTGCTGTGAGCGCCCCCTGCTGCTGAGAACCAACCTGACACTCCCCCAATTAAATCTACGTCAGTTTAATATTCTTCAATATCTAAAGAATATGTTCACCACTGTAAAAGTGAAGTTTGTAAAGCACAAAGTCCACAGAGAAAACCAGTGATTTCAGGAGCTGCTGCTCCTCTGCTGCCTCCATCAGTGACACAAAGTGACCACACGAGGCAGCAGTGGATCAAGATAAAGACGTGATCATGTGACGTAGATGTCGTAGACTTAAACTGGTGCAGGTTTGATCAGCTGAGTCTTTTCTTCAGTTGTTTTTCCATGTTTTTTATCGAGATTCAAAAAACCCTGAACTTCCTTTTGAACAGTATCTGTGTGATGATGAACCACGAAAAAGAGCCAAGAAATAAAAGAGTCAAACGGTGAAAAGAGCAGGAAAATATCACGCTCCAGACCATAATAATTCTCTGTGAAGCACGTCGTCCTCGTTTTAAACGGCTAATGAAAATATAACCATGCTTGTTTTTGGTGCTTTTCCACGTCACGGTCCCGGCACGCCTCGCCTCGCCTCCATGACTTCATAGCTCCTCCTCTGTGTGGGCGGAGTCATCACAGACGTAGTTTTTCCTCCGTGACACAAACACTAACGATGACTGGTGTGAAAGTGAATCATTAGAATCGTTGAGTTCTTCAGACTCTAAATCCTCAGACTCCTGTTAAAGACGTTTGCTTTGATAAATGTTGGGATTTTTAAGTCTTTTTTACTTTAACCTACAGTTGTTGTCTTTGACGTCACGCTCATGACTCTTCTCTGACCAATCAGAGAGCAGCAGTCGAGGTGTGACTGTGGCGTGGAAAAGCAGCGCATGTTGACATTGTACGTGACCTTTGCTGCGTCTGTTATTCTCGAGCTTTTCTTGTTTCTCTTTATTATTTATCAAACGTGTTCATTCATTTCCTTTCATGTATGTTTGTGTTGAAATACTGCCCCCTGCTGTCTGTTGGCCTGCGTTCACCCGTCTGTGAGCGGTGAACGTGGCGTCACTGATGTCGCACTTTGACGACTGTTTGCTTCGCGTTTGGCTGCAGTACCTTATCATTCCAGCATGAGGCGCTAAAATGCTTATATCCACCGTTTTGTCATCGCGTAGTTAAAAGAAAACAAAAAAAGAGAGCGCTCCTGTAAACAATGGCGGCAGATGAATAGTTTGTATATTCTTTAACCCTCGTGGAAAATGTCGATTTTTATTTGTTGTATTTTTTTCAATTACCTGTAAACAATAACATGAATAAAAAATGCTTATTTAACGTGAGAAACAAATAAACACATGTACGAATGACTTTAGTCGTCACTTTTTCACTTCTCTGTGTGGACCTGGCTGGTACCAGTGGGTATGACCCATGTCTGTCATTGAGCCGAAAGGTGTGTCCATCAAAATGAAGTCCCGCCCCCGTTCATGTTCTTCATAGACTTCAGGTAATATTTAGTGACTAACTAACTAACTAACTAACCTCTGTCTAACCAAACAGTGTCGTTGTAAACCATCTGTTTCATCAACGTCCACAGAGAAACACAGGAGCTGCTGGTCCTCTGCTGCCTCCGTGTGGTCACTGTGTGTAACTGACGTGATGACGTGTGTAAGACTTTCCTGTGAACGAGTCAAAATGATGATGTATTATCTCATTATTTAATTATGACTCACTAATATAACTATCATTTTTAGATATGCCTATTTTATTTTATTTCCGGTGGCGGAAACGGGCTTCCGTACATTTCCGCACGTCACGTGTCGATGTGACGCACTTGTCATCGCTCGCGCCTCCGTGTCACTGCGGGACTGTTCGGAAACCGTTCGGCTTCCTTCGTGCCGTCACGTGACTCCCGAGCGAGGAAAAACGAAAAAAAACAAACAAACACACGGGTTAGCTTAGCATCTTCAGCACACACACACAGCTGGTGATGAAACCGACGCAGAAAAGCTCGACTTGCGGTAAAATTACACCGCGTATCGTGAGAATTAGACGGTGAGCGATGTTCGCCGGTGTTAGCTGATGTTCGCCCGCTGACCAGGTGTCTCTGCTCCGCCATGAATTTAAGAGGACTTTTTCAGGACTTCAACCCCAGGTAACGCTAGCCAACACTTAGCTAACACTTAGCGCTAACTCGCTAGCCTGCTATGTAGCGACTTAGCATCGCTCCGGCGGTTTGTGCGAATATAAACTTTAAATGTGAGCCGTGTTTGTGTGAAATGACGCGCACTCGTGCCCAGTAGCTGAGCATCGAAGCTAATGTTAGCACCGAGCTAAAAAAAACACAGGATTGTGTGCGGCTGCACCAGGCCGAGCTAACGCGCTAGCTCCAAGATTCCGTTTCTTCATTTTATCGTTTTTTTGGGGGGGTTTAGTTTATTTCGGTCACATTTATACAAACATACACACAGAAACATCTGTATTTACACACACTTAACACACGTTTTTACTAACATTCTGCACATAAAGAAGTAAATAAATGTGTAAAGATGTAGACTAGAGCTGAAACACGTACTGGGTTATTAATCTTTACTAAATTAATCGTCAACTGTTTTCATTGTTTCAGCTTCTCAATGTGAATATTCATATTAATATATTAATAGTCAAAAAATAATTTATTCGCTCCATAAAACAAATAAAACATTAAAAGTGGATCATTTTGTTCAGACACTGGAGAACATCGTCATTTCCACGTTTGACAAAGATTGATCAACATTTTATGAACCAAATGATTATTCGATTAATCGAGAAAATAATCGTCAGATTATAAAAAATAATGGTTAGTTTCAACCCTAAATTCCTGTGTTGATTTTGACTCCCTCTGTGAACAGATTATTCAGATTATTAACTCGTGTAGAACAGGTTATATAAGGCATTAAGAGGTATTACTATATAATAAAAATCTCTATTTACAGTATTATCTTAGATGTTTTCCAAAGGAGCTGATGGTCAGTGATGGTCAGTGATGGTCAGTGATGGTCAGAGAACTCTCACAGGTCTCATCATTGTTCTGGTTGTTTGTGGCTTTGTCTGTAAAATGTCAAACAACTCGAATGATTTAAATTTCTGTTGTAATTGTTTCACAACTGTGTTTTTTTCACAAGCTCAAGTACAAATAAAAGTGTAATGAGTGTAATTGAACCATTAAACAAGTGTAACGGTTCAAATATATAATCATAACATATTAGATTATTATATATAGATTATTTCATGACTGCTATAAAGCAGCTTTTACCTCAAATTGACGGTAATAATAAGTGTATTTTAAGATGAAAAACAGATGATGTTTAGTGTATTCACAGTGTACCTGAGTGCAACTTTATATCCTCGTGTATCTTCTGTATCAGGACATTATTTCTCACCATCATCATCATGTCTTGTGTTGCAGTAAGTTCCTGATCTACTCGTGTCTGCTGCTCTTCTCTGTGCTGCTCTCTCTGAGGCTGGATGGCGTCATCCAGTGGAGTTACTGGGCCGTGTTCACGCCCATCTGGCTCTGGAAGCTGTTGGTCATCTTTGGGGCGTCGGTGGGCACCGGAGTGTGGGCTCACAACCCTCAGTACAGGTGAGCTCATCTGAGTTAGTTTACACAAATACATTTGACAATATTTCTTTGAATGAAGATCGCTGCTGTTTTAAAATCAAGGAATACAAACTTTTCTGTTAAATGACAGAGAAAAACTACCTTTATTATATTTAATTATATTTATTATATATTTATTTATACTACCTAATACTATCTATTAGGGCTTAGTTATAAATGATGTCTTCAGCTCTGATGCTATTACACTGTAAATGTCTCGTTGTGTGTGTTATTAATGAATCCTCAGTGTGTTTGTGTGTGTTATGAGTGAATCCTCAGTGTGTTTGTGTGTGTGTTAATCCTCAGTGTGTTTGTGTGTGTTAATCCTCAGTGTGTTTGTGTGTGTGTTAATCCTCAGTGTGTTTGTGTGTGTTAATCCTCAGTGTGTTTGTGTGTGTTTGTGTGTGTTAATCCTCAGTGTGTTTGTGTGTGTTAATCCTCAGTGTGTTTGTGTGTGTTAATCCTCAGTGTGTTTGTGTGTGTTTGTGTGTGTTAATCCTCAGTGTGTTTGTGTGTGTTTGTGTGTGTTAATCCTCAGTGTGTTTGTGTGTGTTAATCCTCAGTGTGTTTGTGTGTGTTTGTGTGTGTTTATCCTCAGTGTGTTTGTGTGTGTTAATCCTCAGTGTGTTTGTGTGTGTTAATCCTCAGTGTGTTTGTGTGTGTTAATCCTCAGTGTGTTTGTGTGTGTTTGTGTGTTAATCCTCAGTGTGTTTGTGTGCGTTAATCCTCAGTGTGTTTGTGTGTGTTAATCCTCAGTGTGTTTGTGTGTGTTTGTGTGTTAATCCTCAGTGTGTTTGTGTGTGTTTGTGTGTGTTAATCCTCAGTGTGTTTGTGTGTGTTAATCCTCAGTGTGTTTGTGTGTGTTAATCCTCAGTGTGTTTGTGTGTTAATCCTCAGTGTGTTTGTGTGCGTTAATCCTCAGTGTGTTTGTGTGTGTTTGTGTGTTAATCCTCAGTGTGTGTGTGTGTGTCCTCAGAGCTGAAGGTGAGACCTGTGTGGAGTTCAAGGCCATGCTGATCGCTGTAGGTCTTCACGTTCTCCTGCTGATGTTTGAGGTGTTGGTGTGTGATCGCGTTGCCAGAGGAAACTACTTCTGGTTGCTGGTCTTCATGCCGCTCTTCTTCGTGTCGCCCGTCTCTGTAGCAGCTTGTGTTTGGGGGTTCAGACACGATCGTTCTCTGGAGGTTTGTGTTTCAGGGTTTCTGTGAATGTTGTGAGAATAATGAAGTGATGAAGTGATGAAGTGAACGTTCTTGTTCTCCATGAAACATGATGATGAGATGTGTGTCTCCACAGCTGGAGGTGTTGTGTTCCGTTAACATCCTCCAGTTCATCTTCATCGCTCTGAAGCTGGACAGGATCATCAACTGGCCCTGGCTGGTGAGACTCGCTCATCTTTAAATAAATAAATAAATATTAGATCTCAGCTCGCTCTTCTGTTGAACTGTTGTTTAAAAGCAAAACAGTTAAAAACTCATGAATAATAAGGTGAGACTTCAATATATTATTCTGACTTATTCATTCTATTTTCATTGTAAACGTTCCATAAGGTGGCGCCACATACTCAGACGTGACAGTGACTTTTCCTTTGCCTCAAAAACAAAGCACTTGATTATATTATTGTGTGTGTGTGTGTGTGTGTGTGTGTGTGTCAGGTGGTGTGTGTGCCTCTCTGGATCCTCATGTCCTTCCTGTGCCTCGTCGTCCTCTACTACATCATCTGGTCCGTCCTCTTCCTCCGCTCCATCGACATCATCGCCGAGCAGCGCCGCACTCACATCACCATGGCGATCAGCTGGATGACCATCGTGGTGCCGCTGCTCACCTTTGAGGTGACGCCCACTTTTCACCTCATCTTTGTGTTTTATATATTTATATAAATATATATAAAGATGTCACAGCGTCAGTCTAGAGAGAGACATGATGCAGATGTTTTGTCTCCTCAGATCCTCTTGGTTCATAAGTTGGACGGACACAACAGTCTGAGCTACGTCTGTGTGTTTGTGCCTCTGTGGCTCTCACTGCTCACACTGATGGCCACGACCTTTGGACAGAAGGGAGGGAACCACTGTGAGTGACATCCGCTGACTCCTCCTCCTCCTCCTCCTCCTCCTCCTCCTCCTCCTCCTCCTCCTCCTCCTCCTCCTCCTCCTCACAGTCTCTCATTATTTCATATTTCTATCATTATTTGTCTTTATGTTTGACTTTAAGTTCAGAGTTTGGATAAATTCTGATTTATCACCTTTTTCCAGCCTATGCTATCAATGCTTTACTTCTGCACACATTTAAATAAATAAGAGGTCAGGAGGTTATGCTAAATAAATACAATCAGATTGTAAACCGTAATAATATAATAATAATTCTTTGTTTTATTGAGCAAAGAATCCAGAAAAATATTCACATTAAGAACCTGAAAAATCACGCAAACTTGTTTTTAATGATAAAAAAAACTCACCGTGGTGATTCTACTCTCTGTCTCTTATTTACTTATAATTATCAGTATTGTTATTAGAGGTGGTCACTCCGTTAACGCACGACGCCGTTTCCATGACGACTGACCGGAAAAAGGCGTGCGTGACATCATGTTTTTACGCGCCGCGACACAGGAGTCCAGGCACCGTTTACCTGTTAGCTCTGTTAGCGTTAGCCGGTCTGTTTATTAAAGGAAAAGAGCAGCGCTAACAAATAACGTTAGCGTACCTGTGTACTGTGTATGTGTGCGTCTGTTTTTAAAGGTTAGCGTTACTTTAGAGACTCATTTTAACAATCGTAGAGTCACGGAAACATGACGTCACGCACGTCTTTTTTTACGGTCAGTCGTCATGGAAACGGCGTCGTGCGTTGACGTGTGTATAATTATTATGATTTATTTTAACAACAATAATAATAATATAAGAACTGTTTAATTGTTACAGATTGAAATGAATACGTTTGTGTCTTGAAAACAGGGTGGTTCGGCATCCGCAAGGACTTCTGCCACTTCCTGTTGGAGCTCCTCCCCTTCCTGCGAGAGTACGGCAACGTGTCGTACGACCTGCAGCGCAGCGAGGACCCCGAGGCCGCCGAGGATCTGCCCGTCCCCGAGCCGCCGCCCAAGATCGCGCCCATGTTCCACAAGAAGAGCGGCGTGGTCATCACGCAGAGTCCCGGGAAGTATTTTGTCCCGCCGCCAAAACTCTGCATCGACATGCCCGACTAACGCCGACTCGGCACAAACGTGGCCCGACTCGCGGTGACTCGGCACAAACGTGGCACGCTGCTGCTGCTGGACTTCCTGTTCAGAGCCAGAGCAGCAGAGGGCGACGATTAACGACGCGCTCACTTTATAAATCCACTTTTTGACCGAAACTCAGCCTGAGACGCCGGCGCCACGTCGACGATTCTTCACATCGTCACTTGTTTTGACTTCACTCTCACTGTGTAGTTTCAGCTACAACCACCAGGGGGCGCTGTGGATATTTGACTGTGTAGCAGCTTTAGGTGCAAAGACGTACTCGGGGACCATTGGAGACGGACGAGGACAGACGGAGACGGACGTTTGACTCCTGCTCGTTTTTAGTCTCTGGAGTGGAAACACTTTAAGTTCAAAACAAAGGAATTAAACGCACGTAAACCACGCCGAGAATAGGCCTGAAACTTGAATTCACTTAGCGTTGACGAGCGACCGTCACACGGGGGGAACTGTCTCCGTCCGACAATCTGGGCGTGGACAAATCAGGCGGCAGCAGGGGGCGGAGCCTGGGTTTAACTTTAGGGTGTCCACAAATGTCAGTCGGGGCCGTAGCAGGAAAATCTCCCGTTAAAGATTTAGAAGGTTTGGACAGAGTTTGTGAACGTTAGCGACGTCGTCTTCACGCTAAGATGGGGGATGGGGGGGGGGGTGTTCACTAGTGAAGACAGAAGGACAAATGAGTTTAGTTTTAAATGTAAAGTTGTTTTCAGGTTGGGACCAGAGCAAAGACGACGACGACGCAGTGTTTTCCTTTTAATTTCCTTCTGTTTTTGTTAAACTCAGGAGTTTTAAACACATGATTCTCTGGTTTTGTTGTTGTTGTGTTTTTTCTATACATATATATAGTTTATGGACTTGAAGCCCCGCCCACTTTCGTGTTCCTCCCTCGGCAGATTAAATCACACGCAGAATAAGTTTGAAATAAAAGTGAACTTTTGGGGCCAAATCCTCCAAATATCAGCGACAGCAGCAAAATGTTCTTTTAATCCAGACCTGAGTGAAGTAGAGAGATTAACTCCTGAGATTACCTGTGTGTGTGTGTGTGTGTGTGTGTGTGTCCAGATTTTCTTTCTTTGTGACACTGACGTCTGTGAACATCTGTCGTCTTGTTGTTTTTCCTGATTCCTTCATCGTACTCAAAGTAAAGCTTATGCAACAGGATTTTGTTCATTTATTCATGTTTAAAATGAAACGTTCATGTTTGACTTTGCTGTTCTTCATGTTCACAGGTGATTTGATGGTAAAGACGAGCGTCTGTGTGTGTGTGTGTGTGTGTGTGTGTGTCAAATCAGTGATTTTCTCTGTGGACTTTGGTGTGGGAGAGTGAGTGGTTTAAAAACAACAGAATATTATTGAAAATAACATATTTATTGATCCAGTATCAGGACACAAGAGTGACATTCTCAGGAATCTTCATAAAGAAATGAAAGTTTAGCAGCAGTTTTCTGTGTGTGTGTTTATGACAGCGCCCCCTGTGTACAGTAGAGCTGATACACTGTTCTGCTCAGAGCTGGACCCAGGTTCCTGTAAGACAGAGGACGATCAAACGTGTGTGTGAGTATTTACACTGAACAGATACTGACATTAATCAAGCTTCAATGTTTTTTTTACGACCACATTATTGTATAAAAAAAAGCTAAAATTGTTAATTTAAAAACACAGTGTGTGTAGAAATGTTTAGACCTTTGGAGTTTCCCGTATCTGACAGAAGAGAGAAGTTTCTCCTTCTCTGAGTCACTCACACACTGTTCGTACGCCGTCAGCAGACTGAGAATACAACAGAGAAGTTTAACGTTATACATTTACTGTGTGTGTCTGACCTGTGTGTGTGTGTGTCTGACCTGTGTGTACTGTTGTATTTGTGCAGCACTGCTGCTGCTTTGTCTCCAGACAAACCGCTGATCTGCATCAACTGTCGGGCAAACACTTCTCTCACCGTCTGACACTGGAACACACAAACCACAAGGTGGCGCTCTGAATTCACAGCTGACCAGTGATAGTTGGTGAGACGGTAAACACACACACACACCTTGTTTTTGACGGCGCCGTGGTTAAACTCCATAAAAGACATGAGAGAGCAGGACGGGAACTCTGTGTCGTTGTCATGGTGACGGCCGTCGTCGTCCTCCAGCTGTCTGCTGCAACACGTCAGTGTGCGACCCTGGTAGAGCGTGGTCAGGTATCTGGTCATGATGGTGAGGTAAGCTGCTGATTCTCTCACGTCCTGGACTCTCTTCACAAAGAAGCCGTCGACCACCTGTCACACACACACACACACACACGTAAACTAACCTCTGTCCTGTCATTCACAGGCGTGTGTGTGTGCGTGTGCACACCTGTGTGTTGACGATGGCCTGCTGCAGCGTCGCTTCAGGTAAACTCAGGTGCGACGCTGCAGTTCCACATTCCTCCACCAGGTAGACGGGTCGACGGAGGCCGCAGCGCTTCAGCCGGAACTGAAGGACGCAGGAAAACACCTTTCAACGTACGTTCTTTAACACAAACGTCTTAATCCTCGTTATTATGATTCATTATAGATGTTGGTTTGATGAAGTGTTCGTCAAACATGGAAATGATGACGTTCTCATGTTTGAGTTTCTTTGTTTTATGAAGCAAAGACACCAGGAAATATTCACCTTTTAAGGAGCTGAACAACACACACACACACACAGACCTTCTGCTCTCTGAAGCGTCCGTCGATGATGCTGCCGCACAGGTCGTCCATCCTCTTCCTCTCGATGATGTAATCCAGGACCAGCTCTCTGGCGGCCGGCGCTCGCAGCTGACCTGAAGAAGACATGAGGTCAGTGATGCTTCATGTTATTGTGTGTGTGGGTGTGTGTGTGTGTGTGTGTTACCTGGAAGGGGCGTGACCTTCTCTCGGGCCACCCACAGGAAGTCGCCCACGTTGAGTTTCCTGACGTCAAAGTGGACGCCGTTCCTCTGCAGCTCTTTGACCAGCTCCTGTTTCCTGTGGCTGCAGCCGCTGCACAAACACACTCGCGTTACCAGGGAAGGGGGCGGAGCTTTGACGAGAGGGAGGGCGGAGCTTTGACGAGAGGGAGGGCGGTCCTCGGTTTGAGTGACTCTGCACTTTTCTTACCCCGTGGTTTCAATGACGTCGACACACAGGAGGATGTCGTAGTCGTGCGGTCGCAGGACGTCGCGGTCGCCGCTCGTTGTCTCTGACGGACGACTGTGAAGACGAGGACGCTTGGATCGTTATTTATGTCTCAGAGGGAGATGAAGGGACGTCTCAGCGTCGGTGTCCACTCACCCAGTCTTGTCCTGGTCTTCACCTTGGTCTTCATCACTGACGGTCAGATCCACAACAGCCTCCTCCTCCTCCTCGCTCCTGACCTCTGACCTCTCTTTACCTCCACACGTGGGCTCTGCCGCCTCCAGTCGCTCGGCCAAAGCCACGCCCTCCTCCGTCAGAGAGTACCTGGACAGGACAGGGTGAGACGTGAGCGGTCTCCATGGTAACGGAGCGTGAGGTCTCCATGGTAACGGAGCGTGAGGTCTCCATGGTAACGGAGCGTGAAGGTGTCGTACCTGGCAGGATTGTGGCTCTTGGCGAGCAGGTTCTTCTGGATCAGGGTGCTGACTGAAGACCACGCTGTGTATTTGCTGCCCACCTCAGGCTGCAGATCCAGACCATAAACCAAACGCAGTCACAGGTCACTTTTTAAACATTCACACATTTAAGTTTGTTTTGTTTTTTAAAAGGAAAACTCACGACGCTGAAGGATTTATCGCAGAGATGCTGAGCTTCAGCCTGGAGCTCCAGCTTCAACATGAAACCTCTGCTCCCGGAGACCTGGACACAAACACCTTCGTCGTCATCATCATCACCACCATCATCATCACCATCACCATCACCATCACCATCAGTGAAGGGGTTTGTACCTGTGAGTGTCTGTGAAGAGTGAGGAGAACAGCGTAACCTCCTGACCTCTTCTGAGGAACATACTCCCTGGTCTTCTTCCCTCTTCCTCCTCCTCCTCCTCCTCCTCTTCCTCCTCCTCCTCCTCCGTCCTTCCCATGATTCCCTGCAGGTTTCTTCTACAAACAACGATGACATCCGTGTTCACACTGGACGCACATTTGTCGTGCGATATTGCGTCGGATAAAACACGCCATCTTGTGGCCAGAGCTGCCATTGCGTCACAAAAACGTCCCGCGGTGTGAACGACGTGACGACACAGCATCGTTTAGAGAAGTTTAGAATTAGAATCATTTCATTTTTTTTTGGGTTAAAAACTTGAAATATTAATCTTTGACTCCATCATTTGTTAAATAATCGTTTGTTAAAATCATGTCCTCAGATACTGATCATAAAAATATTGACACACCTTTCTGTTAGGAGCCAAACTGCTGCTGCTGTCTGGTCTGCCAGCAGGGGGCGCTGCTGTCGGGAGTGATTGAATCAGGGCATCTGTACCTGAAGCAGAATTATAGAGAAACATGTTTCAGGCGTAAAGTTCTGTCATTTTCTCCTGTTACTGACTTTTATTATGAAAAGCTGAATAATGTTAGTTTATAATGTGGATTAATGACCATTTTAATGAATTTATAGAATATTGATTTAACTAAAAAGAGGAGTTTGTGTACAGATCCTTTATTTAAAATAATTTCCCTGATTCTGACGTTTTATTAGAGTAAATGATCAGATTAAGTTAAGATCAAAGCTTATAAACGTGTTATTCACCGTTGTCTCGAAGGTGGCGCTGCAGTTTCTCCTCCAGTATTTTGCAGATTCCGTCTCCAAAGTTTTGCAGGATTTTTGCCTCTTTGGCGTTTTGTAGCGGCAGAGGATATTTGTTCAAAGAGTTGATGGCCTGACAAAAACACACACACAAAACTCTCTTTTTAACATATACTGTGTGTGTGTGTGTGTTCAAATTCCTAACCCTAACCCACCCGTGGGATCACTGAAGGTGGCGTACTGATGCTTCAAATATCAACTTAACTTACCCAAAATCCAAATGTCTATTAAGCACAATTTTCAAAAAAAAACAATCACAAACTCATGAAAACCATGTTTCTTTTATAAACTTGTAAAATTGTACGGGAACTTTGAGTGCTTTGTAATAAACTATCATTATTATTGTTCTTATCTGCTCACTAACGACTTCCGGTGACCTCTGACCTTCTGGTAGGTGAACTGGATCTTCAGTCCCTTCTCTCGCGCCTGGTCCCGCAGCTCAGTCAACCACTGCAGGAACAGCGGGTTCGGACACGACGGCAGCTTCCGTTTCCGGCCCAACTGGACCAGGTCTGGAGCGGACATGGTCACACCTGAACCACACACACACACACACGTTGTTTTAACCCTTTATTTAGCCGAACATCAAAGTGCTACGTCAGCTAGCATTCGCTAACGTCTCCCGCTACAACTTTTGTCCAGTGAAAGTTTTCAAAAACACAAACCTGTGAATATTATCTTAAGAATGTTGTTAAAGTAGAAAAACACACATTTACCCGTGAATTTAGCTCAGATTTCCATCTCTCGCTGAAGCAGCTGCCGCTTTGTTTTCAAACACGCGGAACACTTCCGGGTCGACTTTCGTCACGTGACCCGGCACCGGAAGTCAATAACGTTTTTCAATAACCTGCTTTTTTGTTGTCGTTTTTCAAAGATAAAGACGTTAATCGGTTAAAAAATATAATAATGCGTTTAATTAAAACAAAATTTATTGACTATTTATTTAGAAAAAAAAGAACTGAAGTTCGTAGATGCTCAGTGAACAGTAAACCTCATGGTGGCGCTAGAGGAGTGGCGAACAGATAAGTGTTGTCTGCCTTTAAAAATAACTGTTTTTACACAAAAGTCATGAACTCAATGATGTTTAAATGTAGTGAAAACATGTTCATGTGAAAGGAAATGAAGTATGAAGCCGTTTAACGTGACTCTGACAGAATAATAACAAAGTGTTTGTCTTCACAGATAGACCGTTATATATGTATATATATATATATAGATGTATGTATATATATATACTTATACATCTATATATATATATGTGTGTGTGTGTGGATGTCACCTCAAGACCATTCCTCGTCTCCTCGGGCTGAAGGGAGTTCACTGGAATCTTCCAACAAGACCGGACAGAGACCAGGAATCCGACCTCACCCTGTGTGTGTGTGTGTGTGTGTGTGTGTACACTGAAGAACACACACAGTCACAAGCTTTCGGCGGAAAAGCCGCGTTCTCGTCATAACAGCCGTCTTCTATGGACACACACACACACACACACGAGCTGAAAGAGCTGTCGTTATTTAACTAACACTAACTAAACTAAACTAACTCTAATGAAACCTGTTTTAAACCGTCGTATGTTATATTTAATGTCAAAGGAGGCAGACAATTAAACAAAACCCTTTAAAAGAATCAAAAATGTGTATTTTTGTCGTGTAAACTTGGTTTTAACCCCCCCCCCCCGACACACACACACAAAGGACTCAGCAGAAATTATTTTTGTTAAGGCAACAACTTCCATAAAACACCAAATATATATAGATATGTTAAAGCTGCAATCAGCGATTTACTCCAGTTCAAATCTGTGCTTAATGACTTGTTTTTATTCATATGTTTGACCTAAATAGAAACATAAGCATAAAAATAAATAGATTAACTCAAATCTAAATCTCAATATTTGCACAAAAGCACAAACGTTTTGTGGATATTTTAGTTAAAACTGAAGTGAATTTGATGTCAAAGTCACTGACGGTAACTTCTCTTTTCTTGTCGTCTTTGTTATGGAATTGTAAAATTCAGATTAAGTGTTTTTTCTCTTAATCTGTTTAAAGTTTCATCAAAAACCCAAAACAATGAAGAAAATGTGACAAAACAACACTTGACTCATTAGTGTGTTATATATTAATCCCTTTAATAACCTGCTTTTGTTTGTCTCTGCAGAAAAACTCAGATTTGTTGCTGTATAGAAAAAACCCACAGGAAGTAGAATTCACACGCAGCATAAAGTCAGAAAAATATAATATAAACTCAAATATGTAAATAATCCACATCACAATCCCACAAATATAAACTATATGAGAAAACAGACTTGGCCTCGTTTTGGTGCAATAAATCGTAGACAGATCCCAAATCACAAATATACACAAACACGTCTTTATACAATATATGTACAATATATGTGCTGCCTTTGTCGCAGCGTAATCTGACTTCTAATCCACGTTAATCTACGTGTCCATCACTTTAAAGGTCCAGTGTGTAATCATCAGTGACGCGCGGAGGCTCAGGGAACAACGTTACCACGGTTACCCAAGTTCTCAGAGTCGGGTTACGTTCAACAAGAGTTGCTAATGTTGCTAAAGTGATGGTGACGTGACGTCGGCCATTTTGTGTTTACTTTGCACGACAAGAAATCTTCGCTAATGGGGAGAACGAGCTTGTGTGGGCGGAGTTAGTGTGTGAGCTTAACGTGACCGGGTTAGCTAGCACCTATTTGTGTAAAATAGATGTTTTCAGTGTCAGTTTACGTTTTGGGGTTCATGTGGGTGGAGCTATCCTTCATTATCTCAGTTAGCTTCCACTCAATAAACGGACTTTGATGGCGCCACAAGATGGCGGACTAGTTACTGAAGACTCACGTTTACGGTACTGCTCGACGTGGGCGTGCCTGGTGCTACATGCTAGCAGAGCGGTGTCTTCCATGGCTAACTACGTAGCTAGTGTTGCTAATGTTGTTAAAGTGATGGTGATGTTTTGTACGACAAGAAATCGCGGCTAAAGCTCTGTGTGGGCGGAGTTAGTGTTTTGTTCCTCACAGTTACACACCGGACCGTCATCCAGAGGCTCCTCCCCTCCTCATGAGGCTCCTCCCCCCCCCCCCCGGTTACTGCCCCAGTGAGCCGGTGGTGTCGTCGCTGTCGGCTCCTTGCGGCGACCCCGGCGTGGACCCTCCCCCTCCGTCTTTGTCCGCCCTCTTCTTGCCCTTGAGCAGCGAGCTGTCGGGGTGAAGCGTCTGGAGGTGGAGCAGCAGGTCGTCCTGCGTCGCCGCCGTGTGGCCGCACTCCTCGCACACGTACAGCTTGTTGCGTCGCTCCTTGTAGGCGTACTTGAGCGTGACGCTGTGGATCTTCTTCATGTGCGACTCCAGCGAGCAGCGCTGCGTGAACGCTTTGTCGCACAGCGTGCACTTGTACGGACGAACTCCTGGAAAACACACGCTTTATTTCAGTAAACGTGACTCATCAAAGCGCTATTGTTGTGTGTGTGTGTGTGTGTTACCTGTGTGTGTGTGTGTTACCTGTGTGTGTGCGCACGTGTCTCTTGAGGTCAAAGGTGTCGTTGAAGCCTTTATTGCAGAAGGTGCACAGGTGTCTCTTGGTCTCGTTGTGACACTTGATGTGTCGGTTCAACATCCGCTGGTGCTGGAACTTTTTAGGACAAACCTGCGAAAAACAACGACGACGACACGGTTAGCGACGTCTCACTGCGCGTTCAACACAACGTTAAAGCTGCACGTGGAGTTTTATACGAGCAGATTTCACGTGTTTCACAAATTTTTAACTGGAATGCCGTGAATTCCGAGGTGACATCACTCCCAGTTTGTTGTAAAATGCTAAAGCGTGATGACACGGTGAACAAAATTTAAATTCCTATTTTTTGCCGTTGTTGGAGGTAATTTGCAATAAAAAAAAAGTAGTGCTGGGCGCGTTAACACGTTTCCACGACGACTGACCGGAAAAAGACGTCATGCGTGTCGTCGCGTTTACGCCCCACGACACCGGAGTCCAGGCACCGTTTACCAGTTAGCTCCGTTAGCTGCATTAGCTCCTTTTAGCGCCAGTTAGCATGCCTACAGTTGTTGGAGCGGTCTGTTTATTAAAGGAAAAGAGCAGCGCTAAAAGTAATTAGCGTACCCGTGTACTGCATATGTGTCCCTCTGTTTTTAAAGGTCGTCATGGAAACGCGCCATGCTGTCATGTGTTAATGTTGATGCTGTTAAACGTCCTAAAAATAAGTATAATCTTAGTACACTTGAATAAATTACTTTTTGCTAAGGGTTAGCCACAAAAGAGGACACGTTTATTATTACTCTGCAATAGGTTAACGAACGACAGGTTTCCATGACGACTGACCGGAATAAGATGCACGTGACGTCATGTTTACGTGCCGTGACACCAGAGTCAGTTTACCTGTTAGCTCCGTTAGCTGCATGAGCTCCTTTTAGCACCCGTAAGTATTAGCCTACAGTTGAACTGGAGCGGTCTGTTTATTAAAGGAAAAGAGCAGCGCTAACAAATAACGTTAGCGTACCTGTGTACTGCGTGTGTGTGCTTCTGTTTTTAAAGTTTAGCGTTAACTTTAGAGACTCATTTTAACAATCGTGAGTCACATAAACATGACATCATGCGTGTCTTTTTCCGGTCAGTCGTCATGGAAACGCGATGTGCGCTAGCGTGTGTTAACGTTGACGTAGTAAAACGCTGTTGACGCGTTAATGTTTTACAGCACTAAAAATAAGTATACTCGTAGTACACTTGAATAGACTCCTTTTTGCTAAGGGTTAGCCACAAAAGAAGACATGTTTATTAGTGCTGTGCAATAGGTTAACACACGACACGTTTCCATGACGTCATGTTTACGTGCCGCGACACCGGAGTCAGTTTACCAGTTAGCTCCGTTAGCTGCATTAGCTCCTTTTAGCGCCCATTAGCGTTAGCCTACAGTGGAACTGGAGCGGTCTGTTTATTAAAGGAAAAGAGCAGCGCTAACAAATAATGTTAGCGTACCTGTGTACTGTGTGTGTGTGTCTCTGTTTTTTAAGGTTAGCGTTACTTTAGAGATTGATTTTAACAATCGGGAGGGTTTTTTTTGCAAATGACCTCCAACAACGGCACAAAATGGGAATTTAAATTGTTTCCTGTGTCATCACGCTTTAGCATGTTACCACAAAAACTCACGGCATTCCAGTTGAAAATTGGGGAAAACCATGGACACAAAGTTTATCCTAATTCCGGGTTTGTGAGGTTGCTCGGAAATGACAAGTTCCGACTACAAATGGAACGACTTAGTACTCGTGTTTTCGTAGGTGAATCACTTTTTCTGATCGTTCTTTTGTATTTAAACAAACAAACTTTGAAGAACGCTGCTCCACGGCGCCTCTGCTGGTCAAAAACTCATTGTGTATTTAAAGATCTTGACAAACCTGACACTCAAACAAGCCTGATTTGCCCGTGGATGAACTGTGACCCACAGATCTGGTTACCATGGGAACCGTCTGCAGTGGCGTGAGACTGGTGGACGAGGCGGGCGACGCGACGGCAGTGTGCGTGTGCGTGGTTAAAGATGGCGGCAGCGCTGGGATGGGAGGGAGAGCGAGAGGAGAGGGAGCGCAGGGTAACTCGCCCGTCGTTACCTGTGGTGAAGAGAGAGAGAGAGAGAGTCAGGAGTGAACACACACACACACACACACACACACACACAGGTCCAGCGGTCCTCACCTTGATTTTGGAGCGTACGTATGTGGAGCCCTGTGACCTCCTCCTGACCTCTGACCTCTGCTCCACAGGAGGTCGACCCAGGACGGTGCTGGACGGCAGCTCGGCCTCAGTCAGAGACTCTGACACTGAGTGTTTGGTGAGGCAGAGCGGAGAGGATTCTGCAGGAGACGCTTCAGCCTCCATCAGGACGGACGGAGGGAAGATGGACACTGGACACAGAGAGAGAGACAGACAGACAGACAGACAGAGAGAGAGACAGACAGGTCAGTGTCACAGCTCTAACGTTCATAAACAAACAGACTGTGATGACGTTTCCTGTGTTTAAATGATTTCCTTTGTTTCAGTGATTTGATGATCTGTCTGAGTGAGTTCATCAGTGTTAGCTTAGCTTCACACGACAACGATCACAAACGTCAAAAGTGTCGTCGCGTTCCCACTTTTCCTCTTTGGGTGTAAATCTGCGCGCACACGGTGACGCTAAAGTGTGGGAAATGTGATGTAGTATGCATGCCAGGTGGCTAGGTGGCGCTGTGAAGCACTGCCATAGAAACTTCCTTCTACTTTAGTAGCACGACGTAGCAGCTAAGGCGACTTGAATGTCCAATTATGTTTGTTGTTGTTTGTCTGTGCTGCACATGGATCTGACGTCAGCGTGAGCAGCTCAGAGCTCACTTTAGTGTTTTAAACCCTTTATACTCATTCTCCCACACCAAAGGGTGGTTTACAAACTTCAGTTTAACACTGAGATAAAGACGTGATCATGTGACGTAGACATCGTAGACTTAAACTGTTTGTTTTTCTGTCCCTGCTGGCAGCTCGGGGTCATTACAGCACAGGCAGAGACGACGACGACGATGACGACGACGACGATGATGACGATGATGAAGTAAGTGCTTCATAAAATCACCATAAAAAAGTCTCTAATAATCATCAGGTGAACTTATAAATGATAAATGATTAATTGATGTAAGTTAAATGTATAATTCCTCGTGGGAACAAAGATTTTCAGAGTAAAAGCCTCAGAAACAAAAGGAGATGAAATAATAACCTGAGCTTCAAACTGCAGCAGCTTCATATTTACACAATTACACAAACACGCAGGTAAATGTGTTTGTATGTGTGGGTGTGCACATGTTTGGCTTATTGTGTTGAGCACACACACACACACACACACACACACACACACACACACGCACACACACACATACACTCCTTTGTGGAGGTGGATTGTTTAAGGAAGGTACAGAGCTGGTGCTGCAAGACTGTCTGGCTAAACAAGTCTGTAATGGTCGTGTGTGTGTGTGTGTGTGTCTGTGTGTGTGTGTCTCTGTGTATGTGTGTCTCTGTGTGTGTTACTCTGTGTGTGTGTGTGTGGTAAGGTTATTGAGTAGCACACTTTTACCACACACTAAAAAAAGAGATGTCAGAGCTGTAGTTTTAAAACCTCTGATTCACATGTGTGTGTTTCTCTGTGTGTGTGTGTGTGTGTGTGTGTGTGTGTGTAGGTGTGTGTGTGTGTGTGTGTGTGTGTGTGTGTGTGTAGGTGTGGTCCAGAGGTGAACTGGATTACCGATCAGTCGACTCTGAGATTAAACTCAAAGGTAAAAGCTGTGAGTTTTAAAGCGTTTGGTCGTAAACGAGCAAAGTTATCGCTTCACTGTCGTTAATCTGAGATTAAAATCACCTAAAATCACACACATTCAGATTTGACTGAATTTTGATCAAAGATGAGGAAATGCTTCAAAATAAAAGTCCTAACGTTCAATAAACACCTTACGTTAGTCTACTTTAGTCTAAGTTAGACTGACTTAGTTTATCTTAGTCTGACTTAGTTTACATTAGTCTACTTTAGTCTAAGTTAGTCTGACTTAGTCCATTATAGTCTTTTGTTAGTTGCGATGTTTACGTCACAATGTTTATGTCATGGTGTCACGATGTTGCTGTGTTTGTGTTTACGTCACGATGTGTTTACCTGCGTCTCAGAGGCCACAGTGGTGGTTTACACCTGGACTTTTATGAAATCTGAATTCAGAATATAGTAAAATAATCTTTGACTGATGATGATGCTGCACATTTAATCTGATCTTACTGTTTGTTCACCACTGAATGAGAGGTGTGTGTGTGTGTGTGTGTGTCTGTGTGTGTGTGTGTGTGTGTGTGTGTGTTTGTGTGTGTGTGTGTGTGTGTGTGTGTGTGTGTGTGTGTGTGTGTGTGTGTGTGTGTGTGTGTGTGTGTGTGTGTTGTGTGTGTGTTTTAAAGGCCGAATGCCAACATTTCTGCCTGAACAGAGACAAAAAAGAATCTCACTGTTGAAAACAGTGAGATTCTTTTTTGTTATATTCTTTCTTTCCTTTAAACGTCGTTGAGCCGAGAGAATGAGTCAACAATAACCTTATCAAACACTGTGTGTGTGTGTGTGTGTGTGTGTGTGTGTGTGTGTGTTTGCTAAGGGTGTCAGCAGCAGCAGCAGCAGCAGCGTCTATAAGGTCCGTTAGATTTCCTTCATCCCATAAACATTAACCTCTCTCTCACACACACACACACACACACAGATATGTTTAATCCCAAAAGTGTCACTGATGAAGATGATGATGATGATGATGTCACTGATGACAGGAAGTCAAACAGGAAGTGAGTTCACCTCTTTTTTTTTCACATGTTCATCTTTAGCTTCATCACATGTAGTTAGCATTAGCAGCTACATTTAGCCAAAGCTCCGCCCCCTCCGAACACATCGTCTTTTTTTTTTTTTAATAATACACTTCAAATGTTCGTCTTTTATATTATCACTGTAGCTCCTCCTCTCCTCTGTGTGGGCGGAGTCATCGCGGCTGCGTGACACTGTGCTGACTCCGCCCACACCGAGGAGAGGAGGAGCTATGATGGTGGTGGAAAACAACGTGACTGAGATGAAGTGGGCGGAGTCAGTGAGAGACAGTTAGAGCAGCCAATAAAATGATTGACAGGTTCATGAAAAGGTTTTTAAAAAAATGTGACAACACGATCGTTAAATAGTAAAAAATCAAGTTTCTGAAAAGTGTTTCAGAAATGACTAAACTGATCTTTAATCCTAACAAAATTACCAGATTATTA
The DNA here is from genome assembly GCF_963457635.1 of Microchirus variegatus. Classification (NCBI taxonomy): domain Eukaryota; kingdom Metazoa; phylum Chordata; class Actinopteri; order Pleuronectiformes; family Soleidae; genus Microchirus; species Microchirus variegatus. The sequence goes on from NC_139803.1 coordinate 45,123,714, forward strand.
ATCTCTATAATCTCTGTCATGAATCCTGAATATTAATGAAGAAAGAAAGAAAGAAAGAAAGAAAGAAAGAAAGAAAGAAAGAAACACCCAGAGTCATTATCATACCTGTGTGTGTGTGTGTGTGTGTGTGTGTGTGTGTGTGTGTGGTCAGGCAGGTACATCAAGTAACGGCACATACCACAGACATCAGAGTTCAGACCGTTGTTGATTCTCACTTTAGTTTAAACTCCTGCGTAAAAACACGATCTTTGTCTTTTTATTCTTTATTTATTTATTTATGACAGAAAACTTTTTTCTAACTTGTTGTGATTTGATTTCACGACTTTACTTCAGTTCTGATTCTTAAGCCAAAGGAAAAAAAAAAGTTTTTTAAAACTCCTTAAAAAACACTTTCTTTTGTCTAACCCTGACCCTTTTTGTGCGTAAAAATCTGCGCACGTGCTGTGATTTTGGCCTGAAATCAGCCGCGTGCTCAGGACATGATGATTAAGAAGTTGTCAGAGTTTAAAGTGTTTTAAATAATAATAATAATAATAATAAGAAGAAGTGGTGAAAACTGCGTGTTTTCCTGTCAGAGGATGTAAAAAAGTCAATGATTAAAAGTTAACGGTGATGAAGAGAGAGAGAGAGAGAGGGGAGAGAGACAGAGAGGGAGACAGAGAGAGAGAGAGAGAGAGAGAGAGAGAGAGAGAGAGGGGGGAGAGAGACAGAGAGGGAGACAGAGAGAGAGAGAGAGAGAGAGAGAGAGAGGGGGGAGAGAGACAGAGAGGGAGACAGAGAGAGAGAGAGAGAGAGAGAGAGAGAGAGAGAGGGGGTGGAGGTGTAGACAGAGGTGAGGGTGGAGTCCGTTACTCGTTATCTGATACTGACGTGGTCTTACAATAAAACCTGCGCCACTGACAACAAAAGGTTTTGTTCTTCACTGAAGGAGGAAGAGGAGGAAGAGGAGGAGGAAGAGGAGGAAGAGGAGGAGGAGGAAGAGGAGGAAGAGGAAGAGGAGGAAGATTCTCTCTGCGTCAACATTTAAATACAAACACAGGAGGCTTTTATTTTGACAGTCCCCCCAAAAAATAAACAGAAAATAAAAGTCCAGTGAGATTAAAATGAAAAAGTCTGAAAAATCTGAATGAGTTTAAATGAGTTTCATAATAATAATGAAACTTATTCTAATGTTTATCGATCACTCTGAGCTGATCGATCACTTATTATATCAGAGTTCAGTCGATACGGAAGAACAGCTGAGGCTGAAGGTCGATCACTGTGTTTCACTGTTAAACTGAAGAAGAATGAACGTCTTCATTTAATTCATAATGAGTTAATGTTAATGAGTTAAGAGAAATAAAACGATGAAGAACGAGACTCAGGAAACACGGAGACACTGGCGCGAGGCCCGCTCTCTTTCCCGTTATTCGGTGTCCTCGCGGCCCCGTTACAATCCTCTCACTGACCCTCGGCACGTCCGCGCAGCGCGTGCGTAAAAATCAGCCAAATTACGCACAAACGCGCGCTTTAACCTGTCACTCACTGTGTGTGTGTGCGTGTGTCTGTGTGTGTGTGTGTCTGTGTCTGTGTGTGTGTGTGTGTGTGTCTGTGTGTGATCAGACTCACCTGGGATGTAAACGTCCCCGCGCTCATGATCCGGGAGCTCGCTCCAGTTCCGCTTCCACGGAGAAACGTTCGCCTTCTTCACCAGAAAGGCCCGCGGCATGTTGCACGAGACGACACGGCACGAGACGACACTGCACGAGACGACACGGCACGAGACGACACGACACCCGGTTCCGACTGAAGAAGAAGAAGAAGAAGAATGTTCTCCAGGACGAACAGCGGTGACAAAGTAACCTGAACCGTTCCTCTGCTCGTGTCTCGCGCCTCTTGATCTCACACACCTTTACTCCTCTTTTCTTCTCTTTCTCTTCCTCAGGAATGAAGACGGAGGAGAAGTGTGTGTTCGTGTCGCCGCCGAGGACACACACACACACACGGACACACACACGGACACACGGACACACACACACACACGGACAGGTGAGTCCTCAGGTGAGCAGCAGAAGTTTCTCCGCTGCTTCTCTTTCTGTTTCTGCTGCGAATAACGGGAGAGAACACACACACACACACACACACACACACACACTCAGAGAGAGAGAGGTGGGTCAGAGCTGCACAGGTACTCATTTAAAACAGGAAACACTCGTGAGCGCGCATGCGCGTCAGAAATAACGGTGACAACAAGCTGGAGGGAGAATGGGTTAGGCCTGTGTGTGTGTGTGTGTAGGTGTGTGTGTGTATGTGTGTGTGTGTGTGTGTGTGTGAGAGAGAGAGAGAGTATACCTGCTCAACCGGTTTACCCCACCTCTCTCTCTCTCTCTCTCTCTCTCTCTCTCTCTCTCTCTCTCCTCTGGTTTAAAGTGAGGAGGAATGAAAATGACAGGAGGACACACACACACACACACACACACACGTCTTTATCTCACTGAAGTTTGTAAGTCACTCACTCTCCCACACCAAAGTCACTCACTCTCTCACACCAAAGTCACTCACTCTCTCACACCAAAGTCACTCACTCTCTCACACCAAAGTCACTCACTCTCCCACACCAAAGTCACTCACTCTCCCACACCAAAGTCACTCACTCTCCCACACCAAAGTCACTCACTCTCACACACCAAAGTCACTCACTCTCCCACACCAAAGTCACTCACTCTCTCACACCAAAGTCACTCACTCTCACACACCAAAGTCACTCACTCTCACACACCAAAGTCACTCACTCTCTCACACCAAAGTCACTCACTCTCCCACACCAAAGTCACTCACTCTCTCACACCAAAGTCACTCACTCTCCCACACCAAAGTCACTCACTCTCCCACACCAAAGTCACTCACTCTCTCACACCAAAGTCACTCACTCTCTCCCACTCATTCTTCAGCTTTTAAAATAATTAATTTAGACTTAACCCGGTGACACAAAGTGACCACACGAGGCAGCAGAGGACCAGCAGCTCCTGTGCCCCTGTGAGCTAAAATCACTGGTTTTCTCTATGGACTTTGGTGTGGGAGAGTGAGTGGTTTACAAACTTCAGTCTGTTGAATATAACAGTGATACACTCAGTTTCCCATAATGCTTTGCTCTGTTATCTTTTATATCCCAGAACAGTGAGCCTGTAGGTATGAACATGTAAATGAGTCATTGAGGGTGTGTGTGTTTGTGTGTGTGGTTCCCTGCTGTGAGTGTTTACAGACTACCCCACACACACACACACACACACACACACACACACACACACCTGAAACACAGACACTGACCTGAACATCCATGCATGGTCATGTCATCCAGAAGGGGGCGTGGCTACAGCGTAGGCAAATCAGGTGACAGCCTGAGGCTGAACTGACAACAGCAACTGAAATGTCTTTAAAATTCCTTTAAATGTTCACGAGAAAACCACAGAGAACACACATGAGAACACACAAGAACACACATGAGAACACACAAGAACACACATGAGAACACACCTGAGAACACACCTGAGAACACACATGAGAACACACCTGAGAACACACCTGAGAACACACATGAGAACACACAAGAACACACATGAGAACACACATGAGAACACACCTGAGAACACACCTGAGAACACACATGAGAACACACATGAGAACACACAAGAACACACATGAGAACACACAAGAACACACATGAGAACACACATGAGAACACACAAGAACACACATGAGAACACACAAGAACACACATGAGAACACACCTGAGAACACACATGAGAACACACCTGAGAACACACATGAGAACACACAAGAACACACATGAGAACACATGAGAACACACATGAGAACACACCTGAGAACACACATGAGAACACACCTGAGAACACACCTGAGAACCAGTCCACAGCAACACACCTGAGAACACACATGAGAACACACCTGAGAACACACCTGAGAACACACCTGAGAACCCACATGAGAACAGACCTGAGAACACACATGAGAACACACCTGAGAACACACCTGAGAACACACATGAGAACACACCTGAGAACACACCTGAGAACACACCTGAGAACACACCTGAGAACACACATGAGAACACACCTGAGAACACACATGAGAACATACATGAGAACACACATGAGAACACACCTGAGAACACACCTGAGAACACACCTGAGAACACACATGAGAACACACATGAGAACACACCTGAGAACACACCTGAGAACACACCTGAGAACACACCTGAGAACACACCTGAGAACACACATGAGAACACACCTGAGAACACACATGAGAACACACATGAGAACACACATGAGAACACACCTGAGAACACACCTGAGAACACACCTGAGAACCCACATGAGAACACACCCGAGAACACACCTGAGAACACACCTGAGAACACACCTGAGAACACACATGAGAACACACATGAGAACACACATGAGAACACACCTGAGAACACACATGAACCCTTATCATCACATGAGAACACACATGAACCCTTATCATCACATGAGAACACACATGAGAACACACGAGAACACACATGAGAACACACATGAACCCTTATCATCACATGAGAACACACATGAGAACACACGAGAACACACATGAGAACACACATGAACCCTTATCATCACATGAGAACACACATGAGAACACACGAGAACACACATGAGAACACACATGAACCCTTATCATCACATGAGAACACACATGAGAACACACATGAGAACACACCTGAGAACACACCTGAGAACACACATGAGAACACACATGAGAACACACCTGAGAACACACCTGAGAACACACATGAGAACACACCTGAGAACACACCTGAGAACACACCTGAGAACACACCTGAGAACACACATGAGAACACACCTGAGAACACACATGAGAACACACATGAGAACACACATGAGAACACACCTGAGAACACACCTGAGAACACACCTGAGAACCCACATGAGAACACACCCGAGAACACACATGAGAACACACCTGAGAACACACCTGAGAACACACCTGAGAACACACATGAGAACACACATGAGAACACACATGAGAACACACATGAGAACACACATGAACCCTTATCATCACATGAGAACACACATGAGAACACACGAGAACACACATGAGAACACACATGAACCCTTATCATCACATGAGAACACACATGAGAACACACGAGAACACACATGAGAACACACATGAACCCTTATCATCACATGAGAACACACATGAGAACACACATGAGAACACACCTGAGAACACACCTGAGAACACACATGAGAACACACATGAACCCTTATCATCACATGAGAACACACCTGAGAACACACATGAGAACACACATGAGAACACACATGAGAACACACCTGAGAACACACATGAGAACACACCTGAGAACACACATGAGAACACACATGAGAACACACATGAGAACACACATGAACCCTTATTATCACATGACCTTCATACAGGAAACAGGAAGTAACACTTTGTTTGTTTAGGTTCAGAAAAGACTTTTCTCACTGTTTTAAACTAAGTGAATCTGAATGAACGTGATGTTGATGTTTCCTCTGTCACTGTGATGATGCTCAAGATGAAGCAGTGAATAGATGAAGCAGTGAATAGATGAAACAGTGAATGGATGAAGCAGTGAATGGATGAAGCAGTGAATAGATGAAGCAGTGAATAGATGAAGCAGTGAATAGATGAACCACATAACCCTATAGGTAGCTAGGTAGGTAGGTAGGGTTACGGTTAGATAGATAGATAGATAGATAGATAGATAGATAGATAGATAGATAGATAGATAGATAGATAGATAGATAGATAGATAGATAGATAGATAGATAGATGATAGTTAAGTTGTTATACAGCTTCACTTCCTTGTGTCACTCTCATGTTATCACCTTTCTCTCTCTGTCATGATATAACCACTGTGTTTATTCTGAATCCTCTTGTCCACAGTTGAAGCAGCTGCATGTTACACCTGTTTAACCTGATGGACAGCTTCACCTCCTGCTTCACCTCCTGCTTCACCTCCTCCTCCTCCTCCTCCTCCTCCTCCTCCTCCACACGACTGTTATTCCTTTGTTTCTCTCTGTGTTTCCATATTTAAAGTCTCTCAGATTCAGGTGATGATACTCACTCAGGTGTTCTGTTACCTGAGAGTAGATCATTTCATCTGCAGCTGTTTAACATGAACATTTTACTCTGAAAGTCTGATCGTATTGAGCTTTTATTTTGAAGGTATCAGTGAGACTCAGAAAAATGCTCTGGCTGTTGTTTGCAGTCATTAAAACACACTGAAAAATGTTCATTTTACTCACAAAAAAGGAACCAAAAACAGCACTGAGCTCATGCTCAATAAATAAATAATCACATATGTGACGATATTAAATATAATCTTATAAAAAATAAACAATACATAAATCTAATCTGTAAAGCTTTGATTAAATGATTCAATGTTATTAAAGTGTGGTTTTAAAAGCTACACGTTCAGGCCCATTTTATATATTACATATATATATATATTACATACATACATACATATATATATATTACATACATATATATATATATATATTTAGAGTCTGAAAAGAGAAAGCATTTATTCATTCATACTGTTAAATATTAATGATTGACTGATTTAGCTGAAACAAAAAAACACTGTGGGAGAGTGAGTGACTTTGGTGTGGGAGAGTGAGTGACTTTGGTGTGGGAGAGTGAGTGCCTTTGGTGTGGGAGAGTGAGTGACTTTGGTGTGGGAGAGTGAGTGCCTTTGGTGTGGGAGAGTGAGTGACTTTGGTGTGGGAGAGTGAGTGACTTTGGTGAAGCTAACCACCAACGTTACCATGGTGATTTGAGAGGCTCCTCCCCCTGATTTAAATCTCATTTGCTTAAAGTCGACTGTTGTTTTATTTCTCTTCTGTCTTTGTTTTTGTTGTCGCTTTGACACTTTTTCTCATGACTGGGTGGAGTCGGGTGACATACCTGTGTGTGTGTGTGTGTGTTTGTGTGTTTGTGTGTTCTTGTACTTGCAGCATACTGAGGACCAGTGAGGGTTTTTAACCAACAAAGTGAGGTCATTTTTACGGAGTGAGGACATTTTGGCCGGTCCTCACTTTGTTTTCAATGAAATCACTTCCTTAGGTTGATATAACATGCTATACTCAATCTGTCAAAAAAAAAAAAAAAATTCAAATTTTGGACGACATAGTATATAGTATGACTTTTTATGTCAAATTTTGGACCAAACATTTTGCGTCAATTTTTTTTTCAAGTTTTGGACCAAAAATTTTGCATCAATTTTTTTGTCAATTTTATTTCCAGATTTTGGACCAAACATTTTGGGTCCAATTTTTTTTTCAAATTTTGGACCAAAAATTTTGCATCAATTCTTTTTTTCAAATTTTGGACCAAATATTTTGGGTAAAAATTTTTTTTAAAAATTTTGGACCAAAAACTTTTCGTCCAATTTTTTTTCACATTTTTGACAAATCATTTTGCATCAATTTTTTTTTCAAATTCTTGACCAAAAATTTCGGTTCCAATTTTTTTTTTGTCATTCATGAAGTAGATATTTGGAATTGTGTTGATTTATAAAGTGGAAATGCTGGTCCTCAGTATGCAGCAAGTACAAGAATGTGTGTGTGTGTGTGTGTGTGTGTCCAGCTGTAAAGGAAGTGTCTCTGACTCCATTATCAGGATTCCATGAGTGAGAACCTGTTTTTCAGTGACGTAACAATAACAATGCTCCTCCTCTCCTCTCCTCTCCTCTCCTCCTCTCCTCTCCTCTCTCCTCCTATCCTCTATCCTCTCTCCTCCTATCCTCTATCCTCTCTCCTCCTATCCTCTATCCTCTCTCCTCCTATCCTCTATCCTCTCTCCTCCTCTCCTCTCCTCTCCTCTCCTCTCCTCTCCTCTCCTCTCCTCCCCTCCTCTCCTCTCCTCTCCTCCCCTCCTCTCATCTCCTCTCCTCTCCTCTCCTCTCCTCCCCTCCTCTCCTCTCCTCTCCTCCCCTCCTCTCATCTCCTCTCCTCTCCTCTCCTCCTCTCCCCTCCTCTCCTCTCCTCTCCTCCCCTCCTCTCATTTCCTCTCCTCTCCTCTCCTCCTCTCCTCCTCTCCTCCTCTCCTCTCCTCCTCTCCTCTCCTCTCCTCCTCCTCTGCTCCTCTTCAGACTCTTACAGGTGAGTCACTCAGTTTTAACACCACCACAAGGTGGCAGCAGAAACACTCCTGACCAGAGCTGGACAGTAACAGAGAACATTTACTTGAGTACATTTACTTTTTTTTAAGGTATCTGTACTTTATAATCTTTAGGGAGTACTCATGACTTTACTCGAGTATCATTTGAGAGGTAAATATTATAGTACTCTTTACTCCACTACACTTATATAAACGTGAGTACACAGTTACTTCTTCTACTTCTAATAAAACTCCATGATCACATTTAGTTTAGACCAAGATGCAGCAGGTCCATCACACACACACACACACACACACACACACACACACACACACACACACACACACACACACACACACACACACACACACACACACACATATTTTCACGTCCTTCAGTTAAATAATCTCATTGTGTACAAACTTACATGAATTTAAGTTTATCTCCAGATTACCTTTTTGTAGATAATCTCGAGATTATTTTTTAAATACATTTCTATTAAATATTTTCACTGCATCATTATTCTAAACTTTATTTCCACAAATTAATTATTATTTAACTATTTATCAAAATGTCTTTATCTAAAAACTGATTTATGAAAGATTTTCAGTTTTATTCAAATCTTTTCTTTTGAATGATTTTCCCCCTGATTTGACCAGCAGGTGTCGCCCTTGTTCCACTGTCTGTGCGTCACTGTGGAAACTGCTGCTCAACGTCATCATCCACTTGTTTTCACTGAAATATTTTTTTTAACACATGCACACACATATATATATGTATTTCTAATAATACATATATATGTATATATATGTATTATGTATATATGTATTTATGTATATCTATTTTTAAAGCTTTAAAAATAATAATAATCAATAATACAGAATATTAGAAGATATTTATATTTTCTTCAATCTTAGAATTCTAAGAAAAAAGTCTGAAGGGGATTTTATTTTGTAAGATTTACGACCGTACGTTGTTTTTATTGTTTTTTGTTTGCACAGGAAATAGAAAAAAGTCCGGATTTTTTACTACTTCCTGTGTCTTATTTTGAAGGCCAGGTTGAATGGAAGTGATGCTATGTAAGATTAGCGGCTTTGTTTTGTAAGAATAAAACTTAAAAGCTTAAACTCCAGATAAAACATGAAAGCCTTTATTTAAGTTACATCATTCACACTTAAGAGCTAATGTGTACCGGATATTGTTAGCTAGCTAGCTCCCGGTTTATTGATGTAATTCAGTATGAATAAATACATAGAATTAATGTATAGTGATTAAATTAAATGACGTGTCTGTGGCTGGTAAAACTCGTCACACTCCACAGCAGCAGGTGGCGGTAGAGCGTAGCTGAGACACAGAGGGTAGAATAAAACCAGGAGCCTAGAGCAGGAATCACAGTCAAACTGGACCAGGAACGAAATTGCACAGAACAACTGAGCTAACTGTGGACGACCTGTGTGCCTCTACAGCCCGAGCAGAGCCGAACACAGCCGAACACAGCCGAACACCGCAGCAGCGTGTCGCCGTTAGCCCGTTTGCGGTGAACCGTTACCGCCGCCATGATGTCGCAGGCGAGGAAGAGGAGCCTCATCGTTGCCGAGGGCGAAGAGTCTGTGCCCGCGCCGAAGCTCCACGCCCGCGGGGACGAGCCCCACAGACACGGGGACGAGCCCCACAGACACGGGGACGAGCCCCACAGACACGTCGCGGCCCTGGTTCTGGCGCGAGGAGGAAGCAAAGGAATCACGCTGAAGAACATCAAGAAGCTCGCGGGTCTGCCGCTGCTGGGCTGGGTCCTCCGGGCCGCCGTAGACTGTGACATGTTCACCAGGTACTGACGTCACTGATGACGTCACTCACAATGTCACTAATAACATCACTAATATTATCAAATGTTACTACATCATCATCATCAGCTGCTGCTGCAGGGCTGTGTGTGTGTGTGAGTGTGTCTGTGTGAGTGTGTCTGTGTGTGTCTGTTGTGTTGTTGTGTTCTCAGTGTGTTCTCATTGTGTTGTTGTTGTTGTTGTTGTGTACTCAGTGTGTTCTCATTGTGTTGTTGTTGTGTTGTTGTGTTCTCAGTGTGTTCTCATTGTGTTGTTGTTGTTGTTGTTGTGTACTCCGTGTGTTCTCATTGTGTTGTTGTTGTGTTGTTGTGTTCTCAGTGTGTGGGTGTCGACGGACCACGACGACATCGAGAACGTGGCCAAGTCTTTTGGAGCTCAGGTTCATCGTAGGAGCTCTGAGGTCTCAAGAGACTGTTCATCATCTCTGGAGACTATACAGGAGTTTGTACGACAACACACAGGTGTGTGTGTGTGTCTGTGTCTGTGTGTGTGTGTGATCTCCTCTAGAATTTACATATAGAGTGTATATATATGTGTATATGTATATATATGTGTATATATATATATATGTGTGTATATATACATATGTATATATATATATATATATATATATGTGTATATATACACACGTGTATATATACATATATACACGTGTGTATATATGTATATATATACACACGTGTATATATATACACGTGTATATATACACGTGTATATATACATGTGTATATATACACGTGTGTATATATACACATACATACATATATATATATATATATATATATATATATATATATGTGTGTATATATACACATATGTGTGTACTTGTACATGTATCTCCAGTGTTTCTCTGGAGCTGAGATAAATAAATCCATCATGGTCAGAGAGACGTGGTCATAGATGGTGGATCACGCTCTCAAAGTTCTCCTGGTGCATTCCAGATTGTTGAAGAAGCCTCACCCATAATCTGATCATAATCTGATCATAATCTGATCATAATCTGATCTTAATCTATCAATTCTCATGATGTTTGAGGACTCAGAGCTAGAGTTGATTTCTGATCTGTGAGTTTACATCAGAGAGGAACGAGCTGCAGCAGTGATGACGAGTATACATGAACTAACAACAGGATGAATCCATTCATCCATTCATTCATCCATCCATTCATTCATCCATCCATTCATTCATCCATCCATCCATCCATTCATTAAGTCATCCATCCATTCATCCATCCGTTAATTCATCCATTTATTCATCCATCCATTCATTCATCCATCATCCATCCATCCATCCATCCATCCATTCATTCATCCATCCATCCGTTAATTCATCCATTCATCCATTAATTCATCCACCCATCCATCCATCCATCCATTCATCCATTCATTCATCCATCCATCCATCCGTTCGTGTTAGCCGCAGCGTTAGCATTAGCATTAGCCGTAGCATGTTCTCAGAGACACATGTTCCTCTCAGTAGTTGTGGGTGAAGCTTGTGTTTCATCGCTTTAGCAGATCTGTCCCTCATTTGACCTTTGACCCCAACCTGTCCAGGCAGACGCTGCACATGTTTGAGTCTTCTTCTTCTGCAGGTGATGGTGTTGACGACAGCATACAGTCTCGGTGGTTTACATCAGTATGTGAAATGACCTGCTGAACAGCGTGTTTGTCCTCACTGGGGTTAGGGTTAGGGTTACAGATAACAGATTTCATCTGTTTTCAGATCTCTGTCGTCTTCACTAACGATAAGATTCTCTGTGGTTTTCTCTCCTGCAGAAGTCGACGTCGTCTGTAACATCCAGGCCACGTCGCCGTGTCTGCACCCGTATCACCTGCAGGAGGCGCTGGAGATGATCATGCTGCGAGGCTTTGACTCCGTCTTCTCCGTCGTCAGGAGGCATCACTTCCGCTGGCAGGAAGTCGAGGCAGGAAGTGAGTCAGTACACCAGTGTGTATTTACAGTGTGTATTTACAGCATACTTTACACTGATTTACAGCATACTTTTCAGTGTATTTACTGCATACTTTACAGTGTGTATTAACAGCATATTTTACTGTGTATTTACAATGTAGTTTACAGTGTATATTTACAGTGCATTTACAGTGTATTTTACAGTGTGTATTTTACAGTGTGTATTTACAGCATACTTTACACTGATTTACAGCATACTTTTCAGTGTATTTACTGCATACTTTACAGTGTGTATTAACAGCATATTTTACTGTGTATTTACAGTGTATTTATATAGTTTCCTTGTGTCTGGACGCTGGCGAATACGTAACATCATTCTGAGAATCTCAGCGCTGATTGGCCGCCGCGTTAGCATGATTTTAGCTTGATTTTTTTGCCAAAGTTGAACATTTTTATCTCGAGCGTGAGACGCGATGGCTGCCAATCACGTATCGCGTCAGTGCGTGGACATATACGAAGAATAAATGACCAAAAAGATCGAAAACACAGGAAATGCCACAGGGTCAAAGGTCATCTGCCTTTTTAAAACACTAAACTCCGCCTTCTTCTAGACGACAAAGTCACTAAGCCTCTGAATCTGGACCCAGCAAATCGTCCACGGCGTCAGGACTGGGACGGAGAACTTTGTGAGAACGGATCATTCTACTTCACCACAAGAGACCTGGTCCTGAATCAGCATCTGCTGCAGGTCTAACATCCTCACATCCTCACATCCTCACATCCTCAGATCCTCTCATCCTCACATCCTCACATCCTCAGATCCTCTCATCCTCTCATCCTCACATCCTCAGATCCTCAGATCCTCACATCCTCACATCCTCAGATCCTCACATCCTCAGATCCTCACATCCTCACATCCTCAGATCCTCACATCCTCTCATCCTCACATCCTCTCATCCTCACATCCTCTCATCCTCACATCCTCAGATCCTCACATCCTCACATCCTCAGATCCTCACATCCTCTCATCCTCAGATCCTCTCATCCTCACATCCTCAGATCCTCACATCCTCTCATCCTCTCATCCTCACATCCTCTCATCCTCACATCCTCAGATCCTCACATCCTCTCATCCTCAGATCCTCTCATCCTCACATCCTCAGATCCTCACATCCTCTCATCCTCTCATCCTCACATCCTCAGATCCTCAGATCCTCTCATCCTCACATCCTCACATCCTCTCATCCTCACATCCTCTCATCCTCACATCCTCTCATCCTCTCATCCTCAGATCCTCTCATCCTCACATCCTCAGATCCTCACATCCTCTCATCCTCACATCCTCTCATCCTCACATCCTCTCATCCTCACATCCTCACATCCTCTCATCCTCACATCCTCAGATCCTCAGATCCTCACATCCTCTCATCCTCACATCCTCAGATCCTCACATCCTCTCATCCTCACATCCTCTCATCCTCAGATCCTCACATCCTCACATCCTCTCATCCTCACATCCTCAGATCCTCACATCCTCTCATCCTCACATCCTCACATCCTCAGATCCTCAGATCCTCACATCCTCTCATCCTCACATCCTCTCATCCTCACATCCTCAGATCCTCTCATCCTCACATCCTCAGATCCTCACATCCTCTCATCCTCAGATCCTCACATCCTCTCATCCTCACATCCTCACATCCTCTCATCCTCACATCCTCAGATCCTCACATCCTCTCATCCTCACATCCTCACATCCTCTCATCCTCTCATCCTCAGATCCTCACATCCTCTCATCCTCAGATCCTCTCATCCTCAGATCCTCTCATCCTCACATCCTCTCATCCTCTCATCCTCAGATCCTCTCATCCTCTCATCCTCTCATCCTCAGATCCTCACATCCTCTCATCCTCTCATCCTCAGATCCTCACATCCTCACATCCTCAGATCCTCACATCCTCTCATCCTCACATCCTCTCATCCTCACATCCTCAGATCCTCAGATCCTCTCATCCTCACATCCTCAGATCCTCACATCCTCTCATCCTCACATCCTCTCATCCTCACATCCTCTCATCCTCACATCCTCTCATCCTCACATCCTCTCATCCTCACATCCTCAGATCCTCACATCCTCTCATCCTCACATCCTCTCATTCTCACATCCTCTCATCCTCTCATCCTCAGATCCTCTCATCCTCACATCCTGAGATCCTCACATCCTCTCATCCTCACATCCTCTCATCCTCACATCCTCAGATCCTCTCATCCTCAGATCCTCACATCCTCTCATCCTCACATCCTCAGATCCTCAGATCCTCTCATCCTCACATCCTCAGATCCTCACATCCTCTCATCCTCACATCCTCTCATCCTCTCATCCTCAGATCCTCTCATCCTCACATCCTCAGATCCTCACATCCTCTCATCCTCACATCCTCTCATCCTCACATCCTCTCATCCTCTCATCCTCACATCCTCTCATCCTCACATCCTCTCATCCTCAGATCCTCACATCCTCTCATCCTCACATCCTCTCATCCTCACATCCTCTCATCCTCAGATCCTCACATCCTCTCATCCTCACATCCTCTCATCCTCACATCCTCTCATCCTCACATCCTCTCATCCTCAGATCCTCACATCCTCTCATCCTCACATCCTCACATCCTCTCATCCTCACATCCTCTCATCCTCACATCCTCTCATCCTCTCATCCTCACATCCTCAGATCCTCACATCCTCACATCCTCTCATCCTCACATCCTCACATCCTCTCATCCTCACATCCTCAGATCCTCACATCCTCTCATCCTCTCATCCTCACATCCTCACATCCTCTCATCCTCTCATCCTCACATCCTCTCATCCTCACATCCTCTCATCCTCAGATCCTCACATCCTCTCATCCTCACATCCTCTCATCCTCACATCCTCTCATCCTCAGATCCTCACATCCTCTCATCCTCACATCCTCTCATCCTCACATCCTCTCATCCTCACATCCTCTCATCCTCAGATCCTCACATCCTCTCATCCTCACATCCTCACATCCTCTCATCCTCTCATCCTCACATCCTCTCATCCTCACATCCTCTCATCCTCACATCCTCTCATCCTCTCATCCTCACATCCTCAGATCCTCACATCCTCACATCCTCTCATCCTCACATCCTCACATCCTCTCATCCTCACATCCTCAGATCCTCACATCCTCTCATCCTCTCATCCTCTCATCCTCACATCCTCTCATCCTCACATCCTCACATCCTCAGGTTCTCTGTGTTTATTCTGCTCTTTGTTTAATCTGGTTCCTCTTCTTCAGGGCGGAGTGACCGGCTACTACGAGATGAAGCCAGAGTACAGCGTGGACATCGACGTGGACATCGACTGGCCTGTGGCAGAGCAGAGAGTCCTCAGGTATGACGGAGATAATCTCTGAAATCACTCAATATGTGGAGATTATATATCTATAATAGATTAGCTACAGCTGTGTAATCTGAATACATCCAGGAGAATAACCTCAGAGTGTATCTCCACAGGTACGGTTACCACGGTAAAGTCGTCCGCCTCATGTTCTGCAACATCTCAGGATGTTTGACAGACGGAAGGATCTTCATGTCAGGAAGTGGAGAAGATCTGGTGTCCATCAACGCCAAAGACACCGTCGGCATCCGGATGCTACAGAACGAGCTCGTGGAGGTAACGTTGTCTTCAAACATGGATCTAAACTTCTTCTTCTTCTTCTTCTTTTGGACTCCCGAGCACTCACTTCCATCTTCCTCCACCAGGTGGTGCTGCTGACGTCCAGCACAGATCTGTTGGACAGCGAGCTGGTGGACAAACTGTCCAAGAGGACGGGCTGTGAGGTGGTGAAGGTGGGTGAGGAACCTCTGAAGGATCTGAAGCTGGTCCTCGAGCGGAAGAAGCTCAAGTGGAACCAAGTGGCGTTCATGGGTGAGACGCAGATTATAATCTCAATCCCTTCTCTGGCAGGTCGTCTTGTTCAAATGACAGATTAACTCGTCTGTTTACGTGAGAATCAATCTGAGTGGATAATCTGGTCAAACACAATAAAAGTCTCCTCAGTGTGAGGAACGCCGAGGTCACGCCGAGGTCACGCCGAGGTCACGTCGTTTCTCCACCAATCACTGACTCCCTCCCACGTTTTTCTTCTTCTCTCAGGTAACGACAAAATGGACGTCAGCTGTCTGAACCTGGCGGGTTTGAGCGCGGCGCCCAGCGACGCCACGACGGCGGCCGCCGACGCCGCTCAGTACTCGTGTCGCAGCGTGGGCGGAGGCGGAGCCGTCAGAGAGTTCGGAGAACACATT
Source organism: Microchirus variegatus (assembly GCF_963457635.1). NCBI lineage: Eukaryota > Metazoa > Chordata > Actinopteri > Pleuronectiformes > Soleidae > Microchirus > Microchirus variegatus. The sequence continues at coordinate 45,140,027 of NC_139803.1, forward strand.
CTGCTACAAAGAGAAAAAGCCAAAATGAAACGCGACAGAATCGACACGAGCAGCAAATGAACGTCTGAGTTTGAAGTGGTTTTTAAAAAAGAAAATGCAAATATGCACCAGGAATAACCAGATTATAATCTCAACACTTTCAAGATAATGGTTTACAATCAAACCTTTGAAGAACAAAGCTTTTTTTATTTTTATGCTTAATTATGTTACATCAGAGGAGTTTTTAACTGAATATGTCATCATGGTCACATGATGTCAGCTGTTGTTACGGAGGCGTCGTTAACGCCTCCTGCTGTCCGGGCGGTGTAATTTACTGAGCAGAAGTGGTGCGCTGCTACCAAAGCTGCTGTTAGCATTAGCTTAGCTTGTTTCTTGGGTCAGGATTCTTCTATTTTTCACTGTTACAACGTTGTTGTTTTACTTCATCAGCTAAACCTGAAAATAGGGAACATAAATCAGTGTTAAAAATAAATCAATTCAGTTAGCAAAGCTGCTGTTAGCATTAGCTTAGCTGACAGTACCCGCTGTCACTGTTACATTTTTGTTTTTAATTCATTAGCTAAGGTTGAAAATAATACAGAGTAGAAATTCCATTAGCTAAGCCACTGTTAGCATTAGCTTAGCTTGCTTTCAGGTCAAAATTCTTCTAGCATTCACTGTTACAATTTTTTTTTTTTTAATTCACTGGCGAGTTTAGAAAACAAAGAACATATATAAGTGTTAAAAACAATAATCCAATTAGCTAAGCTACTGATAGCATTAGCTTAGCTGACAGTACCCGCTGTCACTGTTACATTTTTGTTTTTAATTCATTAGCTAAGGTTGACAATAATACAGAGCAGAAATTCCATTAGCTAAGCCACTGTTAGCATTAGCTTAGCTTGCTTTCAGGTCAAAATTCTTCTAGCATTCACTGTTACAATTTTTTTTTTTTAACGTCACTGGCGAGTTTAGAAAACAAAGAACATATATAAGTGTTAAAAACAATAATCCAATTAGCTAAGCTACTGATAGCATTAGCTTAGCTTCTTTTCAGGTCAGAATTCACTGACCAGTGTTCACTGTTACGAAGTTTTTAATTCATTAGCTAAGGTTGAAAATAATAAAGAACACAAATTCCATTTGCTAGGCTACTGTTAGCATTAGCTTAGCTTGTTTTAAATCAGTGTTTATTTTGTTGTTTTAATTCTTTTAATCCACCAAAGTCTCGTTCTTTAAATTGCGAAAGGGACATTCTGTTGTTTTCATCGTGATTTAAAAGATTCATGAACCTGACGCTGGTGATGTTTTCACACAGACTGAGCTAACTACGCTAACGATAACGACTGATAATGCTTATTTGTTTATAGTGAATTATTGTGACTTAAAGGTTAGATAAGGAAGTTTTAAGGACTCACGGAGTGGAATCTCGTGAGTTTTAATTAATTCATTTAAATTCATAATTAAAAATAATGTCTTCTTTGTCCATGAATGAGGAAAATATTTAAATAATTCTGTTGATTCTGTTTGTTTTTCCATGTGTCAATCATTTTCACTAAAGTCAAAGTGGATTTAAGCTCTCTGTGTTCTTTTAATATGAAGCATTAGCTTAGCCTCGTTTCATCTCTTAAGTGTCACGACTTTGACTCAAACCTTGTCCGGTATGACGATATACGACCGCGGTGGCATATGTTGATGAATATTTCACGTACCAAGGATTGTATTTGGAAGAAGTGTTGGTTTGCAGAACGCACAGATTTGAGCGGCTAATTGAGGAAAGTTGTACTAAGAAGAAAGTGAGTACCAGTTTATCGGTTACCTTTACAGATAATATATCGCCGCTAATAAATTCTGCGGCAAATGTCGTTTTTATCGTTTATTATTTGACAGCATTTTAAACAAAAATAGATCAAAAGTACACTTGCATCAGTCACCGCTTAGGTTAGCTTAGCTTAGCTTAGTATAAGAAACAATCACACAGAAGAAAATGCTAACATACCTATATATATTCCTATTGACACAGGAACAGTGGACAAACATAACATTTTTATAATTAAATTCATTTTCACAGACGAAAAAAAGGAAAACTGATTAAAAATTTCAAAAAGAAAAACAAAAGTCGCCTTCCTGCGCTTCCTCACACGACTTTATTCACAGATAATGAACAAGACAAAGTATCCTCCATTTTTAAAGACTCATCTAGTCGTTATGCCAAGCTATGCTAAGCTAACTACACACATTTTAAGTTCTGCGATGGAAGAAAATATTGGAATATTGACGAGCGGCACGTCGTTCGTTCATTCCGTCACGTTCACTCCGTCACGTTGACCGGCGTGATGACGAGCGGCGCGTCGTTCTTTCCCGACTTGTTGGTGCACGGACTGAAGAACGGAAAGATGCTCTCGCTGAACGTGTCATTGAACGTGTAGATGTGGATTTTAGCGTCGACGTTGTAGAAGGAAACCTGCGGAGGACAAACAATAAGAGTGGACATTACTACGCCGTTAGCCTAAATAATTATATATATATATGTATATATAAACAATCTCCCATAATGCACCTGTCCTTTATCGTAGTCCACAAATACCCCGATCTTATGAGGTTGCAGGTTCAGGTGAACGTCTGTGGACGCCGCCGTACGAATGGCGTATTTGTTCCTGTGAAGAAACGTTTGACCACGTTATAAAACGATCTAAACGTCTTTGCTCAAGGACACGTGTAGAAGAGCAGAGTCAGGAAGTGAACCCACAACTTTCCAGATAAAAGACACCTGGTCCGACCACTGATCCACCGCGGCTCAACGCTAACAGCTCACTTTTTAAATACTTTTACTTCTAAAAAGTTCAGTAAATGTCATAAACTTTAAGACTTTTACTGAACTAAAATGATAAAACGTGACTTAGTCACTTTATACAAGACTGTTACTGCCTTATAATGTTTATGTTGTAACATTTCCTGTTTTATTTTGAAAATCCCCCTGCCGTTTGTATTTACAGGTGCTTCACTTCCGCTGCTAGCTTTGTTCTCGTCGTGTTTTTGCTAACACTGAGGCTCATTCTTCATCAGGTCAGTGCTATGATAAGTTACTAGTTAGTCGTGGTTAGTTAGTTGTTCTGTCAAGTTTAAAACAATACTGCGTAAATACGACAGAAGCGTTTGAAATTGGAACATTTTACAGTTTCCTGTGTAACATTTACCTGTCTGTTAGCAACGCATTGTTAGCTTCTGTTGCTAACAAACGTTTTTTTTTTGAGAAAGTAAATCTTTACTATATCATTTAGTTCAAGACATTTGCACTTATGAATATACAAATAAATAATAAATAGGATAAATTAATAAATAAAAAATAATCATCTTTTCCCTGATTTCTAAATGTGTCGCTAACTAAGAGAAGTTTGTTGCACCTGAACTGTAGCTTAGCCACAGCTAACGTAGCATTAGCTACATGTGCTAACACTTGAGCACCAGAGAAAACACCTGAGAATCATGTCCACAGACACCAGCAGGGGGCAGTAACTGTATATACAATAAAAAAAAAAGAAGACATTCTTAAAAGAATGACATCACATCCGGTTAAGCTGTTGTAGCTATCAGTGCTAACTAGAAAGATAATTTTCTGCTGTATTTTATACGTAAATATCAGCGTAGCTACGTGTCCACAGACACCAGCAGGGGGCAGTACAACAAAAAGACAGAGGTGTAACAGCAGCTTTATTCTGCAGGGGGCGCTACAGCTCTGAGACACAGTAATCAGACTCACTTGTTCCTGAGGCTGAGGAACCAGTATCCATTGATGGGATTGACTTCAATCTTCCCCTTCCTGTTGATTGATTGTTTGGCCACGCCCAGATCCCAGTCCGTTTTCCCGCCCACTTCCACCTGTTTGTGTCACAGTGACATCACGGATTAATCGCTACATGTTAGCATTAGCATCTTTGAAATCACGCCGACAAAGAAAAACTTTTCACTGAATTAATCGTCAACTTTTTAGATGATTTTTCATTTTCTACTTTCTTTGCTCATTAAACAAAGGAATTATTCAAACATGTTCTATTTCATGTTGCAGCTTTATTGCTCATAAATAATCAATACTTATCAATGATGATGATCATGTTAAATCAACAAAACATTGAAATCATCATCATAATAAACTCATTATTTTCTCAGTAATAATGGATTTGAATGACGTCACAGTAACAAGTCTTTATTTGTACGTTTACAGATGGACAGGTGGACAGATGGACAGATGGACAGGTGGACAGATGGACAGATGGACAGACAGACAGATGGACAGATGGACAGTTGTCCCTCTCTTACCTCCCAGTAGTGTCTCCCAGAGGACATACCCTCTCGTCCCAGGACACAAACCACTCTGTCAAATCTCTCTGGATTATCTGGAAGCAGCTGATGTTTGTCTCCACATTTCACCTGAACAACAAAGCACAGGTCGTCAATCACCACGGTGAATATATGAATATTAATGAGACGTGTATGAATATGAATGAGATGTTAATGAATATGACGAGGTGACAGACTCACACTCTTCATGTCGTCAGACAGAAGCAGTCGAGGATGAGCTGTAATCCGGTCCAGAGTCACGTCCACTGTGTCATAGATTAGATTATTCTTCATATAATAATAATAATAATGAAATAATCTGTGTGAAAGTACCTGCGTATTCCTGCACCCTCTTCATCCCTGCACACACACGTGTTACACATTATTATTATTATTGTTATTATTTATATTGAAGAAGATTTCTGACACACATTAAAAGAGAAAAGATAAATAACACAAGTGATGAAAGAATGTGTATAAAAATATGAATATATTACAGTGAGAAGTGATGGGATTAGAATGGGATTATATTAGATTATAATCTGGTTTGTGTGAGCAGTAAAACTGTGATCACTCACTGGGTTGTGTTGAAACTGGACCGGACTCCAGAGCTGAAGTAAAACCTGGAGCGGAGTCATGAGAATAAAGTGTGATTATTGAGTTTATTCTGGAGATAAAAGGGA